>NC_060138.1:347176908-347485241 GCF_021461385.2 Schistocerca piceifrons
GCATCCTCCAAATGGTTCAAATGCCTCTGAGCACTATGGGACATAACATCTGAGGTCATCAGTCCACTAGAACTTAGAACTATTTAAACCTAACTAACCTAAGGACATCACACACATCCATGCCCGGGGCAGGATTCGAACCTGCGACCGTAGCGGCCGCGCGGTTCCAGACTGTAGCGCCTGGAAACGTTCGGCCGCGCCGATGCATCCTCAACATGGTGTAGCTTCCACGGCCGGCAATGCAGGCACTGACTCTAGCATCCAGTCGATCGTGCAAATGGCGAATTCTGTCCTGGGATACATTATGCCACGCACGCTCAGTATTTCCTCGTAGTTCTGTAAGAGCTGTTGGCTGACAGGTCGCACGAGTTACTTCTCGTCCATCATACCCCACACGTGCTCGACTGCCGGCCAGGGAAGTTGCTTGATGTCATGCAGAGCACGTTGAACTTCATACAATGTGTGGGTGAGAGTTATCCTGATGGAATAACATACGACATTCCTGTTGCAATAAGAATGGGTCTAGAAACATTCTGTACATACCGAGCGCTTGTTAGCGTCCCCACCAGAAACACCAAAAGCGAAAGAGAGTTGTAGCTTATCGCACCCCAGACCATTACGTCTGGGATACGGCGAGTGTGTCATGGACGGGCCAGTCTACGAGACAGTGCTCACCACGTCTACGTTGTACGCGCAAACGACCATCACTGCTTTCATCGCGGAAGACCATGGCGCACCAGTCCATCTCCCAAGTGATTCTCTGATAGCACCAGTCGAGCCGTGCACGTTGATGTTGGGCGTGAGCGGAATACGGGATAGAGAGGTGCTTGCCCGTAGCCCCACTGCTAATAACCGGTTCGCAACAGTTCGTGTTGACATGCCTGGGCTCACAAGCCCTTGTATCTGTGTTGTGGTACCTGTACGATCTGCCACTGCTGCCCTTACAATACGACGATGCTGGCTGTCATATGTGCTGCGTGGACGTCCAGAACCTCGTGCTGCGTGGACGTCCAGAACCTCGTCAATGGATGTGAGAACGTTCATGTGATCACTGATATCAGCATCCTTACACAACTGACGCTGCACTTCCAGTTTGTGTGGCCATCTCCGAAAGGACAATGCTGCCATTCGGAAATCCACGAATTGACCTCTTTCAAATACGGTCTGTAGAGTGTAGGAAGCACAAGTGTGTCTTCGTGGCATGGCTGCCTGCTTACACCACTCGTCTGCAACAGACTGAGCATTCCCTATTAAAGGGTAGACACATATAGTGTCTGGTAGCTATGACACTACGCTCTCTTTTGGCAGACGGCGTCAAAGTCATTGTCATTACGTCTACTATCCGCCAGGTGGCATATGCCATCATGGGATCAAAATCGACGTCGTCTTTCCAGGTGTACAAATTTTTTTCTGGCAGTGTATATATTGTTGTAGGGATCGGGTCGTGAGCCCTGAAGTAGCAGGTTAGTTAGGCTGGTGGTAGGTAAGGATGAAATACAGTTCCCTCGTCGCGGCGGTTGTTGACGATGGACAACGGAAGGCAGCCCTGGCTGCTGGCCTGTTTCCGTAATGGTGGCAGAAAGCCCACCTGTGATAGCGGGGTTAAAACGCAATCTCCAGCGTGGTTGATGACGATGGCGTGCGTTAGGACTGTTGATATTTTTAAAAATATCGGGTATCCGATATATCGATATTTAAAAAGAATGTCATTATCGCCCCCCGACATTTCGAAGAAAAGTATCGATTTATCAACGGAAAAACTATCCACATACCAGCCTATAAAAATATCTGCTGCACATTGCAAATATACTGCCGGTTTTAGAGCTGTACATTTAAGTTTTTACTTATTGTTATATATTCTGTAAATCAATAAGCTAGCAGCTTAGAGTATGAATTGAAAGGAAAACGATGCACGTTCACGCTTGACGATAACCGCTTTGCTAAAAATGGTAACTGCGTGTAAGTGGCACAATAAAATGTGTCCGATAGGTCCGTCATTCAGTTTCGTTGCATATCAGATTTGTCCGGAACACTATATGTCGACTTATCTGTTTTTTCCTTTCTGAAAACGCCAGCGACCTAGCAGCTGCGGTGTCAAAATACGTCGTGAAGTTAAACGTTGCAGTTTCTGTTGATAGCGTCAAACGACGATTACGTCAGCATTTCCCCTCACACGTCTCCGCTGGCCGCAAAGACCAATCCTGTCATTTAGATTTTTGTTCATCATTTTCAGCAATTGTTTTTGAAGAATGCTGATGCGAAGAAATCGTGGTTTTTAACGCAACAGGTGTGCTATTCTTTGCATAGGAAATATTATTATTCCATTCATACCGCCACCTCCCACTGAAATCGGACTTCGCCTTAACTGAACCTTGAACCACAGGAAAATAAATTAGTTCATCAAAACAACTACATGGTGACAGCACAATGACGCAATCTTCTTCTGCCACCACTATAAACATAAATAAAATCACGACCGGTTTGAAATTATCGGCCCTTAAGGAATTTTTGTACGAATCCGCGACTGATATTGCCCTGTTACAAGAAGTTCTAATTTCGGATTTGGTAATTCCCGGTTTTGTCAGTTACATAAATGTGTCTCCCGAAACAAGTGTTGGAACAGCTATTTTGGTGAGGGTAAGGATTACAGTAAGCGAGGTGGGACGACTGTAAACCGGAAGGGGAATAGGACTAAATATCTATGATGTGACTATCATCAACTTGTACGCCCCTTCAGGAAGTTGTCATCGAGCTGACAGGGCACGTTTCTTCAATGATGACCTGATATACTTGTTAAGGAAATCGCCAAGACAGTTATTACTTGGAGGTGATTTTAATTGTGTTTTAAATCGAAAAGATCAGTTACCTAATTTTAATTTCTCAAGTGAACTAAAACAACTAGTTACTGGTTTAGAATTAAAGGATATATGGGAAATCAAATACCCCTCCACTGTAGAGTTCACTTATGTCACGGCAACATCACGTAGCAGGATTGATAGACTATATATTTCTAAAAATCTTGAAACTTCCGCGACAAAAGTAGAAACCATTCCTACGTACTTTTCAGACCGTTCAAGTGTCTTAGCTTGCATAAATCTAACAAGATAGCCGGTTCTCCGATTCAGGAATCAGTGGAATTTGAACACTTTCTTGTTAGTAAATCATGATTTAGAAGATCTGATTAAAGAAACATGGACAATGTGCCTGCGAGCCCGTGTTAGATATGGCACCGCTATTGACTGGTGGGTTAAAATGGCAAAGTCAAAGTTGAGGAAAATTCCTATTCAATACAGTGCCCAGAGCGCAAGGGAAATGAAATGCACTATAGAGTATTAGTATTCCGTTTTGAGAGATCTATATGATCAAGTCTCAGCAGGTTCCTCACTTCGGATAGCAGACATCAAAAAAGTCAAACCCAAGTTACTTAATATCAAGAGAAGTCAAATGGAAGGGATGACAATAAAATCGAAGGCAAATTCGGCGTCAGAAGATAAAACTACTTCCCCATAACATTTAGCGAAGCCTACGAAAAACGGGAGAAGGAATTTTATTGATGAAATTCGAACAAAATACGGTACGATTCTCAGAACCCAGCAGGATATCATGGACGAGATTTATCCCTATTATTGCGAGCTATATTCTGTACATCAAAGTAGTGATGCTTCCTTGGAAGAATTCCTTGACATCCTAGCCCCGCGGCTGACAGAAAATGACAACGAAAATTTTCTCGAGGTTGTCAGTGAAGAAGACATGTATGAGACTCTGTGCGCCTCACCACCAAAAAAATCCCCAGGACCGGATGGTCTGCCAGTAGAGTTTTACATCCTATACTGGCCAATAGTAGGTGCGAAAATCACGGACATTGTAAATGAGATTATTCAGGGTAAAATGATTCCGGCTGAGTTTAAGGAGAGTAAAATTGTACTGGTGCCAAAAAATAATGGAAACAAAGATTTAAATAATTTTCGTCCAATTTCACTGCTGATTATAAATTAATAGCTAGAATAATAAACAAGAGAATTTCATGCCTTACAGATAAAATTATTAATCAACATCAGAACTGTGCACAAGGCAGAACCATTTTTCAAAATCTAGCAGAATTCAGGGATATCATTGCAATAATTTCTGTAACAAACATAAAGTGTGCTTTATTGTTTTTAGATTTTTATAAAGCGTTCGATGTAGTAAATCATGAATATCTTCTACAGACATTGAAGAAAATAGGTTTCAACGATAGGGTCATACAGTTGATGATAGGGTCATACAGTTGATTAAGAACATAGCAACTGGACTAAATGCTAAAATAGCGGTGAATTGTCAACAATCCAGGCCGATGCAAATACAACGAGGTGTTCCTCAAGGAAGTCCTCTGTCCATGTCGCTCTTCGCCATTTCGCTGGAACCTTTCCTTCGACATGTCCATGCTAGATTAAAAGGCTTAACATTATCAGGAAATAAAACAGTTATAAGAGCCTATGCTGACGACATAGGGGTCATTATAAGGAATAATGACGAGGTAACCACGCTAGCAACAGTGACTGATTCGTACTGTAGAGCATCTGGAGCCAATGCAAACGAAAAAAAAGTAAGATGTTAAATCTCAGAGGTTTTGATAACGTCGAGTGGGAAAAATTAGTCCGACAACATAAAACACTTGGGATGACCCTGACAGCATGACCTATGAAAATGACGGCTTTAAATTGGAAAGGTGCAGCAGATAAAGTGCAAGGAGCCATTGTAGAGAATTTAACTCGATATATGAACCAAGTTGAAAGAACACAGTATGTCAACTCATGCATCCTTGCTAAGGCTTATTATGCCGCCCAGCTGTTTCCAATACCGAGAATGATAGCGAGGAGAATAATGTCCAAAATCACCAACTTTTTGTGGAGAGGTGAAGTGTTCAGAGTACCTGCTAAAGTAGCCACTATAGATCCTAAAAATGGTGGACTGGGATTAACTGTTATAACGGATAAAGCCTTTGCTCTTTTTATCAAAAGTCAAGTTAATTTAATAAGAGACTCGCGAGAAAGCATAACCAGCCAACTTTGCGAGATCATTAAACCTCCAAGCCTACTTCCCCCGATTGACGTGCAGAATATCAACAGTCGCTTGCAGCATGTGAGGATTTTCTATGTTGAGTTTAGTTATGTCAGTGTCGAACTCAGGCAGTCCCGACACTTAACATCGAGAGCCATAGTGCGGGAACGAAAGAAAAGCGAAGGAAGGAACAAAATAGAACGACAGTTTCCAAGCATTGAGTGGACTGAGATTTGGAAAAACATTAGTTCTAATGTGCTCACGTCTAATACAAAAACGTCATGGTACAAGGCAGTTAACAACATAGTTTGCACCAATGAAAGACAGCACGCAATCGGCCTCTGTGAAACAAATTTATGTCAACAATGCCATCTAGTTGACACAATAATTCATAGATATACTTGCAGTGGTCACATGAATAGTTGGAAGTGGATCCGGGAGCTGTCATTGATACACAGGTCTGAAGCACGCTATTTCCCAGAAGCAAAAAATAACGCTGTGTACAGATTGCTGGGAAATTTTGTTAACTACGTCCTTAACAAATTAGGATCCGATAGCATCATAAAGTTCAAGGTACACATGCTGTGTGAGTTCCACAAAATTAGAAGGTATTCGAATCACAAGAAAAAGTTCGGTAATATGTTAAAAATTGTATTTGAAAGAATGGACATTGGTTAATATAAAAAAGAAGACTGTGTTGACAGTGATGTATTGTAGTTAGCTTAAAGATGTTATTTAAGATTTTACAGTATATTTATGATGTGTGCTTTTTCTACTTCAGAGAGTAGTTTTTGAAATTTATAAGCTAATGTACAGAACTTATGTGACATTGAGATTATGTGTCTAATAGTGTCAAAACACAAAACATTAAAGGTGCATTACAGGCTTATATTAGAAATTTGGAAATAGACAGTTTTTATAGAAATGTCCTTATCGATTGGTTACAACTATAAGATTCTATCTGATAAATGTAATATTCAATGGCTGGCACATTGCCCTGTTCATTTTTGCACTGTGATGTGTAAGTCAGTTTCTCGGTGAAAGACTGATTATATAGATCTGATCACTTCAGATACTTAAGATTCAATTAATGTCCAGAAAGTGTAGTTGGAAGGCTAGTCACCTTTATTATATATCTCCTTTCCGCCATTCTCAAGTATTTCAGAAATTGTCTTATATGATTACTAAATTGTTTTATATTTAAGATTATCCCACCAACTTGCTGCTATCCATCATAAAGAACTAATTATGCTTCTGTAAAGATTGGAGCTCAAGTAATTCAAAGTGCAGATTTTATTTCTTCAGGTTGAAGTTTGAGTGTCTTTAAGAAAAATTTTCTTGATCTTTAACTTAATTCTTTCTGGTAATTTGGTCAGTAACACAATCTTCTGTTGTCTTTCCTTAACGTCTGCGTTATTGAAATGATCAAACAGTTTTGTTTAAATAACTTCATGCATAACATGTGTACATGGTTAGTACATGAACCTATATGTATTTGGAATGTGTAGCATTGTTTTTCTTTAGCAAATGTTTTTATAAAAAAAAGTGGCTAGCGTTGCCTCCTCTGGATCACGAGGTCCCGGGTTCAATTCCCGACAGGGTTGGGAATTTTCTCTGCTCAGGGACTGGGTGTTTCTGTTGGCCCCATCATTTCATCATCATCATCATTCGTGACAGTGGCTATAATGGATTGTGAAAAAAAATTGGACTGTGAAAATACTGGGAATTTGTATGGGCGCTGATGACCGTGCAGTTGAGCACCCCACAAACCAAACATCATCATCATCATCATCACACAGTGAAAGAGAAAGACTGGCCGAGATGAAAGCTCAAAAAGTAGTAAGAAACCCACTACAATTTCAAAAGAACAATTTCAAATATTTACCTAAAATTGAGAAAAAAATGTAAAACAAAAATATCGGCACTCGATACTGGCATATGTCTGTGAAAGTTATGTCGACACATATCGATACATTTTGGAAAAAATATCGATAAATCGATATTTTATCAACAACGCTCAGCGTATGCTCAGTCTGGGCGATGGACAGCAACAATGTAGACCATCATAAGATGGTCGGCAGTGACAGTGTAGCTGGGTAATCAGGTGGCCCAGCCGTGAAGGTGGTCGTCAGCAGAAGGTAGCCACCCGGTGATACTGACAGTTCTACTATCAAAAATTGTAATTATTATTATCTTGGTGAAAGTTTTATATCGAAAATTATTATAATGGCAACAGACGTACGAATAAAGTGGGGAGCTCTATCTCTGATAATATTATACTTATTTACTCTTTCTTTCTAAAAATTGTTAGTTTACCTAGATAAACTTTATTATCGTTATCATAATGTCTGATATGTAGCCGTACAAATTGTATCATGAAATACTTTATTCCGATATGTCAGCATTTTGATTTGGAAGAAAACAACAGAAATTCGTTACTCTTCCTATAAAACACGAAAAATCAATTCTCTTGTATCTGACTGCGATTTTTAAAACATTCTCTAACATCTCCTTTTGCATGAAACAGACAACTCACCACGTCTTTCGCTGCAACTACGTGAATATTCTGCTCCAGCAATGTGCTAAAAACTTTAAAAAAGAAATACTGCAATCAATTCAGAACGCAATGTGGACACAACTAATGATGTATCTAGTGTTTTTTCTTTTATAGAAATCGAATGATCAGGAAAGGTTTGCTCTACAAGCCTTAAGTGGTGTGAAAAAATAAAGGAACCAACAAAAACTTTAAATTTATTCTAGTCTGAAAACTGACGATTTAAGCACTGACAAACTTTGCTCAGAGAGTTTGATTAGCAAGAACTTTAATTACTCCTGTCTTTAATCAATAAACATGTATCTGGTCACAACAAAGATACGAATATTATTTTCAATTTATGCATACACAAATCTGACAAAATCCCTCCAACGCGCAAGCAAGCAACAATTACATGCAGCAAAAAGGCAATTACCAAAAATTCTCGATTAATACCAAAATCTCCTCTGGCGTTACTAGCACGGCCAGAGCAGGCAGAGACCTCTCCTGACACGTGGCTTCTCTCCACGCCAGGCTGCGTCCGACTGTTCGCTCGCTACCACTTGCGATAACAATAGAGTTTGTGTATGCAAGCAACAGCAGAATCGATAGCAAACCTTACAAAAAAAGATTTGAACGTCCGACTTTCAATACAAGGGTGCGAAGGCGCCAAGATAACTGGATACTGCCTAGCTCAGGCAGAGGCCTACAGTTATTGGCAATTAAAGCCTGTCATCGGTTGCTGCCTGCTTCAACTCGGTCTGCAAGCGATATTCTTCTTACGGTTATCAGTTGGCGTCGACTGTGTCACTGGGCATACTGTGCACAACTGAACCTTTCTGAAACTGAGGGTCTAAGTTAGGTGTTACATCTGTCAGCCGGGCCGGTTAGCGTTTCCACAACAGTGGCTCTGTTTGCCTGTAAGACACAATAGGCTGGAGTGGTCGGGCGTAATCGTTGGGCAACTATGACTTCGTCTGCCTTGGTTTTCCTGTCTAGTTACCTCTTCCAATAGCCCTGCTGGTTCCTTAACATGTCACAACTTCGGCTTTCAGAGACGATGGTTGGCGTCTTCCGCGTCATCACCATACTGAATACGTGTTCTTGTGTACTGAATACATGCTCTTGCTCCATAGGACCTAGTTATCGAGCTGACGAGCATTTCTGAAATGTTCAAATGTGTGTGAATTCCTAAGGGGCCAAACTGCTTAGGTCATCGGTCCTTAGATGTAAACACTACTTAAAATAACTTATGCTTAGAACAACACACACACCCAAGCCCGAGGGAGAACTCGAACCTCCGGCGGGAGGGACCGCGCAATCCATCACATGGCGCCTGAAACCACGCGGCCATTCTGCGCGGCGAGCATTTCTCCCCACATGACACTGTTCTGCTGAAAGGATGCGGTAGCCGTTCGTTACCCTGCGCAAAGCCTGCTGCAATAGTGTTTTAGTGAAGGGCATGTTCCAGGGTATAAGATGAACATCAACAAAAGCAAAACGAGGATAATGGAATGTAGTCGAATTGGGTGGGGTGATGCTGAGGGAATTAGATTAGGAAATGAGGCACTTAAAGTAGTACAGGAGTTTTGCTATTTGGGGAGCAAAATAACTGATGATGGTCGACGTAGAGAGGATATAAAATGTAGACTGGCAATAGCAAGGAAAGCGTTTCTGAAGAAGAGAAATTTGTTAACATCGAGTATTGATTTAAGTGTCAGGAACTCGTTTCTGAAAGTATTTGTATGGAATGTAGCCGTGTATAGAAGTGAAACATGGACGATAAATAGTTTGGAGAAGAAGAGAATAGAAGCTTTCGTAATGTGGTGCTACAGAAGAATGCTGAAGATTAGATGGGTAGATCGCATAACTAACGAGGAGGTATTGAATAGAATTGGGGAGAAGAGGGAGTTTGTGGCACAACTTGACTAGAAGAAGGGATCGGTTGGTAGGACATGTTATGAGGCATCAAGGGATTACCAATTTGCTACTGAAGGGCAGCGTGGAGGGTAAAAATCGTAGAGGGAGACCAAGAGATGAATACACTAAGCAGATTGAGAAGGATGTAGGTTGCAGTAAGTACTGGGAGATGAAGAAGCTTGAAACGTCCCCTTTCAACAATTATACATGACTGTGCTTAAACTGACACACAATATTTTTAGCGCAACGCAATCTGACTTTCAAAAATCCCTACAAAAGAATGGCCCTGACTAACATTAAACTACACCTTTTACAAATCACTAAATCACTTACCTCACAATAATCTTCGTTTCTCCCACTACTGCAATACAGCAAGCGCCACTACTGCCAGCTAAATAAAAGATTCAAACTATGGAAGGCACTAACTACTGATAGGGATAGTTAGCAAATGAAAGATATTAATAGAGAACAAACAATGTATTTACCTCGATATCATCATATATAAATATAGCAGTTCATGACAAATTTCAGAACTCCGCCATCTCTCTCCCCACATCCACCACTGCTGGCGGCTCACCTCCAACTGCGCAACGCTACGCGCTGTTCACAGCCAGCTGCCTAACACTACAATGG
Organism: Schistocerca piceifrons; assembly: GCF_021461385.2. Lineage (NCBI taxonomy): Eukaryota > Metazoa > Arthropoda > Insecta > Orthoptera > Acrididae > Schistocerca > Schistocerca piceifrons. The sequence continues at coordinate 347,187,035 of NC_060138.1, forward strand.
CGAGTATTACAACAATGCAAAGCAGCCACAGACTGCACACAGCACAGCCAGTGATTTTCATACAGAGGTGGCGTTACCAATAAAAAAACCTAACCAGCCTACTTACATAGCCCCCATGCTCCCCACAAAAAATTTTACAAATTGTATTGGGCAGTGGCCAATACAGATTTGAAAAACATTTTTCATAATTACAATAACAAAGAAATCAAATCACACACTTATTGATACAATGTTGGTCAAAAGCTTAAAATTTCTCACAGTCCATAAAGACAGTCCTCATCATTCGTCACAGTAAAATTGCAGTGTTTTTCTCAAAGTCTGAGCAGTAAAAGACAATGCACACAGACGTAGTGGATTTCCATGCAGTCTTGAAGAAGTAGTGTTGTCCTTCCAACGGAAAGACAGTGCTGACTCTTGACATGCATACAGGTAATGGGCCACAACAGAGCAAACCCACAACAGAGTCAGTCGAAATTTTGAAGAGTATTGGTAGGTAGGTCATCACAGAGCAGACCCACTGTAGTCCTGGTAGAAATTACGGTGCTGGTGGGCCACCAGAGGTGCAGACGCACTGCAGTCCTTGTAGCAATTGGTGGGCCATCAAAGATGCAGACCCACTGTAGTCCTGGTAGAGACAGCCAGCAGCCATCTGTTGCAAATGTGCAGGTGCACAATCACCATCGAAGAGTCTTGCGGACAATATAGCAAGTCCATAAACCACCACTTGTGCACTCACAAAGTTTTCGGAACTGTCCTTAGAACCAACAATGCTGTTATCCAGTCCCTTGCTGAATTATTAACACACGTGCAAACACTAACAGTCCCTACTTCTCACATATTGTCCATATACTATGACCAACAGAAACGTGTGCAGTGAAATGTAACTTACAAGTTAATAATAAGATGAACTGGTGTCAATTACAATTTTATAACATGAGAATACAATTACAAAGGTGCAAAATACATCATTAAAGAACATAACAATACAGATAACATTTGTAGTAAAACAGGCGTTACAAAAGAATAGAAATAGACATATATGTCAGTGTTACAGGAATTATGACATGAGTACATCCATAAAAGATCAGAATAACTTTCGAAACATCAACTTCACACATGAGCATTAACACAAAACAGAATAAATAATGTCTAAACATCTTTACAAAGTAAATAACACATTATTAATGCCAATTGTATTTGAGGATAACAGTATTCCTCATCATAGTGAATGTAACTTAGTATTAGAAGAGAAAAAAGTTCTATGAAACAGTACACAGAGACAGGAAGAAAACAAATACACAAGGGTACACAAACATATAGTGGGATAACACAAAAGGGAAAGGACAGGGTTTGTTTTACTGCAGTATTTTGCATGGAGATCTCCCTTTGTTCATCATTATTCCCAAAAAGTCCTATCTAAGCCTGCTTTCTGTATTCTGTTCATATTTCTTTCAAAATAATTATTTCTGATTGTACAATACTCATTTGGGCCCAAATCTTTTTCATATAACTTCGCAATGCATTCTTTACCTATTCTCCATAGTCAGTTTCTTATATAGTCTACCCCCTCTTAAGCTAACTTAAATCTACTGAGCTCAGATGCTAAACTAAGGCACGAGGCAATGCAGCAGCACATAAAACAATTAATATAAACAGCAATGAAAAAAAAAATGGAAAATCGCAAAGCAAGCTACAGTAAATCTAAATTACCAAGCAATTCAACATTACAACTAATATGAGGCAATGCGCAGCAAACAAAAAAATAAATCTGGCTTAGCAGAGTAACACAAATTAAAGTTCAGTAGCACTATGCCTGGCAAACAGCAGCTTATATCTAAACATGACATAGCTCAAGCAGAAAAAATAGTACACTAAAGATAACAATGCAGATAAGGGAAATGTATAATCACATCTTAATGTCTAAGTAATTAAAGTGGTGCACCACAACAACTTATTGTAAAAGAAATATTACCATGTACTTGAAAAGAATATTATGTATGCAGTTACTGTTACTAGTCCCTTCTTATTGTTCTTTCCTTTCCAAGTGCTCCTTTTTTGAAGAATGTGGATCACAAAATTATTATTTAATAGATCTGTTGACAGAAAGTGTTCACATTAGGAAATGCATTTAATTTTATTTTATGAAACCAATGCTGCAACACAGCTGGAAAACAGATGTCAAATGAAATAAGCAATTACGCAAACCAAAGCATAAAAACATCATTCAATAGCTATGTGGCATTTCGTAAGTCAGTAGCTCTCAACTCTCGTAGAAAGACACTTGTCATTATCAAGTTTGCAGATGTAAGAATATTTCTCGTCATTTCATTAGGCATTTCAGTAAATATCATAAATTACTAGCTCCACAGTATGCTTTCAACAAGGAAATGTCAATAGCGAGAATAATGGCCTCCCCTTTTTTTTTTCTACCTGTGCCGCTGAAAAGCTAATGGCTTTTTTTCGGGCGGCTGTCGCCCAGGTGGGTGCCCGCGACGCATTACGTGCAGGTGGTCACTTAACTTTCTTACGGAAATATTTATGACAGCAGTTTCTGCTACAGTGACAGTCTCACATAAAAATATTTCACAGGTCAAGAATTAGCGTTGTAAATCTGTAGAAAGAAAATCGTATAAATATAAGTGTCCAAATAAAATATTCGTCAGCATTGTGATACAGTCACGCATTTACGCACATTTCATAACTCTTAAAGTATGATTCTTGGTTTCCAACATACTTCTTATTCCTCATATACGGTAGCATCATCTTATTGATCATAAACATATCTCAACAGCATAGTACACATTGTCGTCGTAATAATAACATCATAACACCTCAGTCAAATCTCAAAAACGTCGTAGCTTTCTGCAATAATTTCAAAACCTAAAAAATATTCTCTGCTCATTTCAATAATGTCATCTACCTCAAACGTACTTTAAAATCATGCTCCCTTACCAAATACATCATTCAAAGCTCTCATAGTATCACAATGATTCCGAAAAAATATGAACAGTTTACAAAGTACAGACGAAATACAGTTTCATAAGTGTGAAGTTACCCAACTGTGGATTGCGTAAACATGTGTCACTGATGTAGTAAAAAATGTTTATCTCTCAGTTAAATGATCAGATAGATGTGTAATTTGTGTGTTAGAGAAATATGGTACCGATGTGTAAAGTTGTATAAGCAAATACCATATTAGCTAGGGTTCCTTGTGGTTGCCACACACATGGTACACAAAGTAAGCGTGTACCCCCCTGAGGATTAATGTAATTATACCCTCAGGTGTTACAGATGTATCACGGAAAAACTTCGTATCATTGTACTTCAAATATCTTTAAAAATAAATGTTTTAAGTACAAAATTAATCACTCAAATGTGTGTCCTGTAGCGCTAAATGTGCGTCTTGCTGTAAGATAATTCTGTGGAAGTGTCGTAATTATCGTCCTCCGAAAGCTAAGTTCTGCAGAAGTCAATGTACTTACCTCATGATAAACAAAAGTGAAATGCTTTATGTATAGATATCTTAGTTATTACGCTTATTGCCATGATGAAGAAAGTACTGTGCTGTAACGTATTGTTGTGCTACAGAAAAGGCAGTCTCATTGTAGTTATACCACAAAAGTTACTACTAAAACATGTTTTACTTTGCAGAATAAAACAGAAAAACTGTGCAGATATAAAACAGATACACCGCAAAAGCAACATTGTAAATTGTCACTCATTAGTAGCGTCGTGATATAGTCGTGTAGCTGTCAAATAAACTAACCACTGTGTCACCTGGTATCTCTCAGAAAGCACCTTGAATCCATAATGTATTTGCAAGTAAACCAAAATGTTGCATTAAAATCTCATTAGCAGTACCAGTATGTGTCCTAAGTATGTAAGCCTGATAGTCGTTACATAATCGTGCAACTAACAAGCAAGAATGTACAAATGCAACACTGTGTAGTCTGTTCACTATAACAATGCATTCGTAATTTCTGTTTAAAAATGTTCTCTAGGTTCTAGACTGGATATTTAACTTCAAATATTGTTGCATGTTAACAGTTTCTTAAGTCTGACAAAGCATACTAGAAATGTGAAGTGAAAAGTTTTATGGCAAAGACAAAGTTAAAAAGCAGATTATCTCTCAGTAAGCGGTTTTACATGTGAAGTGTGGTGCAATCCTTTACTCTTCCTAGTACGCAGACTTTCAACTTCAAAGCAATTATCATGTTGTTTACATCGGTAAAGAATGCTAAATCTTTTCTCAAGGCTAGCGTCTTTGTTATTTTTCCCTGAGCCAGCGGCCGCACGCAGCTGCCTGCTGTGCGAGTCATTGTCTGTCTCTTTGTTGGCGCGCGTCGTTATTGGGATTAGGAGACCTAACTTCTACAAATTCACTCTGACGAGAAGGCCCTGCTCTGTTCGAATCCCGCCAGTTCTGATGCAATTCAGATCTGTCGTTACGATCATATCGTCTGTCGTCATGTCGGTAGTTCCTGTAGTTTCTTTCTTGTCGGTCATGTGGTGGAGAATTTCTCCCGGAATCGTAACTGCGCGCTGAACTGTTGCGTCTGAAGTTATTTTGTCTCCCTTGATAATAATTGTTTTGGTTTCCATATTGTCTGTTTCCATGGTTATCTCTGTCATATTCATAATTACGGAAGTGCGATCTTTCTCTGTAACTATTACTCTGCCAGTGGTTGTCATATGGGTGGTGTCTGTTTTGGTCACGATTTGCGTTGTTAGAATAGCCTTGTCGTGTCCAGTTATTATTTCTTTCATCGCGGAATTGTGATAGATGTGACCTGTAATTGTTGTGCTCCTGTTTCCGCGTTCCCCGATTGTCAGTGTCAATTTCCAGTTCTTGTAACAGTCCCTGAAAAGCCTCAACGTCTTCTTTGCAACGTCCTGCTAAAATAATATGTCGTAAATGTTCAGGTAATTTGATTAAGCAAATGCAGATGAGTTCTGAGGGGCTGTATGGGTTTGACAGGTACTGATTCTTGTGCAACATGTCTTCAAAATATTTCACAAGACTGGAAAATTCAGATTGTTCAAAGTGTTTCATCATCATGATGCTATGTTTTACTCGGTCTTGTGTAGCTTGAGACCAATATGCTGAGAGGAAGGCATGGTAAAATTCTCCTTCACTGTGACAATCGTGAATGACCGATCGCATTCTTACAGCTGGTTCATTCTCTAAATAGCCACACATAAATTCTAATCTGTGTTCTAACGACCAGTTGGCAGGAAAACAATGAGAGAATTGATGGAGCCATGCTTGTGGATGAATGTCATTGCCAGAATTCTTAAATGTTTTGAATTTACATGTAGTAATGAACAGCTTATAGTCAAAATCATCATGTCGCCGAGTCGCATATCGGTCATTGTTAGGTCGTGTCGGCCGTTCTATCTCAAAATTCGGTGCACATTGCCAATTTCTTTCATAACTTCCGAAATGCCCTGTGTTATTATTTTGTGGCTGTTCCGTGTTTCTATGTCCCTCCTCCCGTATTGGGGCGCGAGTGTCCTCTGAAATACGTAATTCTTGTACTACCTGTGTCAGCTGATTTGTACTTTGCGGATTTCTCTTTGGTCTTGCGTATTAATTTGATTTTGATTTTGTTTGAATTTTCTAATTTGTTCATACTCTTCTGTGTCAGTGAAGGCTACGGGTCTTGTGTCATTCAGATCATCATCTACCTTTGTAGATAAGTTAGTGACCTGATCCGAAAGTTCGGCTACTTTCCCCGATAGTGTACTTATTTCTTCAGTGTGTTTTTCTGAACCAAGTTTCAGAGTATCTACTGTGTCCTTTAAGTTTTCCTGAGTTTTTGCAAGTTGCATAACCGAATCGGTAGATGCAACGGAGTCAATTTTAGCCCACAAGGTCTCATGATTTTCATGAACAATGGTTTGCAGTTCTTTTATGGCTGCTTCGTGATTCTGTAATGCATTTTCATGCCGCGAAAAAATAGGTTGAAAATGCTCACAAATTTGAGTTTTTACGTCATTACAGACTTTTTGACATTTCGATTCAATGTTATGTAGCTCAGTAGTTAAATCTTCATGCGTTTGTTCAAGAGTTTGTTCCAATGAGTCTAACTTTTGAAGCTGTTGTGTTTGTCTCTGATTTTGTTCCATTGTGTCTAACTGTTGCTGTGTTTGTCTCTGATGTTGTTCCATTGTGTCTAACTTTTTAAGATTTTGTTCCATTGTGTCTAACTTTTTAAGATTTTGTCCCATTTGTCTCTGATTTTGTTCCATTTGTTGCATTAATTGCAATAATAATGTATTAGTGTCTGGAATCTGTTTATCTACGCTTTTCGGCAGTGCATTTGCACCGGCAACATTCACATTTTGACAAGCAGAAAATGTGTCTTGACTTATTTGAGAAAATGGTGATGACCCAAAACCTGAATCTACAGTATTTGCGAAATTGTGTCCTGTCATTTCGGATTCCTGAGGCGAGCTGTTGCCGACCGATCGATCGATAATGCTTCCCTGTTCACTACCTGTTTCAATGTCTACACCATTGTTTGCAGCCCGCTCCATTTCCCTATGCACAATTACCAAATTACTACTTTGAACATCAGTTAATTCATTACTCGGTGGCGCTAACACACTGCTTTCATTTTCACTGTCATTTCTCAGTTTACTTTGGAGCCTAGTATTACGTTTTTCACACGCCATTATTGTCACAGTATTTCACACGACAACACAGAAAAACACAATTTGAAGATCAAAAATAAGAGAACACATTAACATAGCACTGAAAATAATATCTAGTTAATTGCAGCTGCGAAATACTTGGTGCAAATCTACATGCATGCCACAACTGTTTTACTGTACAACAATGAAAGTCTGCAACTACAAAGGAGATTTTCTCTACAATTACGCGCTAGCAATAAACAATAGCTACACTAATTACACAAACTACAAGAAAAAATCAGAAGATTCCAGTGAGGTATCCTCGGCTAAGGGTCGACATATGAAACGTCCCCTTTCAACAATTATACACGACTGTGCTTAAACTGACACACAATATTTTTAGCGCAACGCAATCTGACTTTCAAAAATCCCTACAAAAGAATGGCCCTGACTAACATTAAACTATACCTTTCACAAATCACTAAATCACTTACCTCACAATAATCTTCGTTTCTCCCACTACTGCAATACAGCAAGCGCCACTACTGCCAGCTAAATAAAAGATTCAAACTATGGAAGGCACTAACTACTGATAGGGATAGTTAGCAAATGAAAGATATTAATAGAGAACAAACAATGTATTTACCTTGATATCATCATATATAAATATAGCAGTTCATGACAAATTTCAGAACTCCGCCATCTCTCTCCCCACATCCACCACTGCTGGCGGCTCACCTCCAACTGCGCAACGCTACGCGCTGTTCACAGCCAGCTGCCTAACACTACAATGGCGAGTATTACAACAATGCAAAGCAGCCACAGACTGCACACAGCACAGCCAGTGATTTTCATACAGAGGTGGCGTTACCAATTAAAAAACCTAACCAGCCTACTTACAAGCTTGCACAGGATAGAGTAGCATGGAGAGCTGCATCAAACCAGTGTCAGGACTGAAGACCACAACAACAACATCAACAATGTTCCAGACAATAAAATTTTAATCGGTTACAGTGCATGTGCAAGCTCAGTGAGACTATGTAAATGATGTGTTTTAAATAACAATGTTACTGCTGTCGTTTCTTCTGTTTAATTCAGTTATCTTCAAGTACACAACGGGCTGCAGAAACATAATCCGTGAAGGAAGAAACGAAGACAGTAAAGTGAATCCGAGGCAGCATTCAAGTACGTATGAACCTTTGGAGTAAATAAGAAACATTATGTAACAGAACCCTAGTAAAATAATAAGTACCTTTAGTTTCTTTCAAAAATGGTTCAAATGGCTCTAAGCACTGTGGGACTTAACATCTGAGGTGGTCAGTCCCCTATATTTAGAACTACTTAAACCTAACTAACCTAAGGACCTCATAGACATCAATGCCCGAGGCAGGATTCGAACCTGCGACCCTAGCAGCAGCGCGGTTCTGGAATTAAGCGCCTAGAACCTCTCGGCCACAACGGCCAGCCTTTAGTTTCATTATTCATAAGAGCCCTCGAGGTTTTTCTATGATAACAGTTTCCAGGACTGCTTCTATTGTTCGCTGCTTTTTTTGTCACTGGAGACAATCGTTTGCCGTTTATTAGCCACTTGGGCAGAAAAAATTGTGGTGCAGTAATCGTTAAACTAATCACAGAGCTTTAGCGTCACATAAAAGTATTTGTACTGAATACCGCAATAACTTACACTTGACACTGTACGTGATAAGACACATATCTTGACGCCTACACGCGATATGAGGTTTGCAGTTAGAGTGAACCATATGGCATCACAATTAAGTTATTTTTATTAAAAAATATTACAAAAAATCGTATGTTCACCCAATTATAAATATGTAACGCTTAAAACTCCAATAGTTCTGTAACAAAACTATCTCTGCTGTGTATGTGCAATGATACTGGGAGAATGACCTCGTATTCTATGGACTAAGCAGGCGTCGGAAGTGTTGGTTGCGTCACATTAAGTTTTAGGGATTAACCATCGAACAAAATGATGAAAATATGTGAATACCTGTCACGTTCTTAGACGTGACAATAGCTTCTACTATTACTATGACTGTATTCAGTAAACTTTCTATTTTAAATCTGATGTTTGCATATACCGGTGCTTGCTGTCAGAGCTTGTCACTTTCATTGCTAAATACTCAGCTATATTACGACACCATCCGAAACAGCGTGTAAGGCCTAAATTGGCTAATCGTGTGAAATTAAATAAAGTAAATACTTGTAAACAACAGCCGGGGTGAAACCTTTACAATATCCTTAAACAAACGTACCACTGTGGCAACCCACATGAAAAAAAGTTTGAAACTACAGTTTACATACACACATTGGAAGACTAGTTTTCTCTCTTGGATATCTTCATAAAGAGTTTCAAGAAGATATTGTTCCGTCAGTGAGAACCAACTGCGGTCACTTACACCGAGAGAAGAAGTCCTACTAGTCCTTGAGCATCCAGCTAATCCAACTGCTGATGTGATGCAGTGAGAAGATGGAAAAATAAAAAAAAAGAATTGACCTAAAAACACGACGGGTATTAATTCAGCAGCTGGACCAGGGAGCAATAGGGTCATTTAAGGGTCATCGCCGTGTACTGCTCATTTCAGTAGCAAATTCAGATGAGGAAATGAAAACATTCTTGAAATCTGAAGACAGTGGATGTTCAGTAGGCCTGCCATGGCGAAGCACCAATCTGGCCACTTTTAGGAACTCCTGGAATAAGTGTTCCATTGAGGAAAATGCAACACATGAAGAATGTGGTGACCACAGATTGCAACAGCAGAGATATTCAGTCTGCACGAGTAGTGCAATATTGATCTTGACGATATGGTCCTCTGGCCAGCCGTCGATAACGAGGAACGGATTTCGGAGATCATAGATGACTACGACATTAATGATGCTGTTCGAAATGAGAGCGATAGAATGGTCGAAGTTGCGTATGAAAAAGAAGAAGAGAGCGTAGAACATGTCCTCAGTACACGTGAAATGTTAGATGACATAGAAAAGTGATCATGCGTTTTGAGAGACAAAGTGCACAAAATAACATTCAGTTGTTGCATAGCACAAAACAATGTGCACAAAAAATTGGTCAAATGAGTTGCTAGAAAAAGATTGATGGCTTCTTTAAAGCAGTGGAAAAATAAACGTCCAGTAGCTCGCAGACAGAATCGTTAATAGCCGAGTGTTTTGTAGTATATTTTATATACCGCATTGCAGCGCAGTATTGTATTTGCAACTACTATAGTGTTATTGTTTGTTCGTTGTCTGAGTGAAGTTTATTTGACTGCTGCGTAAGCAAGTTTTTCAAATGTTTTACTTCCAATATTCTTTAAGCTTGAATACTCTACGATGTGTGGTAGAGTATAACATCGCATTATGTGCTTTTACAAACTCCATGCGTAGTTAGACATCTCACAGCTCATTCACGACGTACCGTGGTTGCGCTATACCGTGGGGGTAAACCATGTTCCCAGGTAACTGAGTTCAAAAATGGTTCAAATGGCTCTGAGCACTATGGGACTTAACATCTGTGGTCATCAGTCTCCTAGAACTTAGAACTACTTAAACCTAACTAACCTAAGAACACCACACACATCCATGCCCGAGGCAGGATTCGAACCTGCGACCGTAGCAGTCGCACGGTTCCGAACTGAGCGCCTAGAACCGCTCGGCCACCGTGGCCGGCGGTAACTGAGTTATAGCGGGCTTCTACTCTACTAGCATCGCCTCCATCGCTATTGCTACTGTTATGTCTATATATGCTTACTCCCGCTATTTACACTGTATTATTGACAATCACAAAAACTATATACATCGTATATAACTAGTCATTACTAACTGTAACAGTTTTACATAAGGTATTCCTTACAATCATTCAGTGGTATCGTCCGCAGTTGCACCGCTGGCTCTGTGTGATCCAACATCCTCTGATGTTGTAAAAGAATCTGAATTCTTCGTCCAATTCTGCGTGGACAGCAGTCATTGCTAGCATATTTTTCTCTTATGGTACATGGTTGCCGTATGCGGTGTGGAACGTCGCAGCATGACGACCCGCGTCAACGGATCCCTCGGATTCTTTGGTGCGCGCACTATTCGTTTAGCGGCACCGCTGTTCCAATAGGAGAGAGACAGCGGAAAGATTCAAATGACGTGCGTCCAAATCCTTTTTAGACACTCTGGCGAATTCTTGTCTAGGATCTGGAAGATTTACTCGTAGTACAGAATTTCCTTAATATTAGATTTTCCTGTCTGAATTCGTCATGTGTATGCAAAGGATATTCCGAAACGACGTGGCCTTGAGTGCTTTCTCCTCCGCAGGCACATTTATTTGCTTCTTTGTTTCTGCTTTAGTGGACCTGTTGTGCTGTTGTGGTCTTCAGTCCGAAGACTGGTTTGACGCAGCTCTCCATGCTACTCTATCCTGTACCAACTTCTTCATCTCCGAATAACTACTGCAACCTACATCCTTCTGAGTCTGCTTACTGTATTCATCTCTTGGTCTCCCTTTCTACGATTCTTACCTCACACACTTCGTCCAGTACTTAAATGATGAATCGTCAGCCGGCCGGTGTGGCCGTGCGGTTAAAGGCGCTTCAGTCTGGAACCGCGTGCCCGCTACGGTCGCAGGTTCGAATCCTGCCTCGGGCATGGATGTGTGTGATGTACTTAGGTTAGTTAGGTTTAAGTAGTTCTAAGTTCTAGGGGACTGATGACCACAGATGTTAAGTCCCATAGTGCTCAGAGCCATTTGAACCATTTTTGATGAATCGTTAATATCTCAAAATCCGTCCTATCAACCGGTCCCTTCTTCTAGTCAGGTTGCGCCACAAATTTCTTTTCTCCTCAATTCTGTTCAGTACCTTCCCACTAGTTTCGTCATCTACCCATCTAATCTTCAGCAATGTTATGTAGCACCACGTTTCAAAAGCTTCTATTCTCATCTTGTCTAAATTGTTTATCGTATATGTTTCGCTATCATACACGACTACACTCCATTCAAATACTTTTAGAAAAGATTTCAGACACGAAATCTATATTCGATGTTAACAAATTCCTCCTCTTTAGAAACGCTTTTCTTGCCATTTCCAGTATACATTTTTTATCGTCTCCATTTCTGCCACTTCAGTAATTTTGCTGCCCAAACAACAAAACTCATCTACTACTTCAAGTGTTCCTTTGGCTAATCTAATTCGTTCAGCACCACCTGATTTAATTTGATTACATTCCACTATCCTCGTTTTGCTTTTGTCTTATATCCTCCTTTCGGCTGCTCTTCCAAGTATTTTGCTGTCTCTGACATTATTACAATGTCACCGGCAAACATCATAGCTTTAGTTTTCTCCTTGAACTTTATTCCTTCTCCAAATTTTTATTTCTTTTCCTTTACTACTCGCTCAATATACAGATCGTATGACATTGGCAATAGGCTACAACCATATCTCATTTACTTCCCAACCACTGCTTCCCTTTCATGACCCTTTACTCTTATAACATGCCGCCTGGTTTTCGTACAAGTTCCAAATAGCTCTTCGCTGCCTGTATTTTACCCATGATACTTTGAGGATTTCAAAGAGAACACTTCAGTCAACATTGTTATAAGGTTTCTTTAAATCTACAAATGGCTTCTACTAGTTCTTCTATTCTACTGTACAGAATTTGGAGTAGTATTTTGCAAATTAGTGGACCTATTTGGCGTAAATAGAAGGTTGTCTTGAGTGTTCAGATTTCGTAAACCACGAGAGACAGGTGGACAGGTTTGGATCTAAGCCCAGGACATTTGTGCATAACCTGACGGTCAAGAACGGTGCACGACTCCCTCACCCGCATTTTCCACCAAAATACTGATGCTCACACTTTCTTCCACCATCAGGATTAGAACCAACTAACCAACTGCCTCTGGGTTGACCGTTACCTTGCTATCGTTCTTTAGTGACCTGACCAGGGCAGAGAAAGCAGATAAGTCTCCCTCAGGAGATTAAAACCGTAACGAGTGAAAAAGGCGCAGTGTTAGGAGAGAAATTTATGTAACCATGTCCTGACAGGAAAAAGGAGTACCACTTCAAAAAATGGTTCAAATGGCTCTGAGCACTATGGGACTTAACATCTGAGGTCATCAGTGCCCTAGAACTTAGAACTACTTAAACCTAACTAAGCTAAGGACATCACACACATCCATGCCCGAGGCAGGATTCGAACCTGCGACCGTAGCGGTCACGCGTTTCCAGACTGAAGCGCCTAGAACCGCTCGGCCACACCGACCGGCGAGTACCACTTCCAAAGGAACTGTATGCCATGAGAAGGCGATACACCATCTCTCCCCTCTCCACTCGCTCATTGATTCCAGAAGATATTTCATCCGCCTCGGCTATCACAAATTCGGCTATTTGGTGCGTCGAGAACATCTTCAAACTCATTCTCCAGAATCTATGTTTCTTATTACTGCTGCTGTTAAAGTACTGAATTCAGTTTCAATTCGAGAGGTTTCTGTTGCACGTTGGTCTCTATGCGTGCTGCCAACCACTTTTGTACTATTCGTTTATATTTCCAACATGTGAACCACACATGGTGAACCAAGGAGATGCGGCCATACTTTCACGACACAGTCCTCAAACACACAACAATAAAAGCTTGTTGCATTGACATCAGTTCGTAATCACTTTAATTGTTCCATGTTAGAATTCATCTTCTGCCACTTTTCATATTACCAGGCTGTTATAATTAAACTGAATGTGTTCCGAATGCACCAGTGCGGGCTGTATACATTGCACAACACTGAAAAATCGTAGACATTTTCAGTAATCGGTACGCACTCGAAGTACGCTGAAAAAAAGCAATAGTTCCACTTTCTGCCACGAGGTGAAAATATAATGCTGTATGCAGTCAGAATGTGGTGCGGGTGCAGGAAAAGTGTAATATGGATCAAACACATGTTAAACATGGTTCTGACACTTTCGTTAGCCGGCCGAAGTGGCCGTGCGGTTTTAGGCGCTGCAGTCTGGAGCCGAGCGACCGTTACGGTCGCAGGTTCGAATCCTGCCTCGGGCATGGATGTGTGTGATGTCCTTAGGTTAGTTAGGTTTAATTAGTTCTACGTTCTAGGCGACTGATGACCTCAGAAGTTAAGTCCCATAGTGCTCAGAGCCATTTGAACCATTTTTGAACTTTCGTTAGGATAGGATCATAAGATACAATATGTGGTCAAAGTGATCACCTGACACAAAATTATGCTGCATCTCTAACACTGCATGGTCGATAGTTACTCGTAGCATCTTCGGAGTAATCAGAGCGACATGTTATCCTTCATATCCGGAGGAGTCCGGATACACCCTTGACAGACACGGTCTTTCAGGAGTCACCAAAACCAGAAGCCACATGAATTTAGGTTAGAGGATCTGGGAGGCCACACACCTTGAAATTGCTTTGAGATGACGCGGTGCGTTATCGAAGATTTTTCGGCGCGAATCTTTCACCTGCCAAGCAACATGTGGTGTCACCCTATCTTGCATAAGAATTGTGATGCGGTCACAAAGCAAGCTAGAATAATGTGTCTCACGAGGAGGTCCTTATAACTTGCAGATATCAATGTACAGCTAAGAGAGCCACGAAATTTCATCTCCTCGAACGGACCAAGTATGAAGGAGCTTGTGGAAACACACCACATAGACACTGAGACTGAGAGCAGTGCATGTTCCTACACATCATACGGCGGAGCAGAATCACATGTGACAGTTCTGTGCATTCACAGCATCGAGAAAAGTAAAACGCGCCTCACCCGCCCAAACAATAAACCCTGGCCACATTTCAACCATTTTCATGGGTGTCAAAAAACGAAGGGGAAAGTCACGACGTTGGAGCTTATCTTGGGGCTTCATTTGATTACGTTCTGATAATTATTGCGATACCGGTTTACAATGCGCCGCAAAAACTTTTCAAGCTGCTGACCTGGGGAGGAACGATTCCAATGTCTAGCTCGAGCATTGGTTGCAGACCTTCAGGCATGTGCTGCATAGTCAGCGATACCTATAGGAACCTCATCAACAACTGCCATGGGAATGGGCAGCCTCCCTCTCTCTGCTGCACCACCTAATTCACCTGTTTTTAAAATTTCTAGATCATATTCTTCAACCTCTTCGCAGCTGTTTCTCTCGGCGATATTTCCGCAATGCAGCGGTGCTATTGCTTTCGTTCTGATAAAACGGCTTCACCAACGGTGCATAGTCTTTCTTCTCAACAGCCTTTGCTTTTAATGCGGAAACTTCAACCTTCTTAAACCTTTACACCAATAAGAAAGAAATCAACACACGTCGCTAAGCGACAAACGGCATGCTGACGTCAAAACAGGAGCCATTTCACATTCTGATTGTTTACAGCGCCATATTTTCACCTGGTGGCAGAAAGATGAACTATTATTTTTTTCAGCACATTCCGCAAGCGAAACAATTAATGAACACACCTACGATGTTTCAGCATCCTGCGATGCATGCAGCCCACACAGTAACACTTGGAACGCCGTTAGTTTAATTATAACCAGCCGGATATATGGAGGAGCTGGAAGTACCATCTTCCATACGAAACGTATTCTACGAACTCCAAAAAATCCGTTTGAAGAGTTGGAGATAATTAATTCTAACAAGGAAATGAAGCGCTTTCGAAGCTATGTCCATATTACGTTCACTGATGAGCCAAAATAATATGAACACTTGCTTAACAGCATGCTGTCAACTTCTGAAAATCAGTAAGGAAGCGATTCTGTGTGGCATAAATTCAACGGGTCCTTGGTAGGTTTCCGGAGATATGAGGCTCCAAACGTCTACGCACGTGCTATGCAATTCCCGTTAATTAGCTGCTGGTTTGTGGGTGTGGAGCTGGCGCCCATTAGCGTCCAAGATGTGTTCCGTTGGGTTAATATGGTGGCCAGGACATTAACGTGTGTTCACTGTTGTGCTCCTAAATCACAGTATAATAAGTATGGATTTGTGACATGGCTAGTTATTCTGTTGCAAGATGCGACGCCGTTGACGCATCAAGCTTGAAAGGATGCATGGGGATCCGCAGTAGTATTCACGTAGTCCGCAGCTGCTAGTGTGCCCATGGAAAACCTGTTGGAAAACACTCCCTGAAATGCTGTTCAGAAATGGCAGCACAACAGTTCGAATCACGAGACTGACGTAAACATCTGCAGTCAGGGTGTGTGGCATAACCACGAGAGTGCCTCTGCTGTCATACGAAATCGCATCTCAGACCATAACTCCAGATGTGGGTCCAGTGTGTCCAGCACGCAGACAAGTTGGTTGCAGGCCATCAACTGACTTCCTTCTAACCAACACACGGCCATCAGTAGCACGCAAGCAGAACCAGTTTTCATCAAAAACACCACAGAGCTCCACCATGCCCTGCAACGAGCTCTCGCGTGACACCACTGAAATCACAAATGGCCGTGGTTTTGGGCCAGTGAAATGTAAGCTACAGGTCGTGCTGCCAGCTGCTGCTCAAATTGCTGCTGCAGATGCAGTACGATGCACCAGAGCCATACGCTGAAAACGATAGTCTTCCATCTACATCTACATCTACATGGATACTCTGCAAATCACATTTAAGAGCCTGGCAAAGGGTTCATCGGACCACCTTCTCAGTTCTCTATTACTCCAATCTCGTATAGCGCGCGGAAAGAATGAACACCTAATTCTTCCCGTACGAGCTCTAATTTCTTTTGTTTTATCGTAGTGATCGTTCCTTCCTATGTAAGTCGGTGTCAACAAAATATTTTCGCATTCGGAGGAGAGAGTTGGAGATTGGAAATTCGTGAGAAGATTCCGTCGCAACGAAAAATACCTTTCTTTTAATAATTTACAGCCCAAATCCTGTATCATTTCTGTGACACTCTCTCCCATATTTCACGATAATACTAAGCGTGCTACCTTTCTTCGAAGTTTTTCGATGTACTCCGTCAATCCTAACTGGTAAGGATCCCACACCGCGCAGCAGTATTCTAAAAGAGGACGGACAACCGTACTGTAGGCAATCTCCTTAGTAGGTCTGTTACATTTTCTAAGTGTCCTGCCAATAAAACGCAGTCTTTGGCTAGCCTTCCCCACAACATTTTCTGTGTGTTCCTTCCAATTTAAGTTGTTCGTAATTGTAATACCTGAGTATTTAGTTGAATTTACGGTTTTTAGATTAGACTGATTTATCTTGTAACCGAAGTTTAACGAGTTCCTTTTAGCACTCATGTGGATGACCTCACACTTTATGTTATTTAGGGTCAACTACCACTTTTCGCACCATTCCGATAGTTCTTCTAAATCTTTGATCTTCTGATGACTTTATTAGTCGATAAACGACAGCGTCATCTGCACAACCGAAGACAGTTGCTCAGATTGTCTCCCAAATCGTTTATATAGATAAGGAACAGCAAAGGGTCTGTAACACTAGTTTGGGGAACGCCAGAAATCACTTCTGTTTTACTCAATGACTTTCCTGCAATTACTACGAACTGTGACCTTTCTGACAGGAAATCACAAATCCAGTCACATAACTGAGACAATATTCCACAAGCACGCAATTTCACTACGAGCCGCTTGTGTGGTACAGTGTCAAAAGCCTTGCAGAAATCCAGAAACACGGAATCGATCTGAAACCCATTATCAATAGCACTCAACACTTAAACCCATGTTGACTGTGTGTCAATAGACCGTTTTCTTCTAGGTAATTCATAATGTTCACACTCAATATATGATCTAAAACCCTGCTGCATATCGACGTTAACGATATGATTCTGTAATTTAGTGGATTACTCCCATTACCTTTCTTGAATATTGGCGTGACCTGTGCAACTTTCCAGTCTTTGGGTACTGATCTTTCGTCGAGCGAACGGTTGTATTTATTTGTTAAGTATGGAGCTAATGCATCAGCATACTCCGAAAGGAACCTAATTGGTATACAGCCTGGACCAGAAGACCTGCTTTTATTAAGTGATTTGAGTTGCTTCACCGCTCCGAGGATATTTACTTCTACGTTACTCATGTTGGCAGCTGTTCTCGATTCGAATTCTGGAATATTTACTTAGTCTTCTTTTGTGACGGCAGTCCCACGTGGCCGTCCGAAACCCGATGTTCTTGCGACCGTAGATTCTCGTCCACCGCTGCCAGCAATCATGTACAGTGGCTACATTCCTGTCAAGCCTTTTTGCGGTATCACAGAAGATACACCCGGCTTCTGGTAGCCCCACAGCACGACCTCGTTCGAACTCAGTGGGGTGTTGACAATGGCGTCTTTGTTGTTTTAAAGGCATTCTTGTCTAACATCAAGTCACCACTACCAATTTCAACCGTAATTGACGCTCACGACCGCTACAGCGCGTATTTAAAGCAAACCTGGTGTGCATCCTCATAGTGGTGCCACTAGCGCCACTCTTATGCTACTCACGCGAAATATGAACAGACGTCATATTTCAGATGCAGAAACATGTCTACGGACTTTCGTTTGTATAGGACAACTCCTTGTTGCTGCGATTTTTTTTTCCGTCAGTGACTTTTCATTGCTGCGTCACGAACTAGCGACGTCACCAATCAGCGTTTGATCTCGCGGTGGGCGGTGATCATGAAGTTGTGACGCATCATTGTATTTGGAATGCACAATGTTCCTTCGTAAACGTCGGAATGTGGTTTTATATAATTTTAAGAGTAATCCCTATCGCAATGAACAACGATTTTGTTTTAACGTTTTGCTCTGCAGGCTAAAGAGTACATTTATAATGTTCAAACTGTCAAACTGGTCAAATCACACAGTTCATCGTTGAACCTATTCTGCATTTTTAAAATCCTATTTGGATTCGAAGGCAATTTCTCAGATTACCATGACTTCCTTAGAATGTGTTAAGTGAACTTGGCTATAGAGGCGATTGTTCCGATAACAAGCGATAAATCTTACCAAGAATGTACATCTGCAACATGGTACCTAACAATCGTGTTATTAATGACTCTGTGCATGTTCCCTGCCATGGGAAGTTTACCAAAAAAACAGAAAGTACAAGAAAGATATATTCTGCTACTCTTTACTCATTGTTGCTTATAATGCACTCCGTCATCAGGCCACAAGTTGTCCATCGGGACCATCCGACCGTCGTGTCATCCTCAGCTGAGGATGCTGATAGGAGGGGCGTGTGGTCAGCACACCCTTCTCCCGGTCGTTACGATGGTTTTCTTTGACCGGAGACGCTACTATTCGGTCGAGTAGCTCCTCAGTTGGCATCACGAGGCTGAGTGCACCCCGAAAAATGGCAACAGCGCATGGCGGCCTGGATGGTCACCCATCCAAGTGCAGACCACGCCCGACAGCGCTTAACTTTGGTGATCTGACGGGAACCGGTGTATCCAAAGCAGCAAGGCCGTTGCCCAGAGTTGCTTGGTTTCCATTACATGCTGGAGGTAGATGATTCAGTAATCCCTTGCGCGAGGCTGCTTTCTACACATATTCACAAATATGTATTGACGCTGGGGTTTTTCTTGGTGACAGGTCAAGTAAAACGTACCTCGACTATAATATCGTCTATTTCGGATACGGTATAACTTTTAGAATCACGTGTCGCTATTTGCATATATTCAATGAGTCGGCCATTGGTTTACGTTTAATTTATACCCCTGTTCTGCAGGTACTCTTGTATTTTCTTGCTCCCTCTTGCTCCTCTGAAACCCTTCCGGCTGTTGCAGTTGGAACTGGCAGCAGCGTTGCAAGGTGATCTCGCCAATTGACTGCAATTTGTTTGACACTTTATGGCCCCACGGCGCTGCTGGCCCGTGATCATGACTCATTGACGGGAAACGCGACAGGCTATAGAGTTCAATTACGCTTCGCAGTGAGACCGAGCCGAATTGTTCCGCTATTATCAGATCTTTTTCCTTCTCGGCACAACGAAGCGACAAGTGGTTCCAAGCGCGGCTTGAGAATGGCAGTGGAGCATTCCTCTACAGTATAAGTTCTGACTCGACAAGGCAGCAAGGGCATTCTAGCGATTTACTGTAACGGAAATGGAAAGTATTACACCATGACACACCAGCTCGATATTTATCAAACTTTGTGGAGAGATTCATCACGTAAGAGTCATTTAATGATTAAACTTTCATTCCATTGGCACGCTGGGTAGCCGAGAGGTCTAGGGCGCCTTGTCATGGTCCGCCCCCCCCCCCATCCCCTTGTTGTAGGTTCGATTCCTCCCTCGGGCATGGGTGTGTGTGTTGCCCTTAGCGTAGGTTAGTTTAAGTTAGATTAAGTAGCGTGTAAGCTTAGGGACCGATGACCTCAGCAGTTTGGTCCCATGAGGCTTTACCACATATTTCCAACTTTTCATTCCATTTGGAGCTGACGCCCATCATCAACATCAGTATGTGGGTGACACTCTTGTAACATATGTGTATGAAAGCAAACAGCCTGCGAATGTCACCTTGAGAAATTTTTTGCCGTCTCTGAAACATGTGCTGTGTCAGTTCACGAAACTGCTGGTTGGAAGCTGCAATGAAAGTACAGTGTGTTTCAAAAAGGAATATACGTTTTACAAACTGTTATATTGTCTGTTATATGAATGTTCGAAATAATAGACACAAATGCTATTTTGTCGAAAACTGGCATTCTGAGTCTGCAGCTGTGTATAAAGTATAGGTTGCCTCTTACACAGAAGATAATAGAAACCAGCAACTTTTTACAGTGCTGTTTATTTATTTAAACAGTGTCGTTACCGGTTTCGAACATTACAAGTTCATCTTCAGACGGCTAGTTCACCTTAAGATACATTCTACGTTAGCTTTCACTTTTTGTTTTCCCAGATGACGAAATTTCCTTGAGGTGGTGGTGCCCTACAACCAAAGGACCGAGTTAGTCAACGCAGCCTTTCTTCAAAATTTCATTCAGCTGCTTTCCAATTTAAAGCAGACACCACTCTCCTTTACAACAACAACATGCAGGATCTTACCTAACATGAAAGAGTGAATAATACAGGGTGTACATAAAGTCCGGGAACACTTTCAATTATTTATTGCACAAGAACTAAGCATTGTACAGATGTCACACATATTGCATTTTGGAGAAAATCATTCGGAAATTCGAAAAGACAGGTTCTTTTGGTGCGCGGAGGAGACGAGTGGAGGCGTGTAAACGTGTAGTGCACGGAAAATTGCCCGAATATTGGACATACCCGTGAACACAGTGTGTAAAACATCCTTCTTTGCTGTCCATTCAAAATTACCCATGTGCAAGAGTTGCTTCCTGTTGACTTGCCAGCAAGAGAGATCTTTGCTTTAGAATTTCGTGCTCGCATGGAAGTGAAGCATTTTGTGGACAGACGAAGCCAGCATCCACCTTACAGGACATGTCAATACATAGAATTGTCGTATATGGGCAACGGAAAATCCACAAGTAAATCAACCAGTACCACTTCATCCTGAAAAGGTCACTATGTGGTGCGGGTTTACGGCATCATTTAGCACAGAGCCATACTTTTTCGAAGAGACAGGTGCTTCCGGTCCTGTTACCTGTACAGTCACTGGTAAGTGCTATGAATGTCTTTTGTACAACCACGTCATTCCAGCTCTCCAACAGCGTGGATGTGAGGATGGGTTCATTTTTATGCGAGATGGCGCACCTCCGCACATTGCAAATCCAGTTAAGCAGCTGCTGAAGCGCCATTTCGGAAATGCTAGAATTATCAGCCGCCATTTCCCTACAGCCTGGCCATCCCGATCACCTGATCTTAATCCGTGTGACTTGGCTGTGGGGATATCTGAAAGAGGTTGTGTTCAGTGTTCCGATTGCAAACTTAGCTGAATTGAAGGCACGCATTGCTCAACACATTCTGAACGTGACCCCTGAAACACTTTCATCAGGTGTTGAACATGCTGTTTCTCGATTTCAACTTGTTGCAAAAAACGGTGGACGGCATGCTAAACGTGTTTTGCGCCAGTCACACGGAAATTAATAATCCGATTTGATTTTGATTGATGCTTTTTATGCTGTTTTTGTAATGAGGACAGTTAAAAGCGGATGTTATTGATGCTTTTTATGCGGTTTTTGGCATCAGCACAGTTAAAAACCGATGTGAGCGTTGCTTTTTGTGCAGTTTTTGGCCTCAGGACAATTAAAAACCGATTATTCCCATCCGATGTGATATGACCTTGCCATGGTGGATGGGCCTACGAACTAACAGTATCACACCTGTACACCCATGCACACTGAGTAGAACAGTTTGTTTGAACGTCAAACGTACACCTTAGGCATTGTTGTGTGATTTATTTGTCATTTGTAGTCGACCACTATTAAATTATGATGCTTACAGTGTCATCTATAGTTACATTTGTAACTATTTATTTTTCTTCTGCCATACGTTTTCCCCATTCTCCGATAATGTTCCGTTGCAAGTTGATGTCATCCTGACCACTGCTGGTATTTATGCAGCAGTTTGAAAGATTAACTTTAATTATAATCACCCTTTATATACATCCATCACAAATCATTTACTTTGCTTCCGATGTATGCCGTAATATTTACATAATATGGGCACAGTTATAATATTTATTTATGTACACCCATCTGATATCATTTACTTTGCTTCCGATGTATGCCGTAATATTTAAGTAATATGTCTACAGTTGTAACATTTATTTATGTACACACATAAAAAAAGGCATGAATCGAAGCAAGAGGACGTGGTACTGGGTATTAGAGGTACCGGTGTATAGAACAATCTGGAGCACCACCTCTGAAGGTATTGCTGTATGGAGGTACAACATGCATTGTGTGGTTTTAATGTTGATCTCTTTTCCAATTTCCTGTACTGGTTCTGGAACTCTCAGAACTGAGGTGATGGAAAACTTTTTTTAATGTGTTTACATCTATCCCTTATAATTTACTTTGGGTCTAACGTATGGCACAATATTTACGCAATATCACTGTAGTAACACTTTATAACAAACTGACAGCTTTATTTGCTTATTTTAATTCATTCTCTTTTAACATAAGTAATAAGTAATAGAACATACGTAATTTGTAAATTCCGATTGTCACCTATGTGTATATATGATAACATCTTTGAGAGTGGAAGTCTTTGGCATTTTTATGTTTGCAATATCGTCATCTTTGTGTACATACTTCCATATGGTGCAACTTCTTAATGTGTGAGTGGTGCTTTAGATTATGTGTATCCATATAAATAAAAATGTGCATCATACTGTCTTCGCTGCTACATGATCACACGCAGTCAGCATTGGAACTTAATGGCGCGGATCTTTCAACCTAAGTAACAAAAACATCTTTACTTTAATAATCTGTTTTCATCATTTAAAATCGTTGTGAAGCATAGTTACAGTTAAAAAGACATCTTGTCACATCTTGTTTTGGTTGTACGGCACCACCACCCCAAGGAAATTTCATCATTTGGGAAGACAAAAAGTGAAAGCTAATGTAAATTTGTATCTTAACCTAAGCTAACCCTCTGAAGATGAATTGTAATGTTCGAAACCAGCAACGGCGCTATTTAAATAAATAAATAAATAGCATTGTGAAAAGTGGCTGATTGCTATTATCAGCCTATAAATAGACACAAAGCATTCATATAATCGATTTGCCTCGATGGACAATGAATCCATAATATCGTATGCATAATGTCGTTCGATCTCCTTCGGGAATGTAGAATCAATGAGCATAGAGGACATACATGGGGACTGCAGATAGGTGACGCTAGGTGGGATTGCAGGTCGCCCGGGGAGCGCGGCGACATAATCCGAGCTGTTGCGATAAACACGGTATCTGGATGTGGTTAACGCAACTGCCTCACGAGTAGGAAGGAGATCCCGATATTGAGTTCTGGTCCTGCGCACGTTTTCACTCGTCGCCGCCGATAGCGCATAAAGTCCCGATGCAGCTGCTTTCATCAGTTTCTTTCCTTTCTTCCCCTCCCCCTTCGATTTACCAACATTGGTGTACAAAATTAAAGCCAGGAACCGAGATTTTGCAGGGTGGCGTTTATTTTGTCACAATACAGTATAATCAGGTGATAGTAAAGTACAAACAATACAAAAAATAGAGAACGTAAATAGTTGCAACATGCATAACCGTAGACAAAAATGTTCTTCGTTTTTTTCCAACTTAAGTGATTTACACACACATTCCGGCGACTGATTAATGCGCTCAGTATAGGGTGTGACCACCTCTGGCAGCTTTACAGGCCTGACGAACGGCGGAGAATGATGTGAATGCTGTCGTGAGGCAATGACGCCCGTTCTTTTTGAAGCGCTGCTCGCAGGTTTTGGAGGGTGGTTGGTGATGTGTCGGCACAGCATGGAATTCAACCTTTTACACAAGGACACAAGCTCAACCCAATAGGCTGTGGGGTGGTAGGACTGGACCAAGTGACGCATCAGGCAATCACCGTCGACAGTTGCACTCAACATTTATGTGGCACATTTAAACAAGACAAATAACAAATAAAACCATCAATACATTTTTAAAATTACCACACATATTTAAAAATAGCAATTAGATGAGAGCAAGTTAGTTCAAAATTTAAACATTCATAAACCACGGCCCTTATGGCCTATTACACATTTAGTGAAATGAGTTAAAATTATTTGGTCAAAGACTATAATCAACCTGAAGAAAAATTTACTAAAATTTAACGAGAAAATGTAGTCTTTCGTTACTGCGGTGATTGGTATTACCAAAGTAATTCAGAGTACAGGCAACAACAAATCAGATACCGTGGTACACAACAACGTTACTTAAATGGCAGGCACCCAACAATGTAGGATATAAAATATAAAATTTCATGTGACCAAGCAACCTCGTGGGATTCAACAAACTACCCCAGAAGGGGACGCCCGCTCACTCAGCTGTTTCCAATACTGGATCGGCATGGACCCCCAAACGGGAGCAGCAACGGTCACGAACAGGCACGAAACATCCCAGAACTAGTGGGTATCTACAACAGACTGACATCTACCTTAAGTAACTAGAAACACAATAATTCATTACAGCACATCATCTGTACAATTAATCAACATATTAATGAACATCAGCTAAGCAGTACAAATCTATTTTCTTAAGCCGGCCGTTGTGGCCGAGCGTTTCTAGGCGCTTCAGTCCGGAACCGCGCGACTGCTACGGTCGCAGGTTCGAATCCTGCCTCGGGTATGGATGTGTGTGATGTCTTTAGGTTAGTTAGGTTTAAGTAGTTCTAAGTTCTAGGGGACTGATGACCTCAGATGTTGAATCCCATAGTGCTCAGAGCCATTTGAATCATCTATTATCTTACGTGCATAAGGCCAATTATACACTAAGCCGCGAGCGAACTAGATACTCGGCCAGCCGGTACGCGCGGGCAAAGGAGCGGAAAAGACGCAACCCAGGACCCCGCACCCGCTACCAAGACAAACAGCAGAAGACCCGATAAAACGAAATCAAAATGCAAGTAACTAGCATGCAGGATAACGGTATACCGAATTCACTCCCCCCCCCCCTCCCCCCCCTCCCCCCCCTCCCCCCTCCCCCCCTCCCCCCCTCCCCCCCCTCCCCCCCGACGCAAAACACAAAACGACTTACAGCACATAGCCACACTTAAATTTGTGATTAAATCAGAATTAATTAAATGTCCACATACTGACATTGAAGGAACTATTATACCTTCATTAACAGAATCAGTTTCAAACTATTTTAACACACAATAACAACTGGTCTCTCAGTAACTCGTAAGAATCTGTGAAACTACTCTTTTAGAATTAGACACTTGTCTCTCAGACACACTATTACTTAAGGTAGAAACGTAACAGTAATGTTGAGCTGTGGTAAAAATTGCTGTTTTGAAGAGCGCGCCGCAGCGCGTAGTGTGAAGCAGTCGCCTGTGGCAATCGCAGTTTTGATGTCTAACTCTGGTGGGAAAGGGGAAAGGGATCCTGTTCACGTGCATTTAAGGGGCGCTATGAGCTCGTCAGTCTGGGGTCAGTCTGGGTCAGTCTCTCGTCCTCAGCTTACTAGTCTGTCTCTCGTCCGAATTTGTGAGGCAGTTTGTGTCTGTCTGTTGTCCGGATCAATCTTTAAAGCCGGATAAATGAGAGTCTTTCCTCTCCGCCAGTAAGAGAACTCAGCGAGTGGTCGCCCGGCCGAGGGTTAGTTCCTGCATCTGAGTCTGCGCGTTAGGCCGCCAGTCTGCTCGAGTTGTTCAGGCAATGGTCATTGGCGGTTGGATCGATCGGTTGGTCGGTCGCGCACCGAGACACAAGATGACTGGTCCGTCTTGAGGGTCGGCGCATGTGAGATCGCCACGTGAGTCCAGTGGGCCGCGGCCTATAGCGAGGGGTTGTGACTTCGCGGTCGACACGAGAGCAACAGGAGTCAACCCACGACATCGGTCTGGCCGGTGCGAGCTGCGACGCCGTGAGACGGGAGATCGGCGCGCCTTCCTGCGTCCGTTGAAGCGGCTGGCAGCGGACGGTTCGGGAGAGCGATTTGAGGGTGCTGCGCCAGGTTTTCTCCAGAAATCGCAGTTTATTAGAAGTTAAGTGATTGGCGATATGTTGTTTGATTTACTCTTGTTAAATTCTACTTGTTTTCTTGGTGAGGTCACCAGCCGTTTTGCTTTGGGGTCGTCCCACCATTCTTCTCCGTTTGCCCACCCGCGGGAAGGTTTTTATTTATGAATTGGGTGGTCCCTTTTTCCCTTGTGGAGTAGGGGCGGGTTAGAGCAACCTGCGGTTCGGGTTGTTCGGTAATCTCCCTATCAATTTGCCGTACGTTGGCAGCTGCCTCTGTCATGTTTGTCGGATTGGGTGTGTTAACGAATTTATTGCTTGGAGTGTAACGGCCTACTTCCTGAAATATGTTTTGATCTTTGGAAACTTTGATATTATTGCCTATGATCTTAAGAGGCGGTATCTGTGTACTGTAGAGCATCTTAACTTGTTTGGCCAACCTTGTATAACTTTATATAAGGTTACATTTCATGGGCTTTTATTTAAATGGTCATTTTAGTATACAAAGTTGCCACCGTAAGACTTTTCTTGGAAGATAAAATCAAGTTGCCCCTTCGGTGGCAAAGTTAATGTTTTAATTCTAGTCTTTTGTACCATTTCCAGCCCTCTTACGGGGTGCATAATTTGTGTGCTTGTGTGAATTGTTAAAACTTTTAGTAGTTATCTGGTGTGTTGCAGATTTGCACCAGTGTAGTCTTTCAGAGGTTTTTGTGAGCGGTCGTAACTACGGCCGTGTCAAAAGGGAACGGCAATGTTCTCAGCCCAAAGGCTCATAGAGTCAAAAATTTTTTTCTTTCTGCCTCTGAATAAATTGTAACTTGATATTTAGAGGGTGCTTTCTGATTATAATTTTAAATCTGTTTCTTTTAAAAAATGCTTTAGGCACCATTAAAGTGAATGAATTACCATTTGTTAAAAAGGAATTTGTTTATGATTTAATTAGTTACTCCCTGGCAACTACTTCCACGCTCACATAGTGTGATTAAATGTGTTAATGTTCTTCAAAATGGTTCAAATGGCTCTGAGCACTATGGGACTTAACATTTGTGGTCATCAGTCCCCTAGAACTTAGAACTACTTAAATCTAACTAACCTAAGGACATCACACACATCCATGCCCGAGGCAGGATTCGAACCTGCGACCGTAGCAGTCGCACGTTAATGTTCTTGATGAATCGCTAGTAAGTAGAATAAATTATCAAGAAAATTCTTTGAAAATAAATCACGGTTCAAATGTTATTGCAATTCACGGCAAAATATATCCAGGGAAACTTTTATCCATGTATATTTATAGCAACTGGCCAGCTTAACTCCGTCGTGTGATATAAATACAATAACCAGGCGGCACTTAGACAAGGACAAGCCAAACTGTTTTCAATGACGGTTAAACACTGGCAGTAGCAATCTAAAAACAGAATGTATCAGCACTCCAGGGTCTAGTAAATGCTAATCATCACATCATTTACATTTCTCCCTAGAACATTGCGCACTAAGCAAGTTGAAATTAAACACATTCGAGGACAGACTCAGTAGGAGTAGCAACGGCCGGCCAAGAAAATGAAGTCAACAGCAGAGAACCCAGTAGTCGATTCCGGCCACAATTTACAGCACAAGCGAGGCCCTTACCCTCTTGCTTGTTCGACGAATCCAGTCGCCGCAGATCCTGGTGCCAGGAGACATGTATTAAGCGAAATACACCAACCGCATCCCAGTAACGTGACTGCTTCCAAAAATGGTTCAAATGGCTCTGAGCACTATGGGACTTAACTGCTGTGGTCATCAGTCCCCTAGAACTTAGAACTACTTAAACCTAACTAACCTAAGGACATCACACACATCCATGCCCGAGGTAGGATTCGAACCTGCGACCGTAGCGGTCACGCGGTTCCAGACTGCAGCGCCTAGAACCGCACGGCCACTCCGGCCGGCGACTGCTTCCAAACCGGCGATATTTGCTACGGCGCGGTCAGCCGGGTAAACAGCCCCTTTTGGATGTGCTCTTCCTGCTGCCTCACACGGCGCCTGTACTGTCCGCCAGACTTGGCAAACGACGTTACAGCTAGGCGTCCTAAAGCAAATCCTCGCTACTTGCTAGAGCTTACTCCTCGCTCCCTGATCGGCCCGGTAGGTGGCGCCACCGCGCGCTCTGCGCACACCACCGGAAAGATGAGCCATACCGGCGGCGGGAATATCGCTGATCGAGCCACACGGCTCAGTTGGTGTATGCTGAAGTGATGCAATCCGTGTCCCTAGCGCACCCAGGCGTGCTCTATGGGATTCAAATCGGGAAAGCGAGCAGGTCACGCCATGCGTTCAATACCTTCCGTTTCCAAGAAAACATCAACCACTCGTGTTCTATGAGGTCGAGCATTATCGTCCAGCAATACGAAGCCTGGGCCCACAGCAGCCTGTAACAGCAGCACATGACGCCCAAAGGTCTCGTCACGATACCTGGAAGCAATTAATCGTTGCCTGTTTAACTGTACAATATCATGAAGAAGCGTTCGTGTGGTCAACATATTCCATGCCCGCACCATAAGGGATCATCCTCGATGTCAGTCTCTTTCCACAATGGTTGGGTCTCGAAATCGTGTTCCACGTTCCCTCCAGATGCGAAACCTTCGAGAATCACTGTCCAGACCAAATGGAGACTATCTGTGAAAAGAACATTGTCTCACTGTTCCGCCGTCCAGGTGGCACGTTGATGTCTCCACTCCAGACGTTCCCTTCTGTGAAGATGCATCCGAGGTACACATACAGCAGGTCTCCAACAGTAAAGGCCACTCTGCCGAAACCTTCTGTACACCGTTTGCCTCGCTATTACAGCCCTTCTTCTTCTTCTTTCACTTCCAGTTTTAGCAGGAGCTATTGCTATATTATTAACGGACCGAAACCTAAATACATCATTCTTAAACCCTGCGGGAGATCCAATTCTATATCGACATCTATTCTGATTCTTTGGGCACCTCATCAAATAAGACCTTGTTCTTTGTTTATAAAAACCTTTTTTATGACCGTATGCTATTTAGCCAGTGTTCTGAGTCATAATTCCTCCTCGTAATAAATCTGCAGCTCACAGTTCCAAAAGTGCGTCCATGCATTATACAGTACACTCAACGAATCCCCATCTGCTGCACATCGCAGCTTTTCACTACTGACTGTCATAGATTCTACGACTCCACAATGCTGCTATCGCAGACACAGGTTCTGTTGCCTAACAAGTGTTTGTCGGACTACAATTCTTCAAATATATAATTTTCCTTTATAAATATTAACACATCCAATAACACCGTCAAAAAATAGCCATGTCACAACCTTATGACTCCCAGATCCACGCTCCAAACCATTTCAGATTTTCTCTTTTTCCTAATATCTTACATGTATGTACAATTAGCTTTAAATGTAAATAGTGGTCTCTAATTAAGCATGAATCTGTCAGTAGCTGAATAATCAGCAAGGCTAACTACCGTACGGAGGACCTATGTTTGACTCCCAGTATTTCCTTGGTGAGAGGACAGGACAGGACCACTCAGCCTCGTGATGCCAATTGAAGCGTTACTTGAATGAGAAATAGCGTTCCAAGGTCTACGAAGGCGACGACAGTAGAGTCCTTGCATACCCCATCCAAATGATGCCACTGACTGAGGATTACACGGCGGTCCGTCGGTCCCGACCTACCCATCTGAGGCCATAATTTCCCTATTCAAGCGTTTAACTTAGATCCAGTAGCGTGTGACGTCACAGGAAGTATCTGAAGGCGATCGCCAGGGCGCAAGTGATCTCTTGCCGGTCCATTGCCGGTGGCTTGGTGCGCTAGTCGCTCTTTGCTGGCGAATCTGTCGTGTGGCTTCGCTGCTGACTGAGCAGTTATGTGGGTTACAGACTGTAACTTTTCGTTGGTCTTGGAATCATTTTTTGAACACTAGTTAAATACTTCAATTTTTGGCTGAACTTGGAATAGGTCTGTGGGTGCGAGTTAAATACTTTAACTATTCACCACACTTATATCATATGACTGTGTTTTCAGTGACTTATTTTGTGTGACTATGTTTTAACTTTAATTTTGTGTTTGGGATTTGGGTTCAAATGGTTCAAATGGCTCTGAGCACTATGAGACTTAACATCTGAGGTCATCAGTCCCCTAGAACTGAGAACTACTTAAACCTAACTAAGGACATCACACACATCCATGCCCGCGGTAGGATTCGAACCTGCGACCGTAACAGTAGCGATGTTCCGGACTGAAGCGCCTAGAACCGCTCGGCCACCGCGGCCGGCTGGGATTTGGGGGAATTTTTTTTATTTGATATGTGTATTCAGGATAACCAACTTATTTTTTTGCTGCAGTTGATAATGGGAAACTGCACAATATTACTTTGAATGTATGTTTGATGTTTATTTTCGTGAATTAACATGCAATGAGGTGAACTTCGTTTACGCCTGCTTCTGTGTTTGATCCTCTGCTCACATTACATACATTGTCCGCCCCAGTAGCTGAGTGGTCAGCGTGACGGATTGCCGTCCTCTGGGCCCGGGTTCGATTCCCGGCTGGGTCGGAGATTTTCTCCGCTCAGGGACTGGGTGTTGTGTTGTGTTCATCATCATTTCATCCCCATCCGGCGTGCAGGTCGCCCACTGTGGCGCCGAATGTAATAAGACCTGCGATATGGCGCCCGGACCTGCCCCGCGAGGGGCCTCCCGGCCATTGACGCCAAACGCTCATTTCCATTACATACATTTATTACTGTTTAATTTTTTTTCTTTTCGTTGCTTATATTCCCATATAGGAGTGGTGCTGGGTTGCATATACGATGCAGCAACGCACTTAAAAGATCGCTCCTTATATATGTGTGAACGTGATTTAATAAACATTTATTTGCTTTAAAATATAACCATAGGGTTTCACCAACATAATTAATCCCATGGTATTTATCCAATCATTTTACATATTTATTTATCATTTGCTAGCTTGCCTACTCGCAAAAAATAGTTTGAGGATAATTTCTGCATTAACTGCATGGACTTTAAAGCGGCGGTGCACAATTGACCTCTCTGATAGTAACAAGCCAGGCTAATAAATTAGCTCGTGCACTGCCCACTCCGATAGCGGCCTGTTAAAACCACTTGAACGGTCGTAGAGTTTCGTGGCAACAGCTCGCCTTTCTTCAGAGATTCCTGTTGAAGTTCCCCGAGCATTATGTTACAATTCCGTATAGGCTATGCTAATCTGTTACGATCCCAGCAGCACATCTCTGAATTCATTCCGTACATGCTGTCGTAGCTATTTGATAAGCACTCCAAACTCTGGAGCAGTACGTCTACATCAGCACTCCGCAAGCCACCTTAAGGTGTGTGGCGGATTGTAGTTTGTGTACCACTCTCACGTCCCTCTTTTTTTTTCTTTTTTTTTTCCTGACTCAGTCACACATGGTCCGCGGGAATTACGATTACGGGTAAGCCTCCTTGTGGGTGCGAATCTCTGTAATTCTGTAATTTTATCGTCATGGTCTTTTCGCGAGATACACATAGGAGGAAGCTACGTATTGGTTGACTCATCTAGGAGAGTAGGCTCTCGGAATTTTAACAGTACACCACACTGTCACGCAGAATGCCTGTCTGGCAGCGTTTTGTCATTGGAGTTGGCTGAGAAATTCCGTGACACTTTCGGGTTTGCTAAATAAACGTGTACCGCACACCCTGCTCTTCTTGTGACGTTCTCTTTATCCTCGACCGATCCTGTCTCGTACTGATCGCTGACAGACGAGCAATATCGAGGTGTGTGTCGAACGAGAACTAGGTAAGCTATTTCCTTTGTGGGTGACCTACACTTCCTAAAGATTCTTTCGGCTGCCCTGATACCCCGTGTGCTCGTGTATCATTCATTAGGTGTCACTGTGGAACTGTATCGAAGGCCTTCTCGAAGTTAAGGAGTACGGCATCTACCTGGGCGCCAGTCTCACGGATAAATAGACCGAGCCTGCTTTCACCCGATCGTTATTTTCGGAATACGTCTTGAGTCTTTCAGAGATGTAAGGATAAACCACTTCAAAAAGGTAAAACTGACCATCATCTAGAACTATTCAACCCGCCCCGCTACAAATTTCGGTCTCCCATTCCCCTCCGCTGCTATTGTCTTTCGATCTTCGTTTGTAAGCTAGTACGCGTAGAGTGAAAAACACGCTTCTGTACTTTTGATGGAGGCGAGATAGTGTGGCATAATCAGCTCTGTTCGTACTGCATAGCTTCCTGCTGCACGACACTCTCTTTCCATCACCCAATCAATCAAGGAGCTCGAGTGCCTTAATTGGAAAAGAATTTGGTGCGGCCTGTAAATAACAGCCAAACTACCGTTTAAAATTAACCTCACTTTAATGGGAAGCCTGACAAGTTCATAAAGCAATATATCACAAAAAATTAAACCATCCAAATACACTTCTATCTGGCGCCAAATCGGAGAGAGCAGCAGAAGTGGCATGCAATTACGTCCCTTGCGAGAAGAACAGACCGACCAAAGGTACTTTTCAGAATAAAATGTATATCTGGCAGGCTAGAATTACACTTTATGTGTGCAAAACAACTTCCCAGCCCAGACTAAAAGCCACCAAAAATCACGAATAGCAAAACAAACGAGGAATTCGGGCTCTTATTTTCTCGCGACCATTTGATCATCAGCGATCGAAACACTAAGTCAAGACGGTAATACTCGAAGATTAGTGTACTGGAAACCTACTTGATAGGTGTCGCTTTGTGCTGCCTTGCGCTACCATCTTTCAACACACACTATAAGCGGCTGGCTTGTCTTGAAGTCGCCGACGGCGCTTAAGCTTCCTTCGTCGTAAAACATGTCAAACGACCACGAAATACGGTTCTCGCCTCAAGATAAAGTCTCACACTTCCAGGTTTCTTGGCTGTGTTTTCGAAATAATAGTGTTTCAATACTTTCAGCACTTCCGGCCTCATTCAAATTTTCATTGTCAGTAATACGTCCTCTTATCAGTTCCGGGCAGCACACCTAGATGTTGTCCCATGGAGCATGTGGGGATTTTACTTTTGGAGGAATGAGTCTGAGCTAGGATCGTAACTTATCCTATTTTAGGATGTATATCAGATATTTAAATACACTGAAATGAAGTGATTGATGATACTGAAGATGAAATCAATGAGGTCATCAAAATTATACCAGAGAAAACCGTTCAGAAACGCGAAAAATGAAATGTAATGAATATGTTGTGACGAACTAAAAATCACATGAGATTGTGTTTCGCAAACGAACCTGGTGCTCATTGAGAGTGAATACCTTAATCATTGAGGACAGCCGTGCTCGCATACAGGAAAGAGATATTTTCAATAGCACTGACATTTCTCTTCTGTTACTTACGACCACATGTGGGATTAGAAACACGGAAGAACAAATTTGGCTGAGACACTGTGCTTTATCAAATTTTTGGGGATGTAAATAACGATGAAAACTTTAAAATCCAAGAAGTGAAACAAGCCTACGGAACTGTTCAGTGACTACACCAAACATATTTCACCAGTAGTGATTAAAGTGATCGCTGAGAGACCACAATTAATGTACCCTCTTCAGCAAGGGTACATCATCACCCATTAGTTCTCTCATTTCTGTGGATAAGAAATCATTTACCACACTTTTTATCTGCAACCAAGCATTGTCTCAGGACATCAAAACTCCGTATGAGCGGACGCACTGAAGTAACTGAACCGCAGAATACAATCGCACAAGGGACTGGTTTGTTTGCATCGGGCTGACACATATTAGCTTTCATGGCTCACCTTAAGCATTGATATCCATCACTACAGCCGGCCGTAGTGGCCGTGCGTTTCTGGGCGCTTCAGTCTGGAACCGCACGACCACTACGGTCGCAGGTTCGAATCCTGCCTCGGGCATGGATGTGTGTGATGTCCTTAGGTTAGTTAGGTTTAAGTAGTTCTAAGTTCTAGGGGACTGATGACCTCAGTAGTTAAGTCCCATAGTGCTCAGAGCCATTATCCATCACTACACAGGCATTCAGCAGGTAAACCTTTCCTACAAGTAGTTTTCAGTACTGTTGCTGCTGCTGTCCACTGTCCGAAACGTATGGACAGTTAACGGATTTAACGTTCTTCTGCCCAGAAAGTAGAGAAAGTATATTCCTGTCAGCCTGTGTCAAGCAACAGACAATGCCCCTTGACACAGCCCGACAGGAACGTACACACATAAAAAAAAAGTTTTGCATCATCTCGAATCCGAGAGTTCCGGAATCTGAACAGAAAATTGGAATAGAGATCAACATAAATATCATTTCCGCCCTTTTTATTGCTCACGAAAACCACATATTGCATGTTGTACCACCGTACAACGATACCTTCAGAGGTGCTGTACACACCGGTACCTCTAATGCCCAGTAGCACGTCTTCTTGCATAGATGCATGCCTGTATTCGTCGTGACATTGTATCCACAGGTTCATCAAGGCACTGTTGGTCCAGATTGTCCCACTCCCCAACGGCGATTCGGCGTAGATCCCTCAGAGTAGTTGGTGGGTCACGTCGTCCATAAACAGCTCTTTTCAATCCATCCCAGGCATGATCAATAGGTTTCATGTCCGGAGAACATGCTGACCACTCTAGTCGAGCGATGTCGTTATCCTGAAGGACGTCATTCACAAGATGTGCACGACGGGGGCACGAATTATTGTCCACGAAGACGAATGGCTCGCCAACAAGCTGCCGATATGGTTGCACTATCGGTCGGAGGATCACATTCACGTATCGTACAGCCACTGCGGCGCCTTCCATGACCACCACCGACGTACGTCGGCCCCACGCAATACCACCCCAAAACAGCAGGGAACCTCCACCGTGCTGCACTCGCTGGATAGTGTCTCTAAGGGATTCAGCCTGACCGGGTTACCTCCAAACACGTCTGCGACGATTGTCTGGTTGACTGCATATGCGACACTCATCGATGAAGAGAACGTGATGCCAACCCTGAGCTGTCAATTCGGCATGTTGTTGGGCCCATGTGAACCGCGCTGCATAGTGGTTGCAAAGATGGACCTCGCCATGGACTTTGGGAGTGAAGTTTGGCATCATGCAGCTTATTGCCCCCAGTTTGAGTCGTAACACGACGTATTTGGCTGCACGAAAAGCATTATTCAACATGGTGGCGTTGCTACCAGGGTTCCGCCGAGCTGTAATCCGTAGGTAGTGATCATCCTCTGTAGTACTAGTCCTTGGCCGGCCTGAACGAGGCATGTCATCGACAGTTCGTGCCTCTCTGTATCTCCTCCATGTCCGAATAACATCGCTTTCGTTCACTCCTAGACGCCTGGACACTTCCCTTGTTGAGAGCCCTTCCTGTCGCTAAGTAACAATGAGGACGCGACCGAACCGCGGTACTGAACTACAAACAACACGAGCCGTGTACCTCCTGCCTAGTGGAATGACTGCAACTGATCGGCTGTCGGACTCCCTCCATCTAATAGGCGCTGCCCATGCATAGTTGTTTACATCTTTGGTCGGGTTGAGTAACATCTCTGTACAGTCAAAGGGACTGCATCTGTTGTACAATACCCACAGTCAACGCGTAATACGTAGAAAATTGTCCACGCTACCTCTAAGTACAATTCAAAATATTACTTCATAATAGCAAAAACCAACCACCAGAACTGCTTATAACCTACAGGTACAGTGACCAAAATGTAAACTAAATAGCAAATATATGTACATATTCCAGGCTACTGAAGATGCCTTCAGAAAATAAAGGCGAAACGCGTATGGTATGAAAGTTTTGTTTCATTCATTTGCTGTCAGACGTTCCTAAAATAAAAATTATCAATGTACCGTAATATGTGGGTACTGTCTGCGAAATTAATAGCGAACAGAAATAGTAGCATAGAAGTAATAAATTTAAACGTCATCCATGATGCGGCAGTATTTCACGCATCTCATTGCTTACGATGTCGTAGCTCCTGCAATGTGATAGGTATCGTTCTTACCCACACAGAGAGTTTCCTGACTGTAAGGGGTATATGTGCTAAGTTTGATTGAAATCATTCCAGTGGTTTAGGAGGAGATGTAGAGAGCACACACCCACACACATTCCTACATACATAAATTTTATAATATGTATGGATACTGTGAACGCCTTGATACAAATACGATTTGACGCACACAGCGAAATCACTATAAAAATAGTTTGAACAATTATTTAAAATTATTTAACAATGCGCACACAGGTACAAACTTATTTCTGAGGAATCCAGACAAATCAGTTAAATGTAAAAATTAAATCAGTGTTAAAGAGAACTCACCAGAGATTGGGAGACGTTCAGTTGGATATTGCA
This sequence comes from Schistocerca piceifrons, assembly GCF_021461385.2. Lineage (NCBI taxonomy): Eukaryota > Metazoa > Arthropoda > Insecta > Orthoptera > Acrididae > Schistocerca > Schistocerca piceifrons. Next base: position 347,223,523 of record NC_060138.1, read on the forward strand.
CTGTTTCTGCGACAATAGATAGTACACAAAATGAAATGTACACGTTACTATCTCGTATGAAATAAAATAGAGTTTTGTTTTATTTCGGGATGTTTATGACGCAATAAGGCAGGAGCACTTGATGGAAGGGGCGCCTTCAGTTTCGCAAGGTTTCCTGGGAAACGGTTTTGCTGTTCTTCGAAAGAGCTGCAGCATAACAAGTGGATCACATCTCCTTCTTTCCTCTGATAGTGATGGAAAGAGTAATCCTGGAAGCCTGTCCAATGTAAGTGGGAAGGAGTTGAAACATGAGTGGTACACATTCGTCCCGAGACAGCTATCATCTTCCTGCTATGTGAAATTTTCGAAACAAGAGTGAGGTTCTAATTACTGGTTTGATCGGCCATCAGTGTATGTGCAAAGAATAGCAGTCTCTTCTTTCTCATTGATTGCGATACGTTTTCTATGTTGTAATAAGTTTCACTGTTACTTTTTAATTTTCAAAATTCTCTAATTTTTAGAGGAGCTAATCAATATCTGACCAAAAGTACCCAGACAGCTATTAGTGGACATTAATATGGGGTGTGTCTACCCTCCACCTTAACGGCTTGATATCTGCTGGGCACACTTTCAGTAAGGTGTCTGAATGTTTATGGAGGAGTTAAAGGCCATTCTGCCTCAAGAAGCGAAACCTGAGAAGATAGTGATGCCGAACGCTGCAGTCTGAAGCGAATTCGACGTTCCAACTCATCCCAGAGGTGTTCCATAGCGTTCCGATTTAGCCTCAGGGTAGGACAGTTCATTTCAGGAACCTTATTGTCCAAAAACCAGATCCTGCTTTATGTCGAAGTGCCCTGTCATACGGATACAAACTAACATCGTTTCCTAATTGTTCCTCCACTGTCCTCAGTACCCGGTGCTTCAAAATGCGTTCATATCCTTCCGCATTTGCTTGATATAAGGAGATCACACCCTAACAACGAGAAACAGCCCCCTACCATAACATGGCATTACACATGATGGGAAGTAACGTTCTCCAGGCATTCGCCAAACACAAACGCAGCCATGTGATGATCACTGGCTGTAGCGTGCTTCATAGATCCAAATCACACTTTCCCAGTCACCGACTGTCCAGTGACCTCACTCTTTGTAGCACTTCAAGCATCGTTTAGCATTGACTACAGATATATATGGCTTATGAGGAGCTGTTCGACCATTTTACCCTATTCTTCTTGACTCCCTGCGCAGAGTCACTGTGCTACCCAGACTAATGGTAGCACTTGGCAATTCACGAGCCTTACCTTCCGCAATTTCACTCGATTTTTTACAACCACCGTCTGCGATGCTCTACGGTTCCTGTCCATCAGTACATGAGGTTTGACTGGTTTTACGAGGGTGAGTCAAATGAAAACCTTAAATGTGTAATAACAAATCGAAATTTCGCGCCGTTATCCTTCAAGTTGGTAAGCGTGCTACAAACAGCGTGCAGAATTGCCTGTAGGTGGCAGCATAGTGCAGATGCACACATACTGTCGCAGTATCAGTATAAAGATGGCCGCCCCACTTGTGACTTGCACCAGAGATGAACAGCGTTCTGTTATTCGGTTTTTGTGTAATGAAGGTGTGAAACCTATTGAAATACATCGACGAATGAAGGCTCAGTGCGGTGATGCATGTCTGACACAGCAGCAAGTCTACGAATGGCGTAGGAAGTTCTCAAATGGTGTGACTTCAGTGGAAGATGCTCCTCGTCCAGGTCAGGCACAACGAGTTGTGACTCCACAGAACATTGCAGCAGTTGGAGCCATAGTGAAGGAAAACCTCCGAGTGACACTGAATGACACTGCAGCATGTTTAGAGATTAGTCATGGGTCAGCACACCACATTGTGCGTGATGTTCTCCAGTTTCACAAAGTGGCTGCAGATTGGGTGCCACGGCTGCTGACTCCTGAAATGAGAGAACGGCGTGTTGATGCTTGTAGAACTTCTACGGCGCTTTGAAAGAGAAGGTGATGGCTTCCTTGTAAGAATCGTTACTGGGGACGAAATCTGGGTTCACTTCCACCAACCGGAAGTGAAGAGAGCGAGCAAGGAATGGCGCCATTCCTTATCATCAAAACCAAAGAAGTTTCGAACAGAACCACCAGCAGGGAAGGTTATGCTGACTCTCTTTTGGGACGAAAAACGTGTCATTCTGGATCATTACACGCCTAGAGGGACCACTGTCACCAGTGCATCATACACAGATCTCCTAAAAAATCATCTGCGGCCTGCAATCAAATCTCACCAGACCTTGCGCCAAGTGATTTCCATATGTTTGGACCACTCAAAGACGCAATGGGAGGAAAGAAGTTCCGTTCTGATGAAGAGGTACGCCACTTGGTGCATGAGTGATTGCGCGGCCTACCAAAAGAATTTTTTTCTAATGGAATTTATGCACTTTGTAAGCGCTGGAGGACTTGCATTGAACGTGGGGGAGATTATATTGAAAAGTGATACAGCTTTGTACCACTTCTGCACAATAAGTAATATTCAAAAAATATTTAAGGTTTTTATTTGACTCACCCTTGTAGTTTAGCTGTGGTTCTTCCTTCGCGTTACGAATTGACAGTCACATCACCAACAGCTGACTCCGGCAGCTGACAAAAGGGTTGAAATGTCCCTGCTGGATTTCTTACTCAAGTGACATCCACCGACTAGTCCACGTTTGAAGTCTCTGCTCTCTTGACCCGATCCACGCTGCTGTTACCGCTTCTCTACTACAACACAGTAGTCCCCGGCTCCTTTTATATTGGTGGACCCGGCTCTCGTTTCATCTAGTGACCAGCCGGCCGCGGTGGTCTCGCGGTTCTAGGCGCGCAGTCCGGAACCGTGCGACTGATACGGTCGCAGGTTCGAATCCTGCCTCGGGCATGGATGTGTGTGATGTCCTTAGGTTAGTTAGGTTTAAGTAGTTCTAAGTTCTAGGGGACTGATAACCACAGCAGTTGAGTCCCATAGTGCTCAGAGCCATCATCTAGTGATCAACTCTGTATTTCATAGGATCGACCGGGTACTTTTGATCAGATAATGTATTTTCCTTACAATTCCTCTTATCACTGATTTTTTTTATCTTCGTATTGACCAGCTAGGGTCACGTAACTACGTCAGCTCCTCTTCTTTCCTTGTTATCGTCTCCTATTTTCCAATACGCCTTCATCGTCTCCCCTTGCTGTCTTTTCCTATCTTTTGTTTATGTTGTTCTCGGTTTCTGATTTCTTCTGCATTGAAAGCCTTCTAAATTCGGCATTTTATACCTTTCCTGATTTTGTTTTTTTCTAGTTCTTTCCTTATTTGTGTAATCCATGCTCATGTTGATTTATTACAGAAATACAGGACTACTTGTTTCGTTAGCCTGTTCTCATTCATTTAGCCTCTTCTTTTAGCCTTTTTTTTTTCGTTTTATTGAGTTTAGATTCCCCCCGAAGGGGGGCGGGCTGGCAGCAGCTTAGTACGCCGCTCTTCAGCCTACAGAATTTGTTTAAAAAAATGAAGGTAATAAATAATAAAAGCAGCCGATAAAATCGGTAACTTAAATGGTAAAATGGCGGAAAATTGTGGAACTTAAAACATAAAACAAAGGGAAGGTGATGCTAATAAAATACACAGGAAGCAGACAAGTAAAATAATAGACAGACAATTAATGAACACGGCGACAGTCTGGTTTCTGTCCGCAAGAGATATAAAAATCACACCTAGCGACAGCATGATTTCTGTTCGCAACACTTTGGATAGACACTCAACACTGAACACTCGCTTGAACACTGCACTAAAAAGTTGGCACAAATATGAAACACCACAGCCGCGGGCGGACGGGGGGAACCTGGACAGATGATGGGAAAGAAAAGGGGGGCAGGAGAGGAAAACCGAAGTGGGTGGGGGGGGGGGGGGGGGGGGGAAGGAGCCGACAGAGGACGATCTTTCATTACTTCTCTTTTTCCATGCATTTGTAGTTGGTATTGCACCATTATTTTTGTAGCAACGCGTCCTTGAAGTACCTCGATTCTGTTGCTGATTTTATTGCTTTTATATGTATGAGAGAGGTTTCTACGGCTGCCGCCGCCTCTCGCATCCCAATCTCCGTCGTTCACGGTCGTTCCAGTCTCCTTCATTAAGACCTCTCGCCACAATTGCTTCGTTGTCGTCGTCTTTCCAGCGTTTTGCGGGTCTACCGCGCTTTCTTCTTTGATGTGGAGTCCATTGCCATACCCGTTTTGGCCATCTTGTGTCTGGCATACGCTTTAAGTGGCCATACCAGAGTAGGTGCTTCCTTTCTATGTAGTCAAGGATTGAGCTTTTGACATTCATAACCTCTCTGATCCTATCATTTCTAATATGGTCAAGTCTGGAGTATCCACAACTCCCTCTCCAGAAATTCATCTCGACAGCTAGCAGGCGATCTATCTGCCTCTGAGTTAGTTTCCACAACTCTGCACCATATCTTGTGATACTTTCAATAATTGTGTGGTAGATGGTATGTTTTGTTCTGCGCGTTATGTTTTTGTTCCAGAGAATACCATTTAGTTGTTTTATGGCTCGCTTGCACTGGCCTATTTTATTGTTTACATCATTCATAATTCTACCATTGGACGACAGTGTCACTCCCAAGTACTTAAAATTTTGACACCCTTTAACAAATGGCTCTCAGCACTATGGAACTCAACTTCTGAGGTCATCAGTCCCCTAGAACTCAGAACTACTTAAACCTAACTAACCTAAGAACAGCACACACATTCATGCCCGAGGCAGGATTTGAACCTGCGACCGTAGCGGTCGCGCGGTTCCAGACTGAAGCACCTAGAACCTGTTTGGCCACACCGGCCGGCACACCCTTTAACAGTATTAGAACCGAGCTTTCAGATATTCTGTTTTAGATACGTTTATGACAAGACCCCATTTTTCATATTCTTCTTTTAATTTGCGGAGCATGTAATTTGCATCTTCCTCATCTCCAGCTACTAACACTTGGTAGTCAGCAAAAAATAGAGTGAACAAGATCTCGTCTACATCTACATCTACATACATACTCCGCAATCCACCATACGGTGCGTGGCGGAGGGTACCTCGTACCACAACTAGCATCTTCTGTCCCTGTTCCACTCCCAAACAGAACGAGGGAAAAATGACTGCCCATATGCCTCTGTACGAGCCCTAATCACTCTTATCTTATCTTTGTGGTCTTTCCGCGAAATGTAAGTTGGCGGCAGCAAAATCGTACTGCAGTCAGCCTCAAATGCTGGTTCTCTAAATTTCCTCAGTAGCGATTCACGAAAAGAACGCCTCCTTTCCCACCCGAGTTCCTGAAGCATTTCCGTAACACTCGCGAGATGATCAAACCTACCGGGAACAAATCTAGCAGCCCGCCTCAGAATTGCTTCTATGTCCTCCCTCAATCCGACCTGATACGGATCCCAAACGCTCGGGCAGTACTCAAGAATAGGTCGTATTAGTGTTTTATAAGCGGTCTCATTTACAGCTGAACCACATCTTCCCAAAATTCTACCAATGAACCGAAGACGACTATCCGCCTTCCCCACAACTGCCATTACATGCTTGTGACACTTCATATCGCTCTGCAATGTTACGCCCAAATATTTAATCGACGTGACTGTGTCAAGCGCTACACTACTAATGGAGTATTCAAACATTACAGGATTCTTTTTCCTATTCAACTGCATTAATTTACATTTATCTACATTTAGAGTTAGCTGCCATTCTTTACACCAATCACAAATCCTGCCCAAGTCATCTTGTATCCTCCAACAGTCGCTCAACGACGACACCTTCCCGTACACCACAGCTCTAACATTCTGCGTGGTGTCTGTCTGTTCTAAGTCGTGTCTTCCTACCACTTTCGCGCAACGACGCTCTGAGCGTGTTTTTTAGGGAATTGACTAGTTTGAACCTGGGACCTGGCGCTGGTAAGGAGACGCCAGACCACACATGACATGTAGAGTTCAGAAGAGTCCAGTGAGACTAGCGATGATATAATCAAATACTTAATGATTTCAGCGTCAACTCCACTGCACTCCCTGTAATACTAACTAAATTTAGTGGAAGGGGTTCAAGGCTTTCCTTTTTTTAGTTAGCTGGTAAAATAACGTAAAAAAGCAGTTAAGTTTACCATTGGAAATTTTATTCTACTCACAAAACATTGTTTATAAATCCCACTATTGATAAAACGAAATATTTTAATACAGGATGATAAAAACCAACTGCGTTCAAGAAAAATGTGAACGAATATTCCCTGAATGGGTTTCCAAGTTCTACAATGGATCGAAGGATGACCTATGCCATATTACATCTATAATCTAGATTTAAGTTAAGTTTCATAAAAGAGAAAACTATGAAAATGGTCTACAGTGACCCTCAATTATCTCTAATTACTTATCTAACTTTCCGTAAATTACAGTGGCTGATGTGGCTGCTCAATAACTATATAACAGAAAAATCATCGCCTTTCAGATTTTTACTTCAAGCAGCAAATGTGAATACCATGAGCTTCAATTGACGATCGACACTAGTATTACGTAAAAAGGGAATGTAACAGATGAGACTTCTGCAGTTCTGAGTGAAGCCTCATGCGCTCAAAAATGCGGCATCGCGTGCGTTCATTACCTTGTCGGTGTTTAGGCAGTGTCAGGGGGCGGCGGGCGGCACAGCTCCACACCGTGCCGTCTCGGAAGCAACTGTCTCCTACCTTCTCCTTACTACAATTTACCGAAGTTGGTTTAAAAAAAGCTATCTGTCTGTGTTTTCAACTGACCAATCAGGGTCTCAATGTTAACATTAAGCTCCGCCTACAAAAATTCTATCCAATGAGAAACGTTATACTTTTCGTGGTGGGGCAATATTTTTAAAGTTTGCAACGTAACAGAGACGCGAAGAAGTCTCACGCTAAAACTTGCAGCTGGTGTGGCCCTTTTAGTGTTATCGTAAGATCTATACTGTTCTTCTGGAGGGCTCTATCTTTTAACGTGGGCCTAGGGGTGGTTTTGGCGGTCGGCTGACGACGTGGGTGTCCATCCCTCATCGTAGGGCCTCCTAGCCTACACGATTCTGCTCTCGGCTTCTGTTCTCGTTTCTCCCCTCGGAACTGCGTCTGTTTCACGGTGGGAAGGTAAGACATGCATTTAGGCGTTCTTGTGTTAGTCTGTGGTACTCCATTTGCTCACTCGTTGGTCGTATTACTTTGGTTAATTTAATGTCAGGATTTATTTGGAGCTATACTGCCGGATTTGCTATCATGTCAGGGTTTTCATGGAAGGTTTTGGATTTGCCTGACACTTTACACAGCATCATCAGCAAACAGCCGCACGTTGCTATCCACCCTATCCAAAAGGTCATTTATGTAGACAGAAAACAACAGCGGACCTACCACACTTCTCTGGGGCACTCCAGATGATACCCTCACCTTCGATGAACACTCACCATCGAGTCTATAGGGACACCCATTCCTCCGCATTTTCCTTTTCCATGATTTTAATGCGTCCTCTAGGTAGATCTCAAAGAGTGTAGGGGCAAGTGTGCATCCCTGGCGTAGTCCCTTTGTCACCTGAAACTCTTGAGATAGTTGATTTATCACTTTAACCATTCCCGTACAACCTTGGTAGAAGAGTCTGACAGCTTTCCACATAGCTCAGTGACACACCATTGCTTTTAATTTTGTAATTTTTATACTGGTGTCGTTCGCGCGCTGCTGACGTCTGTGACTCTGTGTTGCGCCCTGACGTAGCAGCAACAACAACGACGTTATGTACAGTTGCACTGTTCGCAGAGTGGTCTGCTGCGGCCGCGGCGGTCTTCTTGCGGCGAGAGGAGCGCGCGGCGTGTGTGGCGGCAGAGCGGCGAGGTCGCGGCGAGGCGTGCGCAGTAAAACCGCCGGCGTGCGCGGCCAGGCCGCAGTCCTGCGCCAACCCGCGCCGCGAACACTGCCGCAGGCCCGCGACACACCACACGACACACCGCGCCACGTCACGCCGCATCGCGACGCAGCAGGACCACCGCAACAGGTACTCGCTTGCCGCCGACGCCGCTCCGTCTCAAGTGAGCCGGCTCGGCCGCGCACTCGCATCCTCTCGTCCTTCCCTAACTGCCCGTCGAGAACTGCCTACAATTTCGGAAACGTTTGTCGCCACCTGCTCAACTCGTTCCAAGCGGGCATTTGTTGACTCCCGATATCATTGCTGCCTCAAATAGCGTAGCTTGTGGGCTCGACTCCTGCTTCGGGCAAAGATGTTGTTTTTGTTGTGGTCTTCAGTCCTGAGACTGGTTTGATGCAGCCCTCCATGCTACTCTATCCTGTGCAAGCTTCTTTATCTCCCAGTACTTACTGCAACCTACATCCTTCTGAATCTGCTTAGTGTATTCATCTCTTGGTCTCCCTCTACGATTTTTACCCTCCACACTGCCCTCCAATGCTAAATTTGTGATCCCCTGATGCCTCAGAACATGTCCTAGCAAACGGTCCCGTCTTCTTGTCAAGTTGTGCCACAAACTCTTCTTCTCCCCAATTCTATTCAATACCTCCTCATTAGTTATGTGATCTACCCATCTAATCTTCACCATTCTTCTGTAGCACCACATTTCGAAAGCTTCTATTCTCTTCTTGTCTAAACTATTTATCGTCCACGTTCCACTTCCATGCATGTCTACACTCCATACAAATACTTTCAGAAAATACTTCCTGACACTTAAATCTATACTCGATGTTAACAAACTTCTCTTCCTCAGAAATGCTTTCCTTGCCATTGCCAGTCTACATTTTATATCCTCTCTACTTCGACCGTCATCAGTTATTTTGCTCCCCAAATAGCAAAACTCCTTTACTACTTTAAGTGTCTCATTTCCTAATCTAATTCCCTCAGCATCACCCGACTTAATTCGACTACATTCCATTATCCTCGTTTTGCTTGTTTTGAAATGTGCTGTTCTCTTCTGTGACAAAATGCAATATTAAATTTAGCCATTCTGATTATGCCTGTTAAAAATATTTACTGCGAATGCAGTTTTGACATTTTTGTCATTTTCAAGCATACTGAACCCCAACATTGCCGCCAAATAAAATTCGCTGGCATTAAAAGTAAAGTAACGGAAAGTTAAAACTGAGAACCTAACTAGTATTTACGTACGATGTTCAACCTCATTCTATGACGTAAAGAAGTGATATGTTGTAGTTTCCAGCAGTGTGTATGTATTTCGTTTTTCTGTATTGTATTTGCTTCCTTTTTCCCATACGGGCGAGGGTGGGCTTTTAGGGGAACAATACTCCACTCTTCAGACAAAATGTAACAAAACAGAATAAAGAACATAAAAAGATGAACTGTATACATAGGTTTTTAACATATATAGGGTGTCCCAGGAGGACGATCAATATTCGGGGATGTGACAGGAACGAACATTCGAAGCAAAAATATCTGGCAAACAACGGATCTAAATCGCATAACTTAAGAGCTATGAGCACTTCTTCAGCATCGATGTTGTGTAACGAATCTTTTCTAGTGAACAACTGATCTTAGCTCTTAAGGCATGCCTTAGGAACCCGTGTTTACTGAACTTATTTTTCTTCTTTTGGTCCATACTGCAACCTCTCACAATGTTTTCAATACAATAGATTTGCTTCACAGTAGCGAAGATGAAGTAGTGCTTACAGTTCTTCTGGTATGCACTTTGGATCCCATATTTACTAGAATATTACTGGATATTAACCATTCCTTTCGGGACGCACTGTACTTGGTGTTCCTTGGTAAATCTACTTTTCAAAGTCCTCGATCTTCCTATTCTTCCCAGTACTTCGGTGTTTGTTATTCTTGGCGTTTCCAAACAGTATGTGAACACGAGCCATGTGGCAAGCACAGAAACGCATTCCACTTACATAAAAACTTCATCCACAAGATATATAAAACTAATTACTCGTGTAGCCAAAACGAATTTCTCGTGTAGCCAACATATTTGTCGGACGGAAACAGCGATGAAATGAGACAAGTGCGTAAACATGCAGAATTCACGAGCTTGGAAGTACAGACATATTACCATATCCAGTTGGTATAATATGGGTTGTCACATGTGCATCCGCAATGGACACAGGTGATAAAAGCAGGTGTAGTAATGTAAAATGATTAACATGACAAAAACCACGAATGCAAATTAAAACTAGATGATACCAACATACGTAAATACAAGAACTGCACACCTAATCGAAACTTGTCGAGTCACGGTAAACAAAACCTTAAAGAAACAAGTGTAACAGTGTAAAAAAATCGTAAATGTAAATAATTTAAAGGTAGATAAAGTCCACGTATCTATAGCACGTCCACACAACCACACAAGGTGTGTCACATTACGCACGTAATGTGCTAATATGAAAATACCTAACAAGATTTAAAAGCAGGTACTATTTAGCAACACGTATAGCATGGCCAAGAATACTTGCCAGACCAAACCAGTTGAAATACTGTTAGAATATTTTCTCTTTGGCTGCAGAGACGTAGCACTGTATCTATGAAATGATAACACTATCCTCTTGTTTAAGGCCACCTCGGTGTTTACTTTTTTCTTCCTCTCTTGGAAACCTTGTATGTTTGAAGTTCTCGCTCCAAAACATTCTTTTATCATTACTACTTTTTTTCTTATGTTGTTTTTATCCCAAGCCTTTGCTGACTTCTTGAATTCTTATTGTTGTTGACTTTTTTCCCAGAGATATTTGAAGATTCTGAAGGCGACTTGCGGGAAAATGTACTTATGTCGCAACATAATCAGTATGTTTCAAATTTTATGTGCTCTGGCCTCCAACTGCATCTGAATGTAAATGCGAATTAGGTAGCACTGAGTTGTTAATTTCTGGCCATCCGTATACGGAAAAACTTGGTACTTGCGGCTTTTATAACTGCTCGTAACATTCCAGAAACGAAGTCTCGGTATTGTCCTCGTCCAGGTCAATTTAGGACGTGCCAAAATGTCAGGTATTCCTGTCATTTCCTCGCGTATTTTAGTATCCTAGGCTTTCAGAACACTTTCAAAATATCATGACACCGATTACTTACATCAAAAGAAAGAAAAAGTCAGCATAAACTTATTTTCCAAATTATTCGTTTATAACGCGTTAATGAAAAAAACGTTTTACGACGTTGTCGAGTCTGAAACTCATACCAGTGTTCAGTATGTCCCCACGAACGTACTCTCGCAATATCTGTGGGTGGATGGAAATCTGCTTGGTACTAGTTGAGGCAGAGCTCAGCAACGGTTTAGGATTACTTGGACTGGAATTGCAGATCACTGTTCGGTGCCCATGTTCTACCAGACATGTTCTCCGAAAAAAGTAGCAGTAACGGGTTTGTGCATGGTGGGGCCGATGCGGTATTCAGTCATACCTCAAGGATAGGTAGGGGAGCATCGCAATCTGCACTTTTCCTCGACCTAGTTCCTTCGGATTGTAGTCTGCGAGAGCCATTTAAAACAACTGGTTTCTGCAGCGGACTTTCTTAATGCAGGGGCCCTTCGCCAACGTTTGATAAAAGCCTTGACAAGCATTCGGAACCGTCAAAGGTGCTTAGAAGGGATTGGAAGTCCATGATCCAAAGAGTAAGTGAGTGTATATACGCTAAAGGAGAACATTTTGAACCCTTGTTATAAGTTTCCGAGTTGAGAGCAATGTGATATATGCATGGGGGCTTAATTAAATAAAATGCAAATATTTTTGGTAGCTGTATGTCCGATTACGCTGTGTCTCGTAAACGGTTGGCCCTGACTAGTTTTTGTCCGCAATCTGACTGCATGGAACAACAACAAAGAATGAAATGAAAATTTTCGTTAATACAATTAATTAATTAAGTCCCCAGCAACTATAAAACCTATGAAGCCAACAAAGCACAAGTGTAGCTGTTCTGTGTGTAGAAGTGTGATTCAACGTACACATCTGGCACGGTTCTTCTTCACTAAGACAAGAAATTTTAAATATCATTTATACTGAAGTAATTAAAAAATAGAAATACTATAATTGCGTAAGGAGAGCAGAATTACACTCTAATACAAGAACACAAGCCAGATGCTTTGTTGACTGAACCTGTAATGCTGCATTATTTAAGACATTGAGATAATAAAAAGAAAAAGGAAATTTTATTTTCTTTTACCTTAATATATTGACGAAAATCACTCTAATCATTACAATATATCTCCACACCGACTCTCTACTACCACATCTCAACAAGAACTCTCCACCACGACCTCTCGACAAGCACTCTTCACTACCACATCTCAGCAAGCACTGCCTACTACGAGTTCTCAACAAGCACTGACTACTACGAGTTCTCCCCAAGCACTGCCTGTGGAGGTGGCTAAATAATACTCTTTGGCGCAATCTCTGGCGCTGTGGCTCAGTGTAGCCACCTTTCATATGCCCCTCCTCCACGGGCCAGAATTTGATGGTATTTTTGCCAGCATTGGTGGTGAAAATACCGCCAAATTCGTCCACAAAAATACAGACAAAAATAAAAGATAGTATTAATACCTAAATATCACATAATTAGTTAAAATTTTGGCTTTGCACTGACCTTTCAATAACCTAATATATAAAATACAGTAAGCAATACAACTTCTTTTCATACATGTGACTTCACATAATAGTTCACACAATACACAAAAAATCAGTTTGTACTAATGTTCACATAACATGCTTTCCATGATTAAAAAAATAAATAAATAAACAAGTAATTGATAGTTCCAGCAGTAGCACCCAGGTGCAACCAGCAACAAGTGACATCATTTTAGTAAAAGCAGTTCCATCTGTGGCACCCAGTAATGTTGAACAGGTGCAGACAGCAAGAAGCAACATCAGTTCAGTAGAAGCAGTCCATCAGTGGCACCCAGCAATGTTGACAGGTGCAGACACCAACAAGTGACATTATTTCAGTATAAGCAGTTCCATCTGTGGCACCCAGCAATGTTGAAGAGGTACACACAGCAACAAGTCACATTTCTCAGCAGAAGCGGTTCCATTAGTGACATCCAGCATTGTTGAACAGGTGCAGAAACCAACAAGTGACATTATTTCAGTAGAAGCAGTTCATCAGTGGCACCCAGTAATGTTGACAGGTGCAGACACCAACAAGTGACATTATTTCAGTAGAAGCAGTCCATCAGTGGCACCCAGCAATGTTGAACAGGTGCAGACAGCAACAAGTGACATCACTCAGCAGAAACAGTTTCATTAGTGGCATCCAGCATTGTTGAACAGGTGCTGAAACCAACAAGTGACATTATTTCAGTACAAGCAGTCCATCAGTTGCACCTAGCAATGATGAGCAGGTCCAGAGAGCAGTCCATAATATTCACTATCACTGATCACACTGTTCATCAGAGTTTATAAGCAGAAATTAAACATGTCCTAGTGGCACCAATCATGTAGAAAAAGTACAAGTAACAGTCCATAATATTTACTATCACTGATCACACAGTTCATCAGCAGAAATTAAACATTTCTAAGTGGCACCCATTATGTTGAAAAAGTGCAGGTAACAGTCCATAATATCCACCATCACTAATCAGACAGTTCAGGCATGAACAATAGTTTGAATGCACATACAAATGCTTTTACAATGCTCTTACACTAAACATACAAATTCTAATAAACACACAAATGATATCAGATAATTGTCATATTAACTATTACAAATACTCAAATATCAGTAAACCTATAATATTTATGGATGTCAGTGCAAGCCACTACAAACAATAAAATAATATTTAGGAGATAGGTGGGTAGGATTAGGAAAGGAAAACACACAAAACACACTCAGTCATCTTTCATCCACATTAAGTACTACTGTGTAATTGAATAGTGTTAACTGTGTAAATGCAATTCTGTCAAAATTTGATGTTCATCTTGTGTATCAAGTAGTAGTGGCAGCAATGTATAACATTCAATAATAGTTAAGTCAATGTCATAGTCATCATGTCAAGACCAATGTTTGCCAAGCCAAATCAAATGTACTGTTGCTGAACAACTGTCAGTGAGCCAAGATATGCAAATACTTCCTCTCTCCAAAAAAAAAAAAAAAAAAAAGTACTGCTTATTGATTTAACAAGTGTGTGTAGACAATCTTCCTTCTACTTTAGTGTTCTAGTCTGCTATCTTCATCCTCCTTGTTCCATATAGACCAACAAAAAAAAATATGCTCCTCACTTACTTTACCTCTTATACACCAAAACTCCAATAATCATCAGCATCACATAATCTCAATACTTCAATAATACCTCTTATGTTGATACATATAAACCTTATCATTAATAGCATTTACCTTACCTCTTGTCCACCAAAACACCAATAATCATCAACTTCACATAATCTCAATAATACCTCTTCAATACGTCGATACATATAAACCTTATTACCAATATCATTTCACTTCCATAACAACTCTTTCCTCTAGTCAGTCTCCTCGAACAAGTACAGATAAAATCCTAATGCAAACCTCATCATCCCATACAATCCGAAGACACATTGTCAACACACAACCTCTGTGTAATCCATCTGACCCAAATCTTCTACTCATTATGAATTATAAACAAAAGAAATGCATACATGACCTCTAACAGACTTAGTTCGAATAACTCTCAGTAATTAAGTACGATTACGGAGTGTGAATGATCATAATATTTCACTGTGTGTACACCACTTCAAGAATCATGGCAGAAGCAAACATGTGGAGTATTTATTGTGTCAAGTGTCACTTCCTATTTCAATTGCTCACGAAAAATGCAGTGTAATAACTGTCAATGGTCTAAACCTAGTGTTGGTATATCACGTCGTTAACTTCCTTCCTATTAGCATAAATTTATACAGCTTCCATAAAACCTCCAGCTCATGTGACTTCTATGAAGTTTCTTGTACTAATGTTGTTCGTCGAATTATAGCAGTTCATTTTCTTATCTTAAAAATATAAGGCACTGAGCGTAAGCAAAACATGCAATAGCGAGTAAATATACCAGTAGAGAACAGAATGTCAACAAGTGGATGCAGCACAAATCCTACAACGAGGCTCTGCCAAGCGAACAATCTATAATTAATACCATAATGTGACCTAAACTCTATGTTCGTACACAGTATGTGAGCATTTCTATATACCAAATTAAAGAGTAGTTATGACAACAAAACAGAAATGTGTAAATATGCAATCCATAAGCAAGGCAGCAAATATGTTATCTAACATAATAAACAGGTCATTAGCATCATATCAGCATAAGCAAATAAATGTTCATATGTAATCTTAATAAGTAAACATGAAGGCGCAAGCAGATAAATCACAAAGTATAACTTACATACCTAACCACATCAGCACAATTAGTCAGTTTACAATTATAATTTAAATAAATAAGCACAGCAGACACATAATAAAAAAAATATGACATCAGTGAAGAAGCAGTGCAGCCAAGCGATGCATAATATATACAAATAACAACCATGTTCATTAATAAAACATTGACAAAAATCAGCAAATGTACGCAAGCACGTCGCTTCACAAATAAATTCATAGAACATGAAATTAGCACAAAGTATGAATCACGTAATCGCGAGCAGCAAATTACGTCTAAAGTACGTACCTAAGTGGAAATATGTTACCTGAAAAATAAACTCAATTAATAGTTACCTTTTTTAGTTTATTAGTTTCTTCTTGGAAATTACATTCTTTCTGAAAGTTTCTCGATAGCAAGTCCTCTTAACGTCGGAGACACACAGAATTTACCTGAAGTTCTTAAATATTTTATAGAACCGTATCCTGAAAAATACTGAATGTTAATAACATAATTCATCAAGTCACTATAGCTTTATACTGAATTTAGTCGGAGAAATTAAACTGTGTATTTGTTTACGGCTGTCAGTGCATTCGCACTGAGCGCTCGATCAGCTGTAGGCGCGTGACGTAGGAAGTAATTGTTTGCGGTCAACGACTGCCTTGTGCGGCGCGCAGACTTGACTGTTGCTTTGAGTATATGCCGCCGCCAAAACACAGGGTGGTATCCTTGTACTCTCTGCGTGTTTACATGTAGCTGTTAGTTTCTCTAAAGTATGTCATTCCACAAAAATTTTAACGTTAGATATATGATATATTCCCTTAGAGCGTCGTGATTTAAGAGTTTCTATTTCAACAGTGTTATCATGAATAATTTTGCGAATTCTATATGGACCGTTATAAAGCAGAAAAAATTTGCGACACAAGCCTTTTCCTTTGTGAGACAAACGATGAGACTTAATTAACACCTTCTGACCAACTGACAAAATTTTTAAACGACCAGGATGTTTAGTTGATTTCTCTCTTCTAGCAGCCGCAGATGCAATATTTTGTAGAGCCAGGTTCACGACTTCAGAATGCCGCAGTTTCCGTGAAGGCGGAAAAGGAACGATTTCAGATATGCGATTTGTCGGCGCTTTGTTTTTTGATATCAGTATCGGCGGTAAAGAAGTTGAATCATTAGGGAGTTCATTCAGAATGTTTTGAAAAATATGAAGATACTGATCCCAAGTTCTGTGATTCTGATGACAATAAAGACGACACAATTTATTGACTTCCTTCATCCATCTCTCTGAAGCGTTAGATTGAGGATGAAAAAGTGAAATGGAAATTGGTTTAATCTTACGACGCCGTAGAGTACGAAGCCAAATTTTAGAACGAAACTGTGATCCATTATCTGATATAACCTTATCAACATGACCAACTTCTTTAAGAAAATGTTTGATAAAAGCGTTAGATACTGAACAAGCTGTTGCTTTGCGTAAAGGTGTAAAACACACATATTTTGATGTCAACTCCACTGCTACGAAAATGTACGCAAAACCATTAGTAGAACGAACCACTGGACCGAACAAATCGACTGCAGCCATCTCCTTTAATTTCGCTGGAATGATAGGAAACAACGGTGCTCTGTGATAAATTGTTGGCGGCTTAGCCTTTTGACATAATTTGCATTTGGCCAGAACAGATCGAATACGTTTTTCCATATTACTGAAGTAGCAATTTTCCCGTAATTTATGAAAGCATTGTCTGGGACCAAAGTGCGCATAACTGAAATGCGTATACCAAATCAGCTCATTAACCCACTCATCAGGAATACAAACTAACCAAACAGAGTTGTCGACCGATTTTCGTTTAAAAAGAATGTCATTGCGAACTAAATAATGCTGTCTAATCGCTACGCTTTCCTTTCTCCTCCACTTCTCCTTAATGTCCTTCCAGATTGGATCCTTATTTTGCTCCTTAGCGATGTCCTGGAGCGAAGACGAAATAAAGTTCTCAAACGCAACACCTTGAATATACATCAAACAATAATTGTTTTCTATGCAATCCTCTTCAGCACTTTCTTTCAAACCCATAGGTGCACGTGATAAAGCATCAGCAACAATATTTGAAGAACCCTGTATGTAAACAATACTAAAGTCAAATTCCTGTAGGTACAACGCCCATCGTGACAATCTGCCATGAGTTAATTTTGTCGACATAAGAAATTCCAGAGCTCGATGATCGGTGTAAACCTTAGCATGTCTGCCAAACAAAAATGTGCGAAATTTTGTAAAAGCCCAAACAACCGCCAAAGCTCAAGTTCCGTTATCGAATAATTCTTTTCTGATTTAGAGAGAACACGACTTCCAAATGCAATAGTTTTCTGGACTACAACGCCGTCTTCTTCTATCTCTTGAAATAAGTGTGCCCCTAGGCCCTTGTATGATGAGTCCGTCGCCAAACAAAAATCTTTAGATAAATCCGGATGTGAAAGAAGTGGAGCAGCAACTAAAGCATCACGGAGTTGTTCAAATTCTGACTGAGCTTCCTCATCCCAACACCAATTAGATTTCTTTCCAGATAGTTCACATAAACGAGGTGTGGCCAAATCGTCCAATCTAACAAAGCGTCTAAGAAAATAACAGACACCTAGGAAACTACGAACATCACGTTTTGTGGTAGGAACAGCATAGTTACGAATAGCGTCTAATTTCTCTGGATCAGGAAGAATACCTTCTGTAGAAATAATGTGACCGAGAAATTTCACCTGTGAACGACCAAATTCAGATTTTTCCAAGTTCACAGTAATGCCAACTCTTGCAAAGATACGTAATAATGAATCCAAAATTTTGTTGTGTTCACTCCAAGAACGTTTAGCAATAAGAATATCGTCAACATATGAAGTAATATTGTCACGAAGATAAACAGGTAAGATTTCGTTTAAACTACGAATGAATGCTGCTGAAGATACAGTAAGTCCAAATGGTAATTTCCGAAATCACTTTTGGGTAAAATAGTCATATCCGGTTAATGTTTACTTACTCTCTAGATAGATTGATAGTCGAAGAGTTGTTTTGACAGATGCAAAGAATAGTAAAAGAGTAGGCAGCGGTGCAGAAAACTAAAAGGGAAATAGCACCACTACAGCTCGGGGCCCTATGCATGCTACGGCACATATTCACTTAGAGTAGTGAATCCCCTGAGGACCTTAATAGTCGCACATAATTTCAATTTTGTGACTTAGTGGCAAATTTGGTGGAAGTGCGTACATAAATTGATCTAACCATGAACATGGATGTATGTCATTCTTAGAATTGCGGAAGATCTTAAATTTCCGAACAGTCAAAAAGTGTTTATAGTCAAAGTTTTCTCCTCGTGGCGACAAAGACCTACCGCGTCTGTCCCAGTCCCAAAGTCGATTATTGTCAAGTTCACGCGCCTGGCGCTCTCTTGTTGCATCCCGTAAATGAAACAAATTATTTTCTTCAAACCCCTCTTCTATCTGTGATTCCAAATTTCTTTTGCTGTCTTTTCCTACAATTTCGCCTTCGATCTGTTTGACTTGCTTTCGTAATGCCTCAACTTCCCTTTTAACGCGTTCATTAAATTTTCCCTGATTTTCAACATGCTTATTTATGTTCTGGTACTCTTCGGTTTCTGCAAATGGCAATGGTGCTGTATCATCTGAATCTCTGTCCCCATTTAAACTAAGATTTGTCAATTTGTCTGAAATGTCCTCAACTCTTTCCGATAAATCACCTATTTGTTCTTTCTGTTTATTTACGTCTTCCGTAAGTGTCGCGACTCGGGTTTCAGTATTGACACATTTGGTAGTTAACTGTTCATATTGTTGTGTTAGGTTATTTATTCTGTCATTTGGTACGGATTCCTCGATTCTCTCAAATATTTCTTCCTTATCGTGTGCGTGTTGTAAATTTAACTCTGAAAATTTCTGTACTATCACACGATCTCTTTCCTCCTGTTCTCTAGCCTGTTCCTTTTGTCTGATTTCTACTGCAATTAATCTATTATTGTAAGCATTCAAAATTGGTTGTACTTCTTCTCTGATTTCTTTCTTTAATTCATCTTTCATATTTTTGAAACATGCCCCTATTCGTGAGTCTAGCCGTGTTTCCATTATTCCCATATCAGTTTTTAATTCAGATCCCAAAGTTCCCATCTCGGTTTTAATTGTTCCTATTTGTGATCCCAGTGAGTCTAACCGTGTTTCCATTGTTCCCCTATCTGTTTTTAATTCAGATCGAAACTGCTCCATTATTCCCATTTGTAAGTCTAACCGTGTTGCCACTGTTTTTAATTCAGATCCCAAATTAAATATTACACCCATCAACTGCTCCATATTAAATTGTTCAAAATTCTTTTCGCCCCTAACATTTCCCGCAAAACTAACTTCCTTCTGCATAGCCATAAAGCTATCTGCGTTCGATACTATTCCAGAATCTTCTGTCGTTAATCTCGGATTCTGTGAATTTTCTGATTGAGAAAAATTTTGAAATGGTTCCGGACTATTTTCCCGACTTATTAAATTGTTTTCCACTTCATTATTCATCACACTGTTCTCCTGTGTTGGCGAGTTCGCCATGTTAACAATTTCGTCATTCTCAGTATTCATCATTTTTGCCTTTTTCATTGATCGCGTAATCATTTACAAAATATACAAAACTCGTCACTATATGAAAATTGCACACAATGACACTTTATCTCCAACAATACCATTTACACGAAATGTTTCCCTCAAACACGATTAATCGAACAATTGAAATAATTGCCCTAAATTGTCAAACCCATAGATAAGACAATAAAAATTAAATTTTGAAAAATACCATTAGAAGAATGCGAATTACCAAATCTACATATGCAATATAGACTACAATTACTAAACTACAAATTACTACAACAATACTACCGTCTACTATTTTTACAATCAGAAGAATTCCAAGGGACGATCCGAAGCAGCGGTCGCCACGTGCATGGGGGCTTAATTAAATAAAATGTAAATATTTTTGGTAGCTGTATGTCCGATTACGCTGTGTCTCGTAAACGGTTGGCCCTGACTAGTTTTTGTCCGCAATCTGACTGCATGGAACAACAACAAAGAATGAAATGAAAATTTTCGTTAATACAATTAATTAATTAAGTCCCCAGCAACTATAAAACCTACGAAGCCAACAAAGCACAAGTGTAGCTGTTCTGTGTGTGGAAATGTGATTCAACGTACACATCTGGCACGGTTCTTCTTCACTAAGACAAGAAATTTTAAATATCATTTATACTGAAGTAATTAAAAAATAGAAATACTATAATTGCGTAAGGAGAGCAGAATTACACTCTAATACAAGAACACAAGCCAGATGCTTTGTTGACTGAACCTGTAATGCTGCATTATTTAAGACATTGAGATAATAAAAAGAAAAGGAAAATTTTTTTTTTCTTTTACCTTCATATATTGACGAAAATCACTCTAATCATTACAATATATCTCCACACCGACTCTCTACTACCACATCTCAACAAGAACTCCCCACCACGACCTCTCGACAAGCACTCTTCACTACCACATATCAGCAAGCACTGCCTACTACGAGTTCTCAACAAGCATTGACTACTACGAGTTCTCCCCAAGCACTGCCTGTGGAGGCGGCTGAATAATACTCTTTGGCGCAATCTCTGGCGCTGTGGCTCAGTGTAGCCACCTTTCATACATTGTTTCATTAACAGCTCAAAACCGAAACATTTTCGAGCTGTGTTTCTACGGGTTTTTTCCCTTATTTTAGTCTGAGAAATCCACCTCCAAATTTCGAAGAGGTTATTTACACTGAGGCGACAAAGGTCATGGAATAGCAGTGTATATACAGATGGGGGTAGTGTCGCGGACATGGATATAAAAGGCCAGTGCATTGGCTGAGCAGTCATTTGTACTCAGGCGATTCACGAGAAAAGATTTCCAGCGTTATTATGGCCGCAAGGCGGGGATTAACAGCTTCGAACTCAGAATAGTAATTCGAGCTAGGCGCGGGGATATCCCGTTGCGGACATCACTATGGAATTCAGTGTTCCGAGATCCACAGAATCAACAGTGTGCCGAGAAGACCCAATTCAAGGCATTACCTCTCACCACGGGCAACTTAGTCGGTGACAGCCTCCACTTGAAAGACTGAGAGCAGCGGCATTTGGGTAGCGTTGTCATGGTTAGTAGACAAGCAAGACTGCGCGAATTAATTGCAGAAATCAATGTGTGACGTACGAGGAACGTATCCGGTAGACAGTGCGGCGAAATTGGGCGTTAATGGGCTATGGAAGCAAACGACCGACGGTAGTGGCTTTGGTAACAGCACGACATCACCTGCAGTGCCTCTCTTGGGCTCGTGAGCATATCGGCTGGACCCTAGACGACTGGACTGCCATGGACTGGTCGCAAGAGTCCCGGTTTCAGTTGTTAAGAACTGATAGTAGGATAGAGTGTAATGCAGACCCCACGAAGCCATGGAACCATGTTGTTAATAATGCACTTTGCAAGATGGTTGTGGCTCTATAATGGGGTGTACTGTGTTTACATGGAATGGACTGGAGCCTCTGGTCCAGCTGAACCGATCATTGACTGGAAATGGTTATGTTTGGCTACTTGGAGACTATTTGTAGCCATTCATGGGTGACAATGCGTTATGTCACCGTTCCTCGATTGTTCGCAATTATACACAACTGCAACCAGTCACTTTTTTCATTAATAATGCTTTATTACATTAACCGGTTTTCGAACCCTTTCAGGTTCATCTTCAGATGATTTCGGGAGAATCCGGGAAGTTACATCATTACTGGTAGTAGCACAATGCTGGGTGCTGGTTCTATGGCAGAAAGATGAGTCACACTTTAATGTATCGCCATGACTGTAGATTATCTGTCGATATGGATGTGAATTTAGTTTTTACTTACTGCGACAGTATAGGCGGCTTTTTTTCGTATCTGTCTGCAGACAGAATTCTTTACAGACGAATGGAAAAACTAGTAGAAGCCAACCTCGGGGAAGATCAGTTTGGATTCCGTAGAAACACTGGAGCATGTGAGGCAATACTGACCTTACGACTTATCTTAGAAGAAAGATTAAGGAAAGGCAAACCTACGTTTCTAGCATTTGTAGACTTAGAGAAAGCTTTTGACAACGTTGACTGGAATACTCTCTTTCAAATTCTAAAGGTAGCAGGGGTAAAATACAGGGAGCGAAAGGCTATTTACAATTTGTACAGAAACCAGATGGCAGTTATTAGAGTCGAGGGACATGAAAGGGAAGCAGTGGTTGGGAAGGGAGTAAGACAGGGTTGTAGCCTCTCCCCGATGTTGTTCAATCTGTATATTGAGCAAGCAGTAAAGGAAACAAAAGAAAAATTCGGAGTAGGCATTAAAATTCATGGAGAAGAAATAAAAACTTTGAGGTTCGCCGATGACATTGTACTCGTAATTCTGTCAGAGACAGCAAAGGACTTGGAAGAGCAGTTGAATGGAATGGACAGTGTCTTGAAAGGAGGATATAAGATGAACATCAACAAAAACAAAACAAGGATAATGGAATGTAGTCGAATTAAACCGGGTGATGCTGAGGGAATTAGATTAGGAAATGAGGCACTTAAAGTAGTAAAGGAGTTTTGCTATTTGGGGAGCAAAATAACTGATGATGGTCGAAGTAGAGAGGATATAAAATGTAGGCTGGCAATGGCAAGGAAAGCGTTTCTGAAGAAGAGAAATTTGTTAACATCCAGTATCGATTTAAGTGTCAGGAAGTCATTTCTGAAAGTATTTGTATGGAGTGTAACCATGTATGGAAGTGAAACATGGACGATAAATAGTTTGGACAAGAAGAGAATAGAAGCTTTCGAAATGTGGTGCTACAGAAGAATGCTGAAGATTAGATGGGTAGATCACATAACTAATGAGGAAGTATTGAATAGGATTGGGGAGAAGAGACGTTTGTGGCACAACTTGACCAGAAGAAGGGATCGGTTGGTAGGACATGTTCTGAGGCATCAAGGGATCACCAATTTGGTATTGGAGGGCAGCGTGGAGGGTCAAAATCGTAGAGGGAGACCAAGAGATGAATACACTAAGCAGATTCAGAAGGATGTAGGCTGCAGTAGGTACTGGGAGATGAAAAAGCTTGCACAGGATAGAGTAGCATGGAGAGCTGCATCAAACCAGTCTCAGGACTGAAGACCACAACAACAACAACATCGACAGATAATCTACAGTCATGGCGATACATTAAAGTGTGACCCATCTTTCTGCCATAGAACCAGCACCCAGCATTATGCTACTACCAGTAATGATGTAACTTCCCGGATTCTCCCGAAATCATCTGAAGATGAACCTGAAAGGGTTCGAAAACCGGTTAATGTAATAAAGCACTATTAATGAAAAAAGTGACTGGTTGCAGTTGTGTATAATTTATTTACATTAATATACAGTCACGGTTCTAAAATATCCGTAATGGATAAGCATAATCTGTTCGCAATTAGCTTGAAGAACTTCGTGAACAATTCGGCAGTCCACCCAGATCGCCGGAGATGAATCCCATCACACATTAACGGACACAATCGAGAGGTCAGTTCGCGCACAAAATCCTGCACAGGTAACACTGTCGTAATTATGGACGGTTATAGAGGCAGCATGACCTAATATTTGTGAAGGGGGCATCCAACGACTTTTAGAGTCCATGCAACATCGACTTGCTACATTAATCCGGGAGTTCCGACACGACACTGTGGGGTGTCCCATGATTTTTGTCACCTCAGTTTATGAGCCATCTTTCATAACCTGTAAGTTGTTACGACTTTTACCTCTTAATAGCGGTGTTTACCTTTCCATTATTTCTGTATTCCTTGTGCACCACAGAGCGAGGTGGCGCAGTGGTTAGCACACTGGACTCGGATTCTGGAGGACGACAGTTCAATCCCACGTCCGGCTGTCCTGATTTTGGTTTTCCGTGATTTCCCTAAATCACTCCAAGCAAATGCCGGGATGGTTCCTTTGAAAGGGCACGGCCGACTTCCTTCGCCGTCCTTCCCTAATCCAATGAGACCGATGACCTAGCTGTTTGGTCTCTTCCCCCAAAACAACCCAATCCAACCCCTTGTGCACCGGACTGTTTAAGTCTATAGAGTGCAACAGATGAGCGATGTAACTCTTGATAGACTTGCAGGGGACAAATAAAGTAATTCAGGATGTTAAGAGTATCAGCAGTCTGGTAACACTTCAGTCATGGAGAAACGTTATTTCTTTAGAGATCCACACGTGTTATATAATTAAAACAGAGATGCTTTATGTCACAACACATTAATTTAAATAAAACACCAATTAAAATAACTAACGCGTTACAAAATAGTGAAAATAATCGACTTGTGTCCTTAATACTACCAAATTTTGTCACGGAAAGTGTGCTTTAAAAAAATTGCGTTATGTTCTGTAAATAGAGCAAAGCTTCCTCTCTGTCCTGTGCTGAGAATCATCGACTTACTAGCTCAAGGCTACGCTACCCATTATTCTGTCACTGGCTATTTTCCGCATTCTGTATCATGTATTATTATTTACATTTCGACTGTTCCACGTTTTGGACTCTTCATCAATCTTCTATACGCAATTTCTTTTCCACGATTTTCATGTGAAAACAAAGTGTTGCGAAATAACTCTGTGATTGGTACTCTAAACAGCTGATAAAAACTGTTTTCCAAAGCCCAGTTTTAAGGCATTTCGTGACTTCTGTGACCCCATGCGTAGTATATCAAATTTCTTATCTCAGGATTTCCTACAGTGCTCTGCAGAGCAGTAAATGTTGACATGTTAACTGATTCTTTTCCGTCTCTGCTTGGAACATCAAGTTCATAATTATAAATGAAAACCATAAAACGTTGTGGATGTTGTATAGTACTCTAGATGATTTATACTTTATATTGATGTATGTTGACATGTGCCAAAAGTATGTGCAAATGTTTTCCATTTTGTCTCGATGATGTACCGGTTTTATTCTATAATCCTGTACGCAATTTCGTATACTTTGTATTTGTATGATTTCGTTCTGTGTTTGATGTTCTGAAACGCCTCATTTCTGTTTTCTGTAACAATCTTTCACTTACATCCAGTAAAGAAAAGTAACCAATGTTCTGTACAGTTTCACAACGTACCACGTGTTACTTTATTTTTATAAATGTCAGTGAATTGACGATTACTATTATTTACCTGCTCATCAAGTACTTGCAGTCGCGTAATAAAATTGTTTTCAGGTTTCGATGTACACCATTTTCAAGCTACCTGCGAGATTTAATTGTTCCGCAGCTAATCAGTGTTGTTCATTATGTTGCCTGTCTGTGCTGTGAGTCATGCGATATGCACGTTTAACATGACACTTAAAATAATAGTTAAACAGTTTCCTAAAGCGAAATGAAAGGACAATTCCTCCCGCTACACTCTTTAATAAAACCGGGGTTTACATCTCTGAAAGCATTTGTAACTACGCGATTTTCAACAAAATATTTTATGGAACAATAATTACTCTCCTGAGATGGATATGTTTCGGTGTTTGCCGTTAATCCAGTTAAATCTTCAAATGGTTCACATGGCTCTGAGCACTATGGGACGTAACATCTGACGTCATCAGTCCCCTAGAACTTAGAACTACTTAAACCTAACTAACCTAAGGACATCACACAAATCCATGCCCGAGGCAGGATTCGAACCTGCGACCATAGCGGTCGCGCGGTTCCAGACTGAAGCACCTAGAACCGCTCGGCCACACCGGCCGGCAGTTAAATCTTCGTTTCATTTTCAATGGTCTCTTCTTCCCGTACAATAAGGACATTTCTGAGGAACTGAAGAGTTTTCCCTTTCTGTTTGTTTATTTTACATATCAGTTTACAACTACCGCATTCTGGTTAATTAAATAACACGTCTGTCGTATTGTCGAGATTATGAATGTTCCTGTTGCTTCCACGTTTTCGTGAGGGGTGATTCCTTTGTGTCAGAAACCATTACCTAATAGTCTATAGATAAAGCTGGATACTTATTGTTTTTATAGTTTATTGCTATCTTCTGAGATTATTTTACTCTTACAAGGTAATTTTTATGAAAACAATGTTTGGTTCCTGGTTGATGCCAAGTATAGTATTTGTTTTATTGTTTATCAACGCCGTCCACATATATTAAATAGTTCTTCAGTGTACTGTTGACGGAGGGAATTTTTTCTGCACTCGAAACACCATACCTCCCTCGATAGTTCTTGACGGAAAGGGGCTGATCCGTATTGCAGAGATCAGAGAATGAACGCGAAGCTGTGAAGGTTGACAGTAGCCGCCCACGTGGGGAACGTCTCTCGCGTGCGACGAAACGAAGGTGCGCCGTTCAGACACCGCGTATAGCCTACCAAATTCCTCGCTGCTGTGTTTGCGTTTAGCGCGTGCTCGCAATTTGTACTAGCGTGCGTAGGACGGGACTAACAACAGCTGCACACACAGAAAGTAGACCAGTACCAACATGGTGTACGCAGTTTCGGCTGCTTTGCTTTCCGTCGGGATTTTAAATCCCCCACAGCTATATTCTTTTTCCACTTATTATTTGTTTTAGTGTACATGCAGTATTTAAACTGACGTCCTTGACACGGATAAACAATTTGGATCGAACAAAAGTAACGAGACTGTATTCCTACGAGTTGAATCAGGTGACGAGAGCAGTATTCGTTTTGCTCTAGCATTAGCACTTAATATACTTGCAACGACACGCATAATCAGCTTACTTTTTGCGCTTCATCATTGAGCATATCTCTAACGAAACCATGCCATTTTCGTAACCTCTAATACTTTGTCTTTTGTGTATTGCTTGACGCCATTACTCCAGCCAATATACTGTGTTCTACCTCTTCCTTTAACCTCTTTTTCTTTATTTCTGTAAGCATCACTGTTAGTCTGTTTATTCGTGTCCAATCCTCGCGTCCATCTACATTTATTCAGTCATTCTCAGTCTTCGAGCGGTTTGTTCATTTGGTCTTTAGCATTCTTCGATCACTGCTAATAATGCTGAAAACGAAAGTTTTTGCTGACACAGTGTTCCGGAAATTAGTGAGATGATTATTGTTTATGTTTTTGTTTATTCAGCAACAATGTACACTCCTGGAAATTGAAATAAGAACACCGTGAATTCATTGTCCCAGGAAGGGGAAACTTTATTGACACATTCCTGGGGTCAGATACATCACATGATCACACTGACAGAACCACAGGCACATAGACACAGGCAACAGAGCATGCACAATGTCGGCACTAGTACAGTGTATATCCACCTTTCGCAGCAATGCAGGCTGCTATTCTCCCATGGAGACGATCGTAGAGATGCTGGATGTAGTCCTGTGGAACGGCTTGCCATGCCATTTCCACCTGGCGCCTCAGTTGGACCAGCGTTCGTGCTGGACGTGCAGACCGCGTGAGACGACGCTTCATCCAGTCCCAAACATGCTCAATGGGGGACAGATCCGGAGATCTTGCTGGCCAGGGTAGTTGACTTACACCTTCTAGAGCACGTTGGGTGGCACGGGATACATGCGGACGTGCATTGTCCTGTTGGAACAGCAAGTTCCCTTGCCGGTCCAGGAATGGTAGAACGATGGGTTCGATGACGGTTTGGATGTACCGTGCACTATTCAGTGTCCCCTCGACGATCACCAGTGGTGTACGGCCAGTGTAGGAGATCGCTCCCCACACCATGATGCCGGGTGTTGGCCCTGTGTACCTCGGTCGTATGCAGTCCTGATTGTGGCGCTCACCTGCATGGCGCCAAACACGCATACGACCATCATTGGCACCAAGGCAGAAGCGACTCTCATCGCTGAAGACGACACGTCTCCATTCGTCCCTCCATTCACGCCTGTCGCGACACCACTGGAGGCGGGCTGCACGATGTTGGGGCGTGAGCGGAAGACGGCCTAACGGTGTGCGGGACCGTAGCCCAGCTTCATGGAGACGGTTGCGAATGGTCCTCGCCGATACCCCAGGAGCAACAGTGTCCCTAATTTGCTGGGAAGTGGCGATGCGGTCCCCTACGGCACTGCGTAGGATCCTACGGTCTTGGCGTGCATCCGTGCGTCGCTGCGGTCCGGTCCCAGGTCGACGGGCACGTGCACCTTCCGCCGACCACTGGCGACAACATCGATGTACTGTGGAGACCTCACGCCCCACGTGTTGAGCAATTCGGCGGTACGTCCACCCGGCCTCCCGCATGCCCACTATACGCCCTCGCTCAAAGTCCGTCAACTGCACATACGGTTCACGTCCACGCTGTCGCGGCATGCTACCAGTGTTAAAGACTGCGATGGAGCTCCGTATGCCACGGCAAACTGGCTGACACTGACGGCGGCGGTGCACAAATGCTGCGCAGCTAGCGCCATTCGACGGCCGACACCGCGGTTCCTGGTGTGTCCGCTGTGCCGTGCGTGTGATCATTGCTTGTACAGCCCTCTCGCAGTGTCCGGAGCAAGTATGGTGGGTCTGACACACCGGTGTCAATGTGTTCTTTTTTCCATTTCCAGGAGTGTATATCTCAAAAGTACCAGTCGTAGTAATAAAGAAATATCAGAGTTCATTATAGTTAGTTATGGGCCGACTAATGACTCAGCCAAGTATGGGCAAAGTATCTGCTGTGGTCATGTAAACTGAACCGTCTGGAAGATAAAGGTAAATCATGGTAAACTTAAATCAGCATGACAAGCGGACATTTGATACTACTGAATGCTAATTCAGTGTCGAAATCACTGCAGCACCTCCCTCAATGACACGACAGAGTATTATATCGCATGAGCACTATTTATGCTTTAAAAAAAATGGCTCTGAGCACTATGGGACTCAACTGCTGAGGTCATTAGTCCCCTAGAACTTAGAACTACTTAAACCTAACTAACCTAAGGACATCACAAACATCCATGCCCGAGGCAGGATTCGAACCTGCGACCGTAGCGGTCTTGCGGTTCCAGACTGCAGCGCCTTTAACCGCACGGCCACTTCGGCCGGCATTTATGCTTTAGCCATGCGATGTTGCTAGAATACTCTTGACCCGTCGTACTACAGAACAATTCATATTAACAAATACGTATATTTTTCTATTTAATTTATAATAAATAACAAAATATTGTAAAGAGAAAACAATTACAGGCAAACTATTCGTTCGAACCAAGAAGCCTCAGATCTGTCATGGAAGGTAACACGTGTCTTCCTCAATTTACATTTACATATTGCTTTTGCATATCCCCGAAAACCTGATCAAATATTTCAGTTACAGGCATACAATAAATGAAATCAGAGGTAGTACTTGAACAGAATTAATACGTCAGATGAAGACATCCAAATTGTAAAAAAATAAGACAAAAATTGGACTGATGCAGACTTTTTACTGTAAAGTCCAAGTAAATCTCTTCGCGAATCAAAATGACGGAGGAACATGGGATCGGCACACCATTCTCCCAGACATTGTCAGCTTTCCCGACTTTGGAGCCGCTACTTCTCATCCAATCATTCTTTCAATTGGACTCAAAAGGCTAAGTGGACCTCGTCCCAGTCCTCTCGTCAAGGAAAAAATCTCTGACAGTACCGGGAATTGAGTCTGGATCCTCCATATGACAGAATTGCTAATCTCTCAGTTGCGAAAGGAGACCACAAATATTCAACTTGCTCTCCTAATGTCACAGCTGGAAATTATCTAAGGAGCTACCAAGCACCAGTAAGATCACAGCTTCTCGAAAGGACTGTGGTGTACAGGGCCAAAGTTATTCGGTTGAAATATGGAGGTCCGGATCAACCTCTATAAGAACAGGACATGTGGCACTATAATATCACTCACGCAACGTGTTGATTTCAAATGTTCTTAGGTCCACGGCCGTGTAGTTTGGACTTACGTTGGTGCCTCACGCTGTGCTATCAGTAGTTCTGGCTCTGATGACGTCTTAGTTTCAGTCCGTGCTCGGAAGGTATACATTCGCAAATTTTGCGCTTACCTGTAAGTAGATTCAGTAACCATCATGGCGATCACTCACAACAAAATCACTATATCTGCGGAAATAGTAAATAGAATGGTCTAAAGAACATTAAGAAGACAGATCCCACTCTGCCAGAGGCTGGTGGCCGTCGGTCTGACGGCTCACCCTCGACACTTTACACTTTATGATAAGCGGCGGGGTACAGGGATCAGTACGACACGTATGAAAATCGAAACACTCGTAACCTGCGATAGCTTTATGGGACCTTGGGGAGGTTCCCAGCGCCTGCATGTTCCAATTTCCACACGTCCTCATGGTGCCGCGCAATGCCGTCCGAACGGCCCATCTAGAGATGAGTTCTAGGTATCGAAGCATTTGAGACACTGGAACAGTATTCGAGAAGGCAGAGGTGTAAATCCCCATTCTCCAATCCTGAGGTAAGGTTTCCGTGATACTTCTCGAATCACTACAGCCAAATGCCACGTACGGCTTACATGCTACAGCTTGCAACTTCCCCAATCAGAATTTTGTTCTTTCCTGAAGGACATCGAAGACGTGCTGAATTCTAACCTTCCTTCGATCCTTCCTTCCTTCAAATGATCGTCTAGTATTCCAGAGTTCGAAACTGCATTTCTAGAACTTACATTGATTTTCAGGAATGCGGTGAATTGTGGGTGCTGACATATTATCATACAATCTTGGTAGCCACCTGAGCAAACTGTAACTACGAAACATAGTAAGATAAATAATGATAGCTTTGTTGTAAGTCTATAACATTTTATGACCGTCGTCAGTTAAAAAAATCCTAGTTATTTGCTGTATGGTAGCTGGCTGACACGCATCCGGCATAGGAACTATTAGAGGTTGTCTGCTAGCACGATCAAGCTGCTTAATTGGGTATTGTTGTTTCGGGGTATATAGATTTTCATTTCACCTTAGGACATTGCCCGGGTTCTCGGGTTCGATTCCCGGCGGGGTCAGGGATTTTCTCTGTCTCGTGATGGTTGGGTGTTGTGTGATGTCCTTAGGTTAGTTAGGTTTAAGTAGTTCTAAGTTCTAGGGGACTGATGACCATAGATGTTAAGTCCCATAGTGCTCAGAGCCATTTGAACCTTAGGACATTTTGAATACACTCACAAGGGGAGGCCACGACGTTGGGATGACGTCTTTATTAGGTCATTAAAGTAGCATGTTGTGCAAGTAGTAGGTTGCACCACTCTGCCAATTCCGAGAAAACTGGAAGATAAGTTTTACGCGTCCATTACGTAAATGATATACCTATGCGAAGGTGCTGGCGTAAGATGTCGTTGCGGGCACAATGCAAGAGGGTCGTGGACGAGGCGAGAGTTCGAATTCCGCTCACGCTCATTTTTTTAATCTCTGGTCACAGTATTTAATTTATATGACATTTGAGAGGTAATGCACTGAAAATAGAAACCACGTGCATTTTCATGAAGTTGTATGTTTTTGACTGTTTACTGCCCAAGTCAAACCTCGATAAAAATGATGCGAATGACGTTATTTACAATCAGTAATACAGTCAGCCACAGTGTTCCAGAAGAATTTTCTTCTCGTATTACTACCGGAGATATCCGCCAAAAGTTGGTGGCACAATTTATCTACCGCCCTGTACTAAGAATAATAGATTCACGTTACGTGCTTTGTGAACATCGTCGAAGCCAAGCGACACATTGCTGCCCAAGAAGTTGCAGGCTAAGCCCCAAGGCCGAGACAAAACTCGTGCTTCAGTGATCCGTTCGACTACTGCGCAATTAACGTGTCCGTTCGGTGCCCGACCTTGCTGCAAGTTTTCGACTAAAGAATATGCTACTCCATCCAGTACCACGCTGATGTGACAATCGGTACGTCACTTTTCCGTTATCGTTATCCGTGCTGTGCCTGACTTGCAGAATCTGGATGAACGGCGTCGAATATCTGCGAGACTCAAACTAGAGTGTAACACAATGCCACCACCTTAGAATTTGAAAAGATAACAGAACAGCTGAAATGGATTAAGCGTGCGCTTAAGGCTTTCAGCGATCTATTTATTCCACTTGACGCAGAAAAGGAAAAGCCAGCAATTCTCACTATTCCAAACCAACAGTATCAGCAACGAATTTTGAGACAACCTTACTCGTAATTCGTAAGCTACAGTACGGTAAATGATGGGCCTTACTTCCCACTAGTACTTTCTTTGTTATCATCTTCTGACTGGTGTGATCCAGCCACAACGACCTCCTGTCCAGCGCCAACCTCTCCGTCTGAATAGCGCCTGCAGCCAATGTTCTCGATTATTAGTTGGATTTATTCCAATCTCTGTCTAGGTTTTACTCCCTATACGACTCTGTATAGTACCAGGTCAGATATTCCCTGATATTTTAACGCATCTCCTACTATCCAGTCCCTTCTTCTAGTCAGTGTTCTCAAATATTTCTTTCCTCGCCGACTCTGCGGAGGACCACTTTATTTCTTATTTTATCAATCCACTCAATTTTTGGCACCCTTCTCTAACAAATCTCGAACGGTTCTAATCTCTTCTTTCTCCGTTTCTAGCCCATCTCTTTCTATAAACTAATATTATGTGCTTAAGTCATTTTTATATATTAGGTCTATAACTTTGCTTCCGCCGTTTTGCAATAGACGGCAGCAGCGGCAAGTGGGGTTCAGGTGGTTGGTCATAGGTGTAATACAATAAGCTTAGGCATCTGCAAACATAATGCCATAAAAATATATTTGTGATTGCATCGTAAGGTTATTCTCGATTAAGTACGTCAACTTACTTACCCATTTCTCGTCATTTGCGGGAAGTTTTAATATTCTGCCTGAACATGAAGAAATCTGCAGCTGTGGCCCTTAAAATGGTACAGGTACAGCTGCCCATGCAGCTTCAACACGATACCACAGTTCGTCAAGAGTAGTGACTCGCATATTGTGACGAGCCAGTTGCTCGGCCACCATTGCCCAGACGTTTTCAGTTGGTGAGAGATCTGGAGATTGTGCTGGCCAGGGCAGCAGTCGAACATTTTCTGTATCCAGGAAGGCCCGTACAGGACCTGCAACATGCGGTCGTGCATTATCCTGCTGAAATGTAGGGTTTCGCAGGGATCGAATGAAGGGTAGAGCCACGGGACGTAACACATCTAAAATGTAACGTCCATTGTTCACAGTACCGTCAATGCGAACAAGAGGTGACCGAGACGTGTAACCAATGGCACCCCATACCATCACGCCGGACGATACGCCAGTATAGCGATGACGAATACACGCTTCCAATGTGCGTTCACCGCGATGTCGCCACACAAGGATGTGACCATCATGATGCCGTAATCAGAACCTTTATTCATCCGAAAAAATGACGTTTTGCCATTCGTGCATCCAGGTTCGTCGTTGAGTACACCATCGCAGGCGCTCCTGTCTGTGATGCAGCGTCAGGGGTAACCGCAGCCATGGTCGCCAAACTGATAGTCCATGCTGCTGCAAATGTCTTCGAACTGTTCGTGCAGATGGTTGTTGCCTTGCAAACGTCCCCATCTGTTGACTCAGGGAACGAGATGTGGCTACACGATCCGTTACAGTCATGCGGATAAGATGCCTGTCATCTCGACTACCAGTGATACGAGGCCGTTGGGATCCAGCACGGTGTTCCGTATTACCCTCCTGAACCCACCGATTCCATATTCTGCTAACAGTCATCTCGACCAACGCGAGCAGCAATGTCACGATACGATAAACCGCAATCGCGATAGGCTACAATCCGACCTTTATCAAAGTCGGAAACGTGATGGTGCGCATTTCTCCTCCTTACACGAGGCATCACAACAATGTTTCACCAGGCAACGCCGGTCAACTGCTGTTTGTGTATGAGAAATCGGTTGGAAACTTTCCTCATGTCAGCAATTTGTAAGTGTCGCTGCCGGCGTCAACCTTGTGTGTATGCTCTGAAAAGCTAATCATTTGCATATCACAGCATCTTCTTCCTGTCGGTCAAATTTCGCGTCTGTAGCACGTCATCTTCTTGGTGTAGCAATTTTAATGGTCAGTAGTGTATTAGTGGAAGAACGTGCAGAGAATGTTTTCAACGTCTTAAGAACGGTGATTCTGTTGTCGAAGACCGGCATGACGGTGGAAGACAGAACGTGTTCGTAGCTACTGAAACAGACGAAGACAGTCACAGGGCATCATTATAGAAAGCAATTGATGCGTTCGAGCCCAGCACTAAACACAATACAGCGATAGACACGTTTAGGTAATTTTGCAGCAAGTCAGTGCTCGACCCTATGTTGCAAAACACGTCAGAATATACGTGGAAACGTTGAAATGAGAAGTCGTACCTCTCTCGCCGTATTCTCCATACGTTGCTCTCTCTGACTACCACCTTTTTCGATAAGTGGCATACAGTCTGGCTCTTCGATCATATGAACAAAGGCAAACGTGAATCGATTCATGGATCCCCACAAAAGACGCCCAGTTCTTCCGCCACGGGATTCATATGCTATCCGAAAGATGGGGGAATGTATTGGTCAGCGATGGGCAATACTATGAATCAAAATATTTGTATAAGTTTTTCACAATAAAGCCCCGAATTTCGATAAAAAACGGCAGAAGCAAAGTTGTAGACCTAGTACACTTTTCTATCTGCCATAAACTCCTTAATTTTGTCGGCTCTACAGGATTTATATGCAAACTACTGACAAATGTTCGGAGCGTACCGAGAATTTTACCTCGGTATTTCAATGTACAAGAAGCTCAAAAGAATATACTCGCTCTTTTAGTCGTAAAAATGTAACATCAGCTACTAAACGAAGTCAAAGATGAACTAATTATGGCAGTACCATCTCTTTGGTATACCTCTATACGTTGCTTCGTTGGTTTCTCGTAGCGCAGTCATTGTGGCTGGCCATTGTCGATAAATATCACCCTGCGAATTCATCGTAGGCCGGGGCCGAAACTTCCCCTATCTGATTATCCATCGATCACATGGAGTGTCAAACGGAACGACACGGCTACTGGTAGAATAAACTACCTGGGAAGACAAGGGTCCAGTCCCCGTCCGGACAATCGGATTTCCATTTTCTTTGTTTTCTTCAGTCATTTAAGGCGACTGTCGCCACGGTTCTTTTGAAATTTCCTTGCCTACCCTTCCTCATCCCAAACTTCTATTCTGTATCTGAAGATTTCGTCGCCAAAGGGAAACAATAACGTTACTTTCGACAGTCATCAAAGGCAGCACTGAAATCAAGGTAATGAGGTGGATCGCCATCTTGTTAATTCTTGTATCTCCAAAAGCATCCAGAATAGTACGGAAAATTATCCAAAACATATAAAAAGACGGGTGAACAGTTAATGTATCTTCAAGGAACAACTGGCCAGTCACACTTCACAATTACATATCAGATTACACATTACCCCGTAAGATTCTATTTCTTATCAATGTGAACGTGTGGATTTAAGAGAACCTAATAGGCCCACACCCTATTATGACGGTTTATAGTGACATTCGATTTGAAATGCTATTTATCAGATGAGATAAGTAGCCCAGCACAATCATTACCCTCGCGAACTATGCTGTTATAATATTCGCAGTAGTTAACACTTTCGACCCAGGTCGTCCTTGTTCACCGAAATCATGGTATGTGCACTTTCTATTTTGCAGCCTCCAGAACTCGCAGCGCTCTTGAAAACCGTACCCCTCCTTCGTGAGCGAACTCATTCACGACGGTCGTTATGAACTGTTGCAGAAGGGCAGCTCTGGCTGCAGCACTTGTTATTGACTGTGCCTGACCAGATTTTTGCTCATCAAATAAAGTATTGCCGACCTTAAACGGAACGCTAGCAGCTGTTCGGCATGCTAGAGTCTTAGTTCGAAAATTATATCTGCTTCAAAAATTGAGTACATTCCGTACCACTGAATTACAGCGTTTCATTCTATGAAAAACAAGCTTGTTTCACCAGTTCGTCGACAGTCAAACGTCACTTTTTTTTTTAATTGAGAAAAGCTTAGTTTCGTGCTACTTACTTTACCTCCAAGCAAAGAAAAAACATTGTAGACCCAAGGTGAGATTTGTGCAGCCGACGAAAGGAAGGATCAGAACTGTTCCATAATGTCGTCAGACAACTTAGCACAGAATGTGGCTTACAGATAGGGAAGAAAGAGTGGGATAAATGAGGATAAATATTTAATATCATAAACAGTCTTGATCACAATTAATTTATTCCAGTGACCGGTTTCGACCACTACTGTGATCATCTTCAGACCTACAAGTCGTATACAAACCTTTAATTAGAGGGCTAAATATAGTAAAGAAAATACATAAAAAGTACATAGCTGTAAAACTATGAATTACCAATAAGTAAGAACCTTCTTCTGCTGGAGAATCACTACTGGAGAAACCCGTGCACGTCTTACTATATATACTGGAGGCTCCGCACACTTCTGACGGAATGATGTCATTGCTAACCAGTGGATTATAGGTCGAATAACAGTGTAAAATTCTTAGTTAAAAGAACATTGACAAGAATGTAAAATAAACACACACAAAACTTAGCTTGTTCAACAGCTATTGTCAAATTAAGAAACGTTAAAATTATTTAAACAAGTAGGATAAATGAATTTCGTTTTGACAGTACATGGGTTGCCCTCTCAAGGCCTGTTAGTGAACCATTTGGAACCACTGGTTGCAATGGTCAAGTTGGACACCGTTCCGAGGATGCGGCAGCAGGCTTCCTTCCACTGAAGCTGTTTTAAAGTCGATAGGACTTCAGTGGAAAGGAATAAATAAATTGTGATTAAAACTGTTTTTGATAGTAAATATTTGTAACAACATCGATCACTGTTCACTCCCACAATGTATTCCAAAGTAATTAAATGAGGATAAAGACTGGCTAAACGAAAAAATATAGCAGCTTGCCGTAGAAGTAGTGAAAGCGTTCTGTTTTCGTAGCAATATTTCATAAGGTAGCCCAAACGCGAGGAATATCGTAAGCAGATTGGGCCAGACGAGGGTTAATTCGTATGATATTTTTTGGTGGTAGACCGCGAAGCTTTTCATTTCTTTGGTACAATGGCACTTTTCATTCGATAAATGTGAGTGTTGTGCCTGAAATACATCGTTCAGTATAGCTGACTGAGATGCGTTCTTGTAGAGTTCTGTATCATGTTCAATGACGATGCGAGAGAGAAGGGAGAAAATGGAACCCACTGCCCTCTCCTTCAGAGCAGCACCAAAGGAACCACAGCGTAACTTCCTCATCCGATCGACGGGTCACCATCAACAACGCCGCAGAGACAACGAATTTTCCTGCTGCCACCAATATTCGAACCTGCTACACATGCTGCACTAAGGGGCACGGCTAAGGAGACGGGTATATGATAAAAAAATTTATTCCATAAATGACTTCCACTGGTGTTAAAATAGATATGGCGACAAGAAGTTCTTGGGATTCTACCTTTGGGCTAAAAGTCAAATGTGCACTGTCGGTAAACAGGACAAGAGGAAACGGGAAAGATAGGAGTTGTAGTGTTACTGCCCCGTATTAATACCCAAGTTGGCCAATAAATTTACGAAATGAGGAGAAAAAAATAGGCGAGTAAAGAAATTTATGAAAAAGTACTTACCGAAACAAGGGCCAAGTCAGTCGGTGCAGTTAACATAGTACTGGATGATAAAATGGAGATGATGGAGAGGGGAAGAAGGAAGATCAGGGTTTAACACTCCGCGATGACAAGATTATTAGGGACCGAATGTAGTCGCGGACTGGACCAAGATGCAGGAGGAAATCGGCGGTGGCCTTCCCGAGCCATACCGGCATTCGTTGTACGAGATTTAAGGAAAACTTGGAAAATCTAAATCGGGCTTGCTGGGTGCGAATTTGAACTTGTTCCTTCCTTCATGCGAGCCCAATACCTTAACTGATGTGACACGTTCTCTGTGGGTAACAATTGACGGGGGAAACAGTAGTATAAGTGAAGATCAGAAAATGCAAAATAAATTATTCAGCACGTTAGGTAGCGCGAAGTAGAAATCGAGGGATTAGTATCAGGCAGAGAGACAGCATAAACTGCTGAAATATGTTTGAAATCCTAGCAAAATTAAATTAAAGATGTAGCAAAAGAAGGGTAATATATACAATAAACAAGAGGACAATAAGAATGAAAGACCAACAGACAAGTGCCTGGATTTAAAAAGGGTGTTAAGACTCGGATCCAGTCTTTCTCCCCTACCATTGAAACTGTACACAGAAGAAGTAATGAAGGAACTAAAAGAAATATTCAAGAGTCTGATTAGAAATCGAAATGAAAGGATATCAGTGATACGATTCGCTGACCGATAAGAAATAAGGTGCTGCTCAGCAGCCGTGCTGTTTGAGGCACCATGTCACGGATTGCGCGGCCCCTCCCGCCGAAGGTTCGAGTCCTCTCTCGGGCGTGTGTGTGTGTGTGTGTGTGTGTGTATGTGTGTGTGTGTGTGTGTGTGTGTGTGTGTGTGTGTGTGTTGTTCTTAGCATAAGTTAGTTTAAGTAGTGTGTAAGTCTAGGGACCGATGATCTCAGCAATTTGGTCTCTTAGGAATTCACACACATGTGCGAACATGTGGTCCTCAGCAGAATTATCGAAGAAAAGATAACATTGGCTGAAGACAGAATGGTAGGGCATGTCGTGAGACATCAGGGAATAGCTTCCATGGAACTAATGGGAGCTATGGAGCGCAACAACTGTAAGAAAAGAGGAAAGGCCGCTGGACCTGGTGGGATACCAGTTCGATTTTACACAGAGTACGCGAAGGAACTTGCCCCCTTCTTGCAGCGGTGTACCGTAGGTCTCTAGAAGAGCGTAGCGTTCCAAAGGATTGGAAAAGGGCACAGATCATCCCCGTTTTCAAGAAGGGATGTCGAACAGATGTGCAGAACTATAGACCGAGTATAATGACTTTTCTGGAGACTCGAAATCTACTCTGTAAAAATCAGCATGGGTTTCGAAAAAGACGATCGT
Source organism: Schistocerca piceifrons (assembly GCF_021461385.2). Classification (NCBI taxonomy): domain Eukaryota; kingdom Metazoa; phylum Arthropoda; class Insecta; order Orthoptera; family Acrididae; genus Schistocerca; species Schistocerca piceifrons. The sequence continues at coordinate 347,262,818 of NC_060138.1, forward strand.
GTAGAACGCAGCTCAGCAGCTCACGCTATTCGTCCACGAGAGTCAGAGGGTCATAGACACGGGTTCCCAGGTAGATGCCGTGTTTCTTGACTTCCGCAAGGCGTTCGATACAGTTCCCCACAGTCATTTAATGAACAAAGTAAGAGCATATGGACTATCGGACCAATTGTGTGATTGGATTGAAGAGTTCCTAGATAACAGAACGCAGCATGTGATTCTCAATGGAGAGAAGTCTTCCGAAGTAAGAGTGATTTTAGGTGTGCTGCAGGGTAGTGTCGTAGCACCGTTGCTATTCACAATATACATAAATGACATTGTGGATAACATCGAAAGTTCACTGAGGCTTTTTGCGGATGATGCTGTAGTATATCTAGAGGTTGTAACAATGGAGAATTGTACTGAAATGCAGGAGGATCTGCAAGGAATTGACGCATGGTGCAGGGAATGGCAATTGAATCTCAATATAGACATGTGTAATGTGCTGCGAATACATAAAAAGAAAGATCCTTTATCATTTAGCTACAATATAGCAGGTCAGCAACTGGAAGCAGTTAATTCCATAAATTATCTGGGAGTAGGCATTAGGAGTGGTTTAAAATGGGATGATCATCGGTAAAGCAGATGCCAGACAGAGATTCATCGGAAGAATCCTAAGGAAATTCAATCCGAATACAAAGGAAGTAGGTTACAGTACACTTGTTCGCCCACTGCTTGAAAATTGCTCAGCAGTGTGGGATCCGTACCAGATAGGGTCGATAGAAGAGATAGAGAAGATCCAACGGTGAGCAGCGCGCTTCGTCACAGGATCATTTAGTAATCGCGAAATCGTTACGGAGATGATAGATAAACTCCAATGGAAGACTTTCCAGGAGAGACACGGTACGGGATTTTGTTGAAGTTTCGAGAACATGCCTTCACCGAGGAGTCAAGCAGTATATTGCTCCCTCCTACGTATATCTCGCGAAGAGACCATGAGGATAAAATCAGAGAGATTAGAGCCCACACAGAGGCATACCGACAATCTTTCTTTCCACGGACAATACGAGACTGGAATAGAAGGGAGAACCGATAGAGGTACTCAAGGTACCCTCCGCCACAAACCGTCAGGTGGCTTGCGGAGTATGGATGTAGATGTGGATGTAGATTGGAACGGAAGGTGTTAGGTGTAAGCGATAATTCGAGATGAACAAGCTGGCTAGTTGTATATGAGGTCGTGGCAAGCCTCATCAAAACAGCCGGTAGATTGATGACCCAGGTGGAGAGAGAGAGAGAGAGAGAGAGAGAGGACGGCGATCATCACACCTTTCGAAAGTTAGAAGAGTTAAAAAACGAAAGGGTTCGCAGTAAACAGCTGCCTCACGTCAGCTACAGAAGAACTTTCCCGGAGAGCGTGTACAACGATAAGGAGCGACCGTGCGAACAATTGGTTGCGCGGCAGCCGTGAGCCCTCGACTTTGCGTTGAGGCTTGTATCGTAAAGATAAGGGAGCGCCTGCCTCCCATAACGCGCGTGTACAACGTTCCCCTGGTCCGCACACGCCGACACACAGCATTATTCTTGTCGATGAGCGCCTTACATCTCTCTTAATCTGCCCTGTTATGTGTCTCCAGAGGGCACAGGGTCACTGATAATTTTTTTACTTTTTTTTAAGGAGCGGCATAATCCTTGGCAGTAAAGCTTTATGGCTCTTTGATATCGCTGCATACGTTATGTACAATGCAAGGCAGTGCTCCTGGACGGGAAACGTTGCATAATTTGTAGCACATGACAAACAGTAGCACCCCACTGTAGTAAAAGGAAGTGTCTTTTTGTTGACACAGTAACTGCACTTTATCGCACCTGCTTACATTGGAGCTGTACAGGGGATGATACTCGACAGCTCGACATTGTTTGTGGCTCAATTTCAGAAGCAGCCCATGAATTAAGGACGAGGACAGCAGGAAGAATCTTATCTCTTTACCCATCTTGTGCAGTAGATTTGCTAACGTATCTGACCTTCGTCTACCTCCGTACACTCTATTTCCATCTTTGTTCACTCAACATTTATTCTGGTTGCATTGTGTTGCAAAGGTAGTTTGTAGTTTATGCAATCATATTTTATTGCGTCGAGTGCGTCTCCATTATAAGTGTCCTCACACAGCACTGTGCTGAACACGTATGCACCTCCGGAATGAGATTTTCACTCTGCAGCGGAGTGTGTGCTGTTATGAAACTTTCCTGGCAGATTAAAACTGTGTGCCGGACCGAGATTCGAACTCGGGACCTTTGCCTTTTGCGGGCAAGTGCTCTACCATCTGCTCTACCCAAGAACGACTCACGCCCCATCCTCACAGCTTTACTTTCGCCAGTACCTCGTCTCCTACCTTCCAAACTTCACAGAAGCTCTTCTACGAACCTAGCAGAACTAGCACTCCTGGAAGAAAGGATATGGCGGAGACATGGCTTAGCCACAACCTGAGGGATGTTTCCAGAATGAGATTTTCACTCTGCAGTGGAGTGTGCGCTGTTATGGTAGAGCACTTGCCCGCGAAAGACAAAGGTCCCGAGTTCGAGTCACGGTCCGGCACACGCATGCACTTGTACGTCTGTATCTACGTCCAGATCCACATACGTACTCCGCAAGCCACGGCCCCACTACGAGTCATTTCCTTTCCTGTTCCATTCGTACACAGAGCGAGGGAAAATGAGTGCCTATATGCCTCCGTATGAACCCAAATTTCTCGTATCTAATCTTCGTGGCCCTTATGCATATATACAAATCAAAAAAGTTTTGCATCATCTCGGTTCCGAGAGTTCCGGAACCTATACAGGAAATTGGAATAAAGATCAAATTATTGCTCATGAAAAACACACATTGCATGTTGTGCCACCATACAGCGAGACCCTCAGAGGTGGTGGTCCAGATTGCTGTACACACCGGTACCTCTCATACCCAGTAGCACGTCCTCTTGCATTGATCCATGTCTGTGTTCATCGTGGCATGCTATCCATAAGTTAATCAAGTCACTGTTGGTTCAGATTGTCCCACTCCTCAACGACGATTCGGCGTAGATCCCTGAGAGTGATTGGTGGGTCACGTCGTCCAGAAACAGCCCTTTTCAATTTATTCCAGGCATGTTAGATAGGGTTCATGTCCGGAGAACATGCTGGCCACTCTAGTCGAACGATGTCTTTATCCTGAAGGAAGTCAGCGAGTGCGAATTGTCGTCCATGAAGACGAATGCCTCACCAATCTGCTGCCGATATGGTTGCACTATCGGTCGGAGAATGGCATTCACGTATTGTACAGCTGTTAAGGCACCTTCCATGACCACCAGCGGCGTACGTTCGCCTCACACAATGCCACCCCAAAGCAGAAGGAAACCTCCACCTTGCTGCACTCGCTGGACAGTGTGTCTAAGGTGTTCAGTCTGACAGGGTTGCCTCCAAACACCTCTCCGACGATTGTCTGGTTGAAGACATATGCGACACTCATCGGTGAAGAGAATGTGATGCCAATCCTGAGCGGTCCATTCGGCGTGTTGTTGGGTCCATCTGTACCGCACTACATGGCGTCGTGGTTGCAAAGCTGGACCTCGCCATGGTCGTCGGGAATGAAGTTGCGCATCATGCAGCCTATTGCGCGCAGTGTGAGTCTTAACACGACGTCCTGTGGCTGCACGAAAAGCATTATTCAACATGGTGGTGTTGCTGTCATGATTCCTCCGAGCCATAATCCGTAGGCAGCGGTCATCAACTGCAGTAGTAGTCCCTGGGCGGCCTGAGCGAGGCTCATCGACAGTTGCTGTCTCCCCTGTATCTCCTCCATGTACGAACAACGTCTTTTGGTTCACTCAGAGAGGCCTGGACACTTCCCTTGTTGAGAGCCCTTCCTGGCACAAAGTAACAATGTGGACACGATCGAACCGCGGTATTGACCGTCTAGGCTTGGTTGAACTAGAGACAACACGAGCCGTGTACCTATTTCCTGGTGGAGTGACTGGAACTGATCGGCTGTCGGACCCCCTCCGTCTAATAGGCGCTGCTCACGCATGGTTGTTTACATCTTTGAGTGGGTCTAGTGACATCTCTGAACAGTCAAAGGGACTGTGTCTGTGATACAATATCCACAGTCAATGTCTATCTTCAGGAGTTCTGGGAGCCGGGGCAATGCTAAACTTTTTTTGGTGAGTGTCATGTTGAAAATACATTTGCAATCATGTAGCAAGTGGAACATCTTTGAGCGGGCGGGGCATTTCTTCTTGAAGGAATTGTAAGTACGTCTCGCCAGTTAGACGTCCTGGGAAAATGAGTGGCCCAATAAAGTGTGTGTTGATTATATCACACCACACATTTATGCTAAATCGCTGCTGGAAATTGCGTTGCATTGTTGCATGTGGGTTTGTTTCAGGACATACGTGCTCGTTATGTAAATTGTTTAGTAAATAAATTGTATTTGTGTAACTGCCGATTAGTGTTTAACCAGTTGCACAATTCCAAGCGAAGGGCAGGATCTCCCGGATGTAAATGATGCACTTTTTGTTTGTGGTAAGGATAAAGATTATTGTACTCCATAACTTAGATTGTGAAATGCCTAATCGTTGATAGATACATCTTGTACCCGGGCTACATTGGACAGCATCCATGATATCCTCATCATCGTCTTCAGGTATCGAGCACTAGTACTGATTATGAACGCTAGGTAGAGAACCTGTCTTCCGTAGCATTCAGAATTCTCCACTAATACACTCCTGGAAATTGAAATAAGAACACCGTGAATTCATTGTCCCAGGAAGGGGAAACTTTATTGACACATTCCTGGGGTCAGATACATCACATGATCACACTGACAGAACCACAGGCACATAGACACAGGCCTACGGTCTTGGCGTGCATCCGTGCGTCGCTGCGGTCCGGTCCCAGGTCGACGGGCACGTGCACCTTCCGCCGACCACTGGCGACAACATCGATGTACTGTGGAGACCTCACGCCCCACGTGTTGAGCAATTCGGCGGTACGTCCACCCGGCCTCCCGCATGCCCACTATACGCCCTCGCTCAAAGTCCGTCAACTGCACATATGGTTCACGTCCACGCTGTCGCGGCATGCTACCAGTGTTAAAGACTGCGATGGAGCTCCGTATGCCACGGCAAACTGGCTGACACTGACGGCGGCGGTGCACAAATGCTGCGCAGCTAGCGCCATTCGACGGCCAACACCGCGGTTCCTGGTGTGTCCGCTGTGCCGTGCGTGTGATCATTGCTTGTACAGCCCTCTCGCAGTGTCCGGAGCAAGTATGGTGGGTCTGACACACCGGTGTCAATGTATTCTTTTTTCCATTTCCAGGAGTGTAGTTCCTGCATTTGGAATCCTCCGAGTTGGATAACGCATGCGATATTCGTTAACTGTAGCCGTAGTATTACGATCACATTTGCCATAAATAAAAACCACATCGGCGTATTCCTCTGTCGTAAATTTGAAAAAGATTTTTATTTCATAAATAATCTACAAACTACAACAGGTAATATGTGGTTTCACTTAAATACACTGTTGTTGTTATGTTCTTTCACTGAACATCATAGAAAACTAACTCATTTCAAGGTTAGGAAACAACTGAAACAACTCACTAATGGTTGCTGACAATGACATAAACGTTTCTACATTCTTAATGGAAAGTAAACAAATTTACTTGTATAATAATCTTTGCTTCTCTGGAGGTTCTGGAATACTACCGCAGGTACACGTCTGGGACATATTTTAGTAGATTCACCAGACCAATAACAACAAAATAAGCGGAAATCGTGCTTCACTTTAACCTCGTTCAGTTTGCGATGACTTCATATTAGCGAAGTTGCTAAATTTCAGGCAAAATCTTTTATTAGACGTAACTCCGTAACCAAACACTTGCGGACCTATGTTTACACAAACTTTTTTCTTTAGTTTTACGTGTAGAATAACATATTAAAATATTTGCATATTTTCGTGAATAACCCTGTAGATAAACCGCACTTCCTTAAAACTCTCCCAATAAATCGAAGTCGACCATTTGCCTTCTGTAATACAATCTTCACATCTCGTTCCGTTTCATAACTCTTTGCAACGTTACGCCTTGATAGTTAAACGACCTGACTATGTCAAGCAGAACACTACTAATGTATCAGAACGTCACGGGTTTGCTTTTTCCACTCATTCGCATTAACTTTCATTTTTCTACACTTCGGGCTATCTGCCATTCATCATACCACCTAGAAATTTTGACTAAGTCATTTTGTATCGTCCTGCAGTCACTCAACTTCGAAATCTTTCCTTACACCACAGCACCATCAGCCAACAACCACAGACTGCAGCCCAACCTGTCCGCCAGGTCATTTATGTTTATAGAAAATAATAGTGGTCCTATCACACTTCCCTAGAACGCTCTTGACGATATCTTGTCTCTGATGAAACCCACCATCTAGGACAGCATACTGGTTTCTATTACTGAAAATGTCTTCTAGCCCGTCACGTATCAGGGAAGGTTTTCCATAGGCTCGTATCTCCATTGTTTACAGTGGGGCACCGTATCAAATGAAATGCTCTCTCTCTCTCTCTCTCTCTCTCTCTCTCTCTCTCTCTCTCTAAAATCACGGAACTCAGGAACTCAGTCCTAACACGTCTCTGTGTAACTGTCATTGTATTAATTTTCCTCATCCTTGCTGCTTTAGTGGCGTGACATTCGACATAGAAGTATGTGGTCCAAAATCTGATAGGGGAAGAAAGTTTTATCAATAGTGAGTGGAAAATGGAGACGAACTGACGGTGTACAGTTCCTGATCATTAGACTGCGCACCAATGTTTAAGACTGAATCCCAAAGCTCTTCATAGTGCCTAACAGAGTAAGAGCACAGAGCATTGTTTATGGTGTTGTGACCGGTGGATAAGAATCAGTATGACCATTGCCCACTACGAATGTAGTGTGTGGACATGTAAGGGGAGAATGTGGGTCTCGCGGGAGGTGTGCGCGAGATAGTCCCTGCAGTCACACTACCATCTGTGCCCTCGGTGGCTCAGATGGATACAGTGTCTGCCATGTAAGCAGCAGATCCCGGGTTCGGGTCCCGGTCGGAACACACATTTTCACCTGGCCCCGGTGTTATATCAACGCCAGTCAGCAGCTGAAGGTATTAATATATACTTCTAATTTCAGTGCACAACCTGTTACCATACGATACAAAGGGTTCATGAGAGACCGCAAGAAGGGATCCCCACAACCAGTGTCTGTGAATTTCGACTACACTCACCTCTTTTTTTTCCTTCTTCTGTTTATTGACAATGATACTGACCTCGAGAACAAGCTGCAGACGAATTGCTGCAATTAGCCGACAGTGTTGGAAGAGTTTGCGTCATATATTATTGCAGCCAGTGAGTCTCGGTGTGGAGTAATACAATTAACTAGCATTTATTCAGACCATAAGACAGTTGGAATTTTGTAACTTCCAGTGAGCCAATCGCTCTGGCCAGCATTGTTGTTGCTGAAGATTGGTTTGAAGCCGACTTTTTCACAGTAGCCTGTACTGGACAAACGTCTTGATCTCTGCGTAACTACTGCAAGATACATTTATTTGAATTTACTGATTCTATTCAACACTTTTTCTCCTATTACAATTTTAACCCCCCCCCCCCCCGCCCCCACCCCCTCACACTTCTTTCTGTTACAAAACTGATTCTCTGATGCTTTAGGATAGTCTCTATCAAGCGATTCCTTCTTCTAGCCACGTTGTCCTGTAGATTTCTTTTTTCCCCGATTCGATCAATGTCTCCTCATTAATTATCCGATCTAACACCTAATTTTCAACTTTCTTCTGGAGCACCACATTGGAAGAGGCTTCTGTTCTCTACTTATCTGAACTGCTTATCATCTACGTTTCACATCCGTACAATGCTACTCTAAAGACTCAAAAGAATTCCCAAGACTTAAACTGATATTAGATAACAAATTCTTCTTTTCAAAAATTCGTTTCTTGCTACTGCCAATCTGCATTTTATATTCTTCTTGTTTCTGCCGTCGATAGTTATTTTGGCTGTCCAAAAAGAATAACCCGTATATTAATTTTAGCGTATCGTTTACTGCTATAATTACCTCCACGTAACTAATTCAGTGAAACTACACTTCTTTTAATTTAATTCATACTCGTCTTATGAACTCATTGCAAGACACTATTTACACAGTCCAAGTTTTCTTCCAAGTAATTTGCCGTCGCTGAGACAATTACAGTGTCGTTGCCCTAACCTCAGAGTTTTAATTCCTTCTCCTCGGAATTTAATTCCTCTTGCAAATTTTTGCTTGATTTTCTCTACCGTTTACTAGATATACAGATTAAATAACTTTGGAGAGAGGCTACAACATTCTCTTACTCCGTTCTGCACTACCATCTCCTCCGTGTCATGTCCTTGAATTCCTATAACTGTAATCTGGTTCCTGTACAAGTTTTAAATCACGTTTAGTCCCGTTATTTTATACCTGCCACCTCGATAATTTTAAAGATATGTTCCAGTCAACATCATCAGAAGTTTTCTCTAAACCTGCAAATGCTAAAAATGTGGTTTGCGTTTGTTTTAAGATCAGCGGTAGAATCAGTATGACCTCTAGTGTTCACATATTTCTGGGGAAGCCAAACTCATCGTCCCCGAGTAGGCTTCTATCAGCTTTTTCTATTCTTCTTTAAATAATTCGTGATAATATCTTGCAACCACCATTTATTAAATTGATGATTAGGTAATATTCTTACTGTCACACTCTTTTTGAAGTCTGAGGGTATTTCGCCTGTCTAATATATCTTGGCTACCTGTGGCGTCAGCGGTATACGTCCATAATTGCCTCCTTATGTATTAATAAACCGCTCTCCCGCAACGCAGTATCATTTGCAGCTTGCCTATCTTACGCCTTTCAGGGGCAACAAAAATTTCATGTTCAATATTTCGCGTAGTTATTGACCGAACTTAAAAATAAAAAAAATAAAAAAAACTTTCACCATCTACTCATTAGCAGTTACAGGGTGTTTCAAAAATGACCGGTATATTTGAAACGGCAATAAAAACTAAACGAGCAGCGATAGAAATACACCGTTTGTTGCAATATGCTTGGGACAACAGTACATTTTCAGGCGGACAAACTTTCGAAATTACAGTAGTTACAATTTTCAACAACAGATGGCGCTGCAAGTGATGTGAAAGATATAGAAGACAACGCAGTCTGTGGGTGCACCATTCTGTACGTCGTCTTTCTGCTGTAAGCGTGTGCTGTTCACAACGTGCAAGTGTGCTATAGACAACATGGTTTATTCCTTAGAACAGAGGATTTTTCTGGTGTTGGAATTCCACCGCCTAGAACGCAGTGTTGTTGCAACAAGACGAAGTTTTCAATGGAGGTCTAATGTAACCAAAGGACCGAAAAGCGATACAATAAAGGATCTGTTTGAAAAATTTCAACGGACTGGGAACGTGACGGATGAACATGCTGGAAAGGTAGGGCAACCGCGTACGGCAACCACAGAGGGCAACGCGCAGCTAGTGCAGCAGGTGATCCAACAGCGGTCTCGGGTTTCCGTTCGCCGTGTTGCAGCTGCGGTCCAAATGACGCCAACGTCCACGTATCGTCTCACGCGCCCGAGTTTACACCTCTATCCATACAAAATTCAAACGCGGCAACCCCTCAGCGCCGCTACCATTGCTGCACGAGAGACATTCGCTAACGATATAGTGCACAGGATTGATGACGGCGATATGCATGTGGGCAGCATTTGGTTTACTGACGAAGCTTATTTTTACCTGGACGGCTTCGTCAGTAAACAGAACTGGCGCATACGGGGAACCGAAAAGCCCCATGTTGCAGTCCCATCGTCCCTGCATCCTCAAAAAGTACTGGTCTGGGCCGCCATTTCTTCCAAAGGAATCATTGGCACATTTTTCAGATCCGAAACGATTACTGCATCACGCTATCTGGACATTCTTCGTGAATTTGTGGCGGTACAAACTGCCTTACACGACACTGCGAACACCTCGTGGTTTATGCAAGATGGTGCCCGGCCACATCGCACGGCTGACGTCTTTAATTTCCTGAATGAATATTTCGATGATCGTGTGATTGCTTAGGGCTATCCGAAACATACAGGAGGCGGCGTGGATTGGCCTCCCTATTCGCCAGACATGAACCCCTGTGACTTCTTTCTGTGGGGACACTTGAAAGACCAGGTGTATCGCCAGAATCCAGTAACAATTGAACAGCTGAAGCAGTACATCTCATCTGCATGTGAAGCCATTCCGCCAGACACGTTGTCAAAGGTTTCGGGTAATTTCATTCAGAGACTACGCCATATTATTGCTACGCATGGTGGATATGTGGAAAATATCGTACTATAGAGTTTCCCAGACCGCAGCGCCATCTGTTGTTGAAAATTGTAACTACTGTAATTTCGAAAGTTTGTCTGCCTGAAAATGTACTGTTGTCCCAAATATATTGCAACAAACGGTGTATTTCTATCGCTGCTCGTTTAGTTTTTATTGCCGTTTCAAATATACCGGTCATTTTTGAAACACCCTGTATGATGTTATGCTGAAAGTTTACCACAGTGAGATAAGTATTACAAATGGAAACTGTGTGTTTGTCTTGAAACAGCGTCCGTCACGGCGCGCAAATAATGGAACTTAATTCGTACAGCAGTTGAAAATGAGAGCACTTAGCGACTTCGAGCAAACTTTACTCACAGTTTCAAACTTTTAGGAAGCTGTTCCTGTCTAACAGCACACACAAAATGACGAAAGGAAAAAGGTTTATCGCTGACTACATTTTCGCTGTTCATGCAGTTAACTAAAGCTCAAACATGACGTTTTAATTCATTACTTCTAACTCTATTCGCAGCGCACTGTGGATACAATATCTACATATATCACTAAATGCACATGCAAAATTATATCGTTGTACAAGACACACTTTCGGAGATATGACGTCATATACACACACCAAAAACAGTTTTGCATCACCCCGGTTCCCAGAATTCGGGAAGACAGACGTTGACTGTGGATACTGTATCACAGACACAGTCCCTTTGACTGTTCAGCGATGTCACTAAACCCGCCCAAAGATGTAAACAACCATGCAAGAGCAGCGTCTATTACACGGAGGGGGTCCGACAGCCGATCAGTTCCAGTCACTCCACCAGGAAGGAGGTACACGGCTCGTGTTGTCTGTAGTTCAACCACGCCTAGACGGTCAATACCGCGGTTAGATCGCGTCCGCATTGTTATTTTGTGCTAGGAAGGGCGCTCAACAAGGTCTAGGCGACTCGGAATGAACCAAAGCGATGTTGTTCGGACATGCCTCGCTCACACCGCCCAAGGGCTACTACTGCAGTGGATGACCGCTACCTACGGATTATGGCTCGGAGGAACCCTGACAGCAACGCCACCATGTTGAATAATGCTTTTCGTGCAGCCACAGGACGTCGTGTTACGACTCAAACTGTGAGCAATAGGCTACATGATGCGCAACTTCACTCCCGAAGTCCATGCCGAGGTCCAGCTTTGTAACCAAGACACCATGCAGTGCGGTATAGATGGGCCCAACAACATGCTGAATGGACCGCTCAGGATTGGCATCACGTTCCCTTCACCGATGAGTGTCGCATATGCTTTCAACTAGACAACCGTCGAAAACATGTTTGGAGGCAACCCGGTCAGGCCGGACGCCGTAGACACTCTGTCCAGCGAGTGCTGCAAGGTGGAGGTTCCTTACTGTTTTAGGGTGACACTATGTGGGGCCAACGTACGCCGCTGTTGGTCATGGAAGGCGCCGTAACGGCTGTACGATACGTGAATGCCATCCTCCGACCGATAGTGCAACCATATCGACAGTATATTGACAAGACGTTAGTCTTCATGGACAACAATTCGCGCCCCCATCGTGCAAATCTTGTGAATGACTTGCTTCAGGATAACGAAATGGCTCGACTAGAGTGGCCAGCATGTTCTCCAGATATAAAACCTATCGAACACGCATAGGATAGATTGAAAAGGGCTGGTTCTGGACGACGTGACCCACCAACTACTCTGAGGGATCCACGCCGAATGGTCGTTGAGGAGTGGGAGAATCTGGGACCAACATGCCTTGATGAACTTGTGGATAGTATGCCACGACGAATACAGGTATGCATCAATGCAAGAGGACGTGCTACTGGGTATTAGAAGTACCGGTGTGTACAGCAGTCTGGACCACCACCTCTGAAGGTGTCGTCGTATGGTGGTACAAATGCAATGTGTGGTTTTCATGAGCCATAAAAACTGTGAAAATCATGTTTATGTTGATGTCTATTCCAATTTTTTGCACAGGTTCCGGAACTCTCTGATTCGAGGTGATGCAGGACTTTTCTGATGTGTGTACATTGAAATGTTTGAAAAACTAAATTTTGGTTGAAATGGAGCGAAAATTACCCAGATTATACACATCCAGTGTTTTATAATGAGAGTACTTAGCGACTTTCAACATAATTTAGGCATAATTTGCAACCTTTTCTCGCTTACATGCTTAAAGTCAAAATATTTACCACATTAACTCATCTGTAAAGTAATCGGACGCCTGAAGCTATTTTATAGGAAGTTCGATTCTTTAAAAATCATGGGTTTATTGGTATGATTGTGTTCGCCATCCCTTTTTAAAAACGAAAAGGATTTTTCCGAATCACTTGTCTCTAGAGTTGCGCCCTATCAAGCTTAGGGTTCGGTAATTTTGGTACACTTCATAAATGACGCAGTAAATGCTAGGACTACCAGTAGAAATAAATGTAAATGTCGTGTGACTAGGGCCTCCCGTCGGGTAGGCCGTTCGCCGGGTGCAAGTCTTTCGATTTAACGCCACTTTGGCGAATTGCGCGTCGATGGGGATGAAATTATGATGATTAGGACAACACAACACCCAGTCCCTGAGCGGAGAAAATTTCTGACCCAGCCGGGAATCGAACCCGGGGCCTTAGGATTGACATTCTGTCGCACTGACCCATTTTTTTTTCATTTTGTTCGGTATTGTTTGTTGCGTTTGGTCTGGGCGGACGTCACAAGACATCCGTTCAAGTTGATCGTTGATTCTTTTGCTCAGTTTTTTATTACAGACGGCGAGCAGCCCTCTGACCGAACACGCTGATCTACTGTGCCGGCACTACTCAGCTACCGGGGCCGGACTGGAGTATCAGTAGTATTGCTGGAATCTGTAGGGAAAGAAACATAAGTAAATATGTGAGAGAAACTGGGAGCCGGCGGTTTCTCTTAGTTTTTTGCTTGTTTGGTTGTTTTTCTTGCACATAATTCGAACCGCACATCATTCAGTATTAGTACACTGTAGGTTTTACATCCTTACAGAACACTAATTGCATTTTATACGTCATAAAAATTAGTTGAACGCTTACCTTACATGCTTTTATGCAACCAATGCAATTGCGTTTGATGCAAGTACAGTTTATACGCACAAACAGACGAAAAGTATTTAATTATTGTTGTTATTATTTTGTACTCAATAGAATGTTCTTCTTCATGATCAAAGGCAAGAGTTTCATTTTATTGTTGACAAATGCGAAAGTTGTTTATGAATAACAAAAACTTGTTTTATATAAGTTCGCCGAAGAATCAAAGCGATGTTTGATATATTTTTGTTTTGTGTTACTGTTTTTATTTTCCCTTTTTCTGAGGAAATTGCGTTTTGTAGAGCTGTATCATAAATCTGTATCGTTTTCTTGATATTTCCCGCAACATATCTCTGTATCAAGTTATAAATCAACAGTTTTGAAATAAATCGTCAAATAAAAAGTCGACAAGTTCAAGTCCTAAAGAACGGACACCACAATTCATATAATTTGAAAGGCTTAGTTGGACAATAAATCCACCTTCATTGCGAATGCGTAAATACATCCGACCTCCTGTAGGGATCTCGGAAGAGCGAATATGGAGGACATAAACAGGAGCTGGCGGTAGGTGGCCTCGATGGGAGAATGTATCAGCTGTGACAGTCCGTGCAGCTGGGGTGACACTGTCCTGTATGGGGCAGTGGTTACCCCACCCGCAGGAGGTCACGGGTTCGAATCCAAGTCCGGTACACATTTTCACTCGTCGCCACCGATTTTGCATAATGTCCCATTGTAGCTGACAACAGTGATCCTTCCCCTCCCCTCTCCTTTCCTTTCTTCCCGTCTTCACCTTCAATTTACGTATTCACACCAAGTTTGTAGACAGTTAACCGCCTCCAGTTTTTAGGGGAATCTAGTAAGACACGTACAGAAAGCGAGCCTCATGAGGTAACGGCCGGATAGGTATACAACACACCTAACGTATAGGTAACGCGCTTACGACATTAACTGACCTACGTTAGCTTATGGTAGTTCTACAACTCTACCTGTTGCGCTTCGTCTTCTCAAAGACCCACGATAGACTGCCGCTAGAAGAGGAGCTACGTAACCTACAACGTCTTGACAGAGAGAGTAGCAGTCGTTCAGCCGGTTGCAGCTGGCCATGAATGGCGGCAGGGAGGCTGCGTTCCGTGTTGCGGTGAGGCAGTCGCCGGCTGCAGCGGATGTGGGGCAGGGCTCGCCGTGACGCAACCCGCGCAGCAGGCAGCGGGAGGCAGCCGGGCCCCAGCCAACGGCGCGCCGGTTGGCTGCAGGTGGCCGCGCCTCTGCGCCAGCCAATGGCAGCACTTCCCTGTCACCGGCGCGCGCTGCATCCGTACCGGGGACGCTGCGATTTCACCGACATGTTCCAGTGTTCACTGCGCAGACAACAAAGATCGGTGATGTGGTTTAGAGGTAATGCTGTATAGCCCGATTAAAATTACTTGGTATTTGACGCCTTTCACTTTCCGCTACAGTGTTACCGCATCCGCTGCCGGCTACGGCTCGGTTATAGGCGACACAAACACCGCGGGTCACTTCACAAATGCTGTTAATGCGGCCATTTTTAGGTGTAACGGAAATGGGAGATGCTCTGTCGATACCTCACTTTAAGTGGCCAGTGACCGAACTGCGGCAGACGTCGAGTTTTGTAGTACTGAAATTAAACACTTGTCCTAACCTAACCGCAACCTCGTGATGTGCAACGTATCGGAGGAAACGGCGATCAACAATCTGCGGCATAGCTAAAATCACCATCGCTTTGTTCACGGCGTTTAAGGCTAATCTCTAAGAGGAAACTCGGGACAGAAAAGTTTCGTAATATGTTTGTTTGCAATAGCCATCTTCAGGATAGACTATCAGCTTTAGCGTTAAATGCAAACTGTTACCTTCTCTCCTTCTCCCTGTCATTGGCTTCCTGAAACAATCCTCACACTAGCTACACGCGATGCCGCGTTACCAACCGAAGAGCAGTCCTGGTTGACATCTGGTCGAGATTATAGGCGACACAAGCAGATAACAAACGAAAAGAGAATGACAGGAACAAAAATAAGGGCAATTAAGAAAGTCAATACGACGATGAAAATGACGCGGCAAAATATTAGAAATAAAAAGTTACATTTAAACCAATTAAATGAATAAAAAGATAATCAAAATCGCCGGCCGAGGTGGCCGAGTGGTTCTACGCGCTACAGTCCGGAACCGCGCGACCGCTCAGGTCGCAGGTTCGAATCCTGCCTCGGGTATGGATGTGGGTGATGTCCTTAGGTTAGTTACGTTTAAGTAGTTATAAGTTATAGGCGACTGATGACCTCAGAAGTTAAGTCCCATAGTGCTCAGAACCATTTAATCAAAATCTTTTGATTAGATTTAGAAAAATACAATATTTCGTTGCATTTGACGAGAGTCAAACCTTCGACTTTCTACCCGTCAGGTTTATGTGCTAACAACCAAGCTATGCCATTACACTGCAAAAATCTGTTGTATTTATGACTCTGGTGTCCCAGTCGCAACGATTAATTGACTGCGCAATGTCGCGCGAAGATTATATAGTGTAAGCCGATCTCTATGATTATATTAACTGTATAAATCATTCTGAATCGCGTCTTGAGCGGAGGGATAGAATAGTGCTTAGTTAGTGCTGTATCTGAATCGCGTGTGTTGATGTGTGTGTGTGTGTGTGTGTGTGTGTGTGTGTGTGTGTGTGTGTGTGTGTGTGTGTGCACGCGAGCTCGCTTTTGGTGTGGTTATCACGTGTGATGAAATACAAAATAAAATGACCAGACACATCAAGAAAAAAAGACGGACAAGGAATTCAAGTGAACTGATTGTTGTGGCAGTTTGGTAACGGCGAACGGTTCGGGCGTGACGTTGAGCGCTCTGATTGGAGGAAATCGGCTACAATGCGTGAAGTGTCAACTGTCAAGTAATTTTAATCGGACTCTGTTGAATCGGTGTGAAGTTGGTTCCTCACAGTTACAATGGACAGGGAGCTGCAGCTTCGGGCGCCTACCTCAACTAATAACGTAACGCGATTTTGTAAACGTGTCTATATTAACGAATCAGTATTGTCACAGCACTCAGACGGCTATTGTTTTCACCTGCACCCGTATGCTCTTCGCGGTTGAAAGCTGTCCACAGCGCTGCGATTTTTCAGGGTTCTTACGCCGTCTTAACTGTACAGGGTGACTCTTATTAACGTCTAACAACCCCCGAAGCGACGTAGATGATGCTGAGACAAATAATTTAAGACACATGGGGCCGCAAATGTCGGGAAATACCTCAAAAGGGAATGATAAATGTTGAACATGTGACATCAACAGATGACGTACCTCGCTGCGTGTGCAGCAATGGAGCCTATCGGTCTGTCACACCTGATCATCCCAATCCAAATCAAGTATTCGAGTCTTGTGTCTGGCAGGCAGCACTCTTTCGTTTTTTCCCCGTTTTTTTGTCGTTGCGTTACACAGTTGGATGTTTACATTGACGTAACATTTATTGTTTTATTTATCGGATTAGCGGTCTTCGCTGGTCAATTGCAAAGTGCGGTACAGCAAAAACCTAGCGTATTGCGTCGCAAGTAAATGAGTATATGCTTCCGAACTGCATCGTTACCACTAAATGACCTACGCGTCCTTTACTAAGTCAGTAAGCAAAAAAGATGTGAAGAAAGGAATGAAACACAAAATAAGAACAGCTTTTGCTTGGTTACAGCGAGGGCGGTAAGTTTGCAACTTCTACGTCTACAACCGATCGCATTTACAAAAGGTGTTCGAAAAGATAGTAGCCCAGCGGAGCCATGAGTAATACAGCCCCTAACCGGCGAGGGCAGAATTGGCAAGCCCAATCGCTGCACGTGCGGCGAGGTACGTCGTCTAGAGTCGTCACATGTTCAACATCTATCATCCTATTTTGGGGTATTTGCCAACGTTTGCACCCCCATGTATTTCATATTAAATTACTTGTCTCAGTGGCACATTTGTCGTTTCGGGACCCTTTTTCTTTGATGGACCCTTTTTCTTTGATGCTACTGTCACTGGAGAAGTGTACCTGGAAATGTTATGCACATCAATTTTGTAAGGTATACGTGTGCTTTATGGAACCGATGAAGAGGTCTTCTACCAAAAGTATGGGGCGCCACCACACTACACCAAGCAGTGCGAGATTTCCTGGATGACAATTTTCCGGGTCATTGGAATAGACGAAGAGGGCCCATTGAGTTCCCTCCACGGTCGCCAGATCTAACACCCATGGAACTGCGAAAGACAGCGTCTATCGACGTAAGCCACGCACGCTGGAGGAACTTCGCCAGGAAATTTCAGCGACATGTGCAACGATCTCTACTGTAACATTGTCTGACGTAGTTGCGCCGACCGTTCGTCGTTCTGTTATGTATATAGTCGCCAACGGTGAACATTCTGAACATTTAAAGTAACCATGTGCTAAACTGAAGGTTGTACAACGATCAATTATTAAACGTAAAATACACATATAAGTAGTAGTTTTCGTTCTTTAAAGTGTGTATACACTTTTCTGGCGGACTCTGTATGGAGATACCATCTTCAGAATGTGTCGCGAATACAGTTACTTGTAAAGAAATAATAAATTAAAACGGCATGCGTAAGGTTCTAGTTCAATATCACACCATTTGAAACAGAAACTAGTTTTTCAAGTGTCTTAATTCTTATAACATACCTCTTGATCTACGAGTCGTACGATGTTATAATTTTGCACGTACATTCAGTGCTACGTATGGATAACGTCTGTGGACCGTGATGCGAATAGAGTCAATAGTAAAGATGTAACAAATTAAAACGTCATGTTTGACGCTGAAGTTAGACTGCATGAACAGGGAAAATGTAGTTACCGATATACCTTTTTTGTTTCATCAAGCTGTGGCGGGTGTCAACGAGAAAAAGTTTCGTACAGCTTTGAAACTATGTTTAAACTTTGATGGAAGTAGCTAAGTACTTCTCAAACTTCTCAAATAGCGGATGAACAAAATCCTGCTATTTACGAACCGTGAGTTACACTGCCTCAAGACGAACATTTGTCTTACTGTGTTAAACTTTTAACATAACATTACACGTCTTAATGAGCAGATTGTGAAGGACTCAAACTTTTTAAAGTCCGTCAGTAACCTCGCAAAATAGTGAAAATAATGTTTTTATTGCCCCTGGGAGCCATTACATAGGAAACATGCAACTGGTACCAGGTTCCTGGCACCGGGAGAGTCGCGTAGGATTACGCATATATGGAAAGCAAAAAGCGTGCATCAGCAGAATGTCTATAAATTATACTGTAGTGCTACATAGAAAACTTAGTTTTAGGAGGGCCAGTACCGGAGTTACGGCGTTCTTCAACCAAAGACCCCGCCCCAGCACGAGCGCTGCTCGCTCTTCAGTTAACAAACTGACTGTAGCTACCCTCACAAGTGTACATACAAAATCTTCTTACACACAAATGGCTGGCAGGAAACGGGCATAAAGTGCTTGGCGAAAAGCAGTGGTCTGTAAAGCGTTTGTAGGTCCTTGATTCCTCAGTCGCGGTAGGTTCTATGGGACCAAACTGCTGAGATCATCGGTCCCTAGGCTTACACACTACTTAATCTAACTTAAACTAACTTACGCTATGGACAACACATGCACACCCGACGGAGGACTCGAACCTCTGACAGGGAGGGAGGGGGTGAGGGGGAGGGAGGGGAACGGCGCGAGCCGTGGCAAGGTGTCTTAGATCACGTGGTGGTTGTATATTACGGTATGCACTGCTGGTGTCATAAACACTCAGCAGAAACCTCACCGAAATACAATATTCCTCGCGGTAGAATCGTATACTAAAAGAACAGTGTTGATACATAATATTCTCGCTGGTATGTCATCGGACTGTTATGTCTTCATGCCAAAATACTCCAACAGTATAGCTCGTTGTCAGGATCAGGAGTTCCCTGGCGAACTAAACGGTCAGGGGGACAGTTCTGTCTCTCCTCGGACATAATCTAACGCACGCATCCATGTCCAGGTTGCCAGCAATATAAACGTTGCCTAATTGCATTCATCACCATCACACGAGTCGTTGGGTACACTATGCGATCACTTCTGGTTCGCATAGCCGGTAATTGAGACAGCAGCCACTACATTCCTAGAATGTTAAAGAAGAGGGTTGTGCCTGTCTTCGAAGTTTCGCAGGCTATCTCCACAAAACACAGCAAGACCGCATGTTTCCCAGCAGTCCTGACCCACGTCGATACAGATAGTGCTTGGCAGTTGTCCTGGCCAACAATGAGTACTCTGAATCTCTTACCCACTGAAAACATCTGATACTGGGTTACTGAGAGACTGACGCGCTAGCACTCGCGAGACACTACGATTGATAGACTATGAAATAGAGCTGAAGCAGCGTGGAATAAGGTGCCCGTTATCTCTCACCTAAGCATATTTCGTTTCATACCCAGTCGGGTTAGTACCATTGTTGCTGCCAGAGGTAGCAGCCCTGTACTGCACATTTCGCAATCTCCCACATAGTTCGCAGCTCGTGGTCTCGCGGTCGCGTTCTCGCTTCCCGGGCAGTGTCCCGGTTTCGATTCCCGGGGTGTCAGGGATTTTCACCTGCCTCGAGATGACTGGATGTTTGTGTTGTCCTCATTATTTCATCGTCATTCATGAAAGTGGCGAGATTGGACCGAGCAAACGTTGGGAATTTGTACGGGCGTTGATAACCGTGCAGTTGAGGGCCCACAAACCAAACATCATCCCTAATTTGTACAGTCTCATATCATCTACATACACCCAAGGAAAAAAATTCCAGTACACAAAAATAATTAATGTAGAGTAATAAAATTTTTGGAATACTTTTCTGTAGGGAACATATTTAAATGATTAGCATGGCAAGTCCATAGGTCAATGTAAGCAACACAAAAACCATTGCAAATATGGAATGCTCGTACATTAATAACTTGTATAACCGCTAGAATGTTGAATGCATGCATGTAAACGTGTATCCATTGTGTTGAACATATGCTGGATGTCAGTTTATGGGATGAACTTCCATTCCTGTTGCTCTAGATCGGTCGAAACAGGCATGACGCTGGAGTTGTTGCCCTGTGATATCCCGTATGTGCTCGATTGGAGATTTATCAGGTGATAGAGCAGACCACAACAACATGTCAACGCTGTGTAGAGCATGTTATGTTACAACAGTGGTATTTGGGGTGAGCGTTATCCTGTTGGAAAACACCCCCGGGAATGCTGTTCATGAATAGCAGCACAACAGGTCGAATCGCCAGAGTGACGTATAGTTTTGCAGTCAGGCTGTTTGGGATAACCACGAGAGTGCTCCCGCTGTCATACATAATCACATCCCATATCGTAACTCCAGGTGTAGGACCTGTGTGTCTAGCACGTAGACAGGTTGGTTGCAGGCCCTAAACTAGCCTTCATCTACCCAACTCAAGGCCATCAATGGCACTGAGGCAGAACCAGCTTTCATCAGAAAACACAGTAGATATCCAAACTGCCCTCCAATGATCTGTCACTTACAGTGTGGATTCAAAGCAAATCTTATTTGTATCCTTTTATGCGACTGGCGATAAATTCGTACAGGCATCATCTTTGTAAGATGTAGAAACAGGCCTAACAAGTTTCGTTTACTTCGCATAACTTCTCATTGATGTTGTGATTTTTTTTCTGTTAGTGCATTTATCATATATTTTTCTTGCTACCATGTATATTCGCAAAAAGTGAAATTTCCGATAAATAGTGAATATAAGAGCCAAACGGTTGCATAAAATTTATTGTGAAATTTCGTTATCTGTAGCTGTCCTGCTGTCACGATTTTGATGGTCAGTAGTGCGTATGTTATGCCGCAAAGTTTCGCGTCTGAACTTCTGATAATTATTAAAGCCATAGTATTTGGGCTTCGATTTGCTTTAATGTTGCTGATTTTGAAGAACCGTGATGTTCCTGCGCTGTGTCGGCCTGCGACTGTTGCTTATCTTTAACCTTTAACTGGGGAAGTGAGCATTCGTAACATAACTAGGGACGCTGGGTGTTCGCAGCACCCTACATAAATACGATACTGAGATTTCGATGTTTTTCTTAAATTGTTTATTATACAATAAACATCGCATTTAGTCTTTCATTAATTCATTTAAGTGCAATTTTAATCACTAAGGCACTCGAATAATTATCCATAACTGATAAATCAATAACATGTGTGAAATGGTTTCAAATGTTCGTATGCATACTATTCTCCAAATTAATCAAGTACGAAAAGCTTTAAGAATTTTAAAATTATAGAGAGATGTTAACAGACAAAGCAACAGACATATTTACATAACTTAAAACAATCATTCATGTCAAAAGTCTAGAGAAAAATCACATTTCAACACTGAACATTTTCATCATCACTGGAAGAAGATTCTGAATTGATACATTTACTGCAGATGTTTTTCATTTGATTTGAACACATAAATTGGTTACACTTGCAACGGAAGAACTTGTTTTTTCGTCAGCATATCTTAGACAAACTGTACATTTTCCTGATGTGCGTTTATTACTTTGAACTGTTGGAGTAAACTCTTCCGTATTTGAGATCTCAGCTGGCTTCAGCCGGATGGATCTTGGTACAGCCGAGTTTGAAGCTGTTTTTAAAACCTGAGGAAGCACAAGCTCCTGCCCCACCTGTCTTATAAATTGCCTTCTTTCCACAGCAAAACTGGGGATGTTGCTCTTCATTATAACTTGACCATTAATGCAAGCAATATCTACGATCAGAAATGACACCGCAAATGGCCATCGCTTTGTTCTTTTTGCTACGGTGTATGCTGCACACAACTTGTCAACTCCGCTTTTTGTAAGGTTGTAGAAGGTAATGATTTCAGGTTTCTTTCTGTCACCTGTAGTAGTGTCAATACTCTTGGAATTTGAATGTATTGTTGAAAGCCGCGTAACATTTTTACCTTTTTTAGGTACATACGAAAGGCAAGCGATGTCCCCTTTGTAAGCAAAAATTGTACTTGCAATTTTTCTCCCTTTTATGACAGTCAATTCAGTATGAAGCTGAGGCTTATTTTTTTCTCATTGTGCCAACAAGTGTTAGCCTCTTTTTCACTAATTCTTCAGCAAGCAAGATAGTAGTGAACCAGTTATCTGCCGGCCGCTGTGACCGAGCGGTTCTAGGCGCTTCAGTCTGGATCCGCGCTGCTGCTACGGTCGCAGGTTCGAATCCTGCCTCGGGTATGGATATCTGTGATGTCCTTAGGTTAGTTAGGTTCCAATAGTTCTAAATCTAGGGGACTGATGACCACAGATGTTGAGTTCCATAGTGCTTAGAGCCATTTGAACCATTTTGAACCAGTTATCTGCTGATATATTTCGTCCAGTTCCTTGAATCCCCTCAGTAAGTCTAAAAACGACGTCTTTACCTGAATTAGAAACTTGGAAAGGCCCTTCAGGCTGTCCGCATACACTTCCATTTGAGATACATACCAAGTTCTTGCATCACATAATGTCTGTATTTTTATTCCGTATTTAGCATGTTTGCTAGGACTATACACCAAAAAGGGACATTTACCTCTGAAGGGAACCAGTTGTCCATCAATTGTGGTATAACTTCCAAGGCTGTATGCATTTCTGCAGTTTTCGTTCAACAAGGTGAATACTTCCCGCATTGCAGCCATTTTATCCACTTCCTTACGTTGCCCCCTATCACGAATATTACCAAATGTCAAACACCTCATAAGTAACAAAAATCTTTCCAGCGACATGTGTGAAATATTTCTACTCCTAGTCCCTGTGAAGAAAACAGATCTTGTAAATTCATTTTAGCTGCCAGGCGCGATTCTAGAAGTCGGTCAAGGGGGGTGGGGGCTAATGGCGGGGGGGGGGGGGGGGAGGTTGGGGGAATGGAATATGGCTTAACAAAATGAGAGTTGGGGTCCTCTGCTGACAAATTGGTAAAATTTGGTGTTGCTTAAAGTAGTGTTTCGTAACTGTTTTGAAGTCCAGGGTACAAAATGTGTATTAATAAATAATAAAACGCCTATTTTAAGTTAAATGATATTTATTGATTTAGGTAGTAAGCTATTTGCCGCTCTTATTCTTTTGTTAAAATGTGTTTGGAATACATTGCAACCTATATTGCTAAACAATTATAAAAAAGATTGAATCTGTTGGAGTAATATATTGGCTGACTTCTGAAGTCATTTTATCCAGTTTAATATTATGTTCCATGGGGGGTGGGGGGCTATATCCCCCATATCCCCCCTTGCCACCACCCCTGATAAGGGCCAGCAATTATAAGCAGTCCACTGAAAGATCGTATTACTATTACACCTGTTTTCTGGCATCTATTTTTGTTCTTGTAGAAGGCCACGATGCTATCAATTGAGCGAATTATTTGCTCATTTATGAACACATCAAAGCATTCTATAGCAGTCTTGCAGTCATTAGCAACTAGTTTGATACCAAGAAGCTGAGTTACTATATTTTGCTTCCTTGTTATGATATTATTAGGTGTAGTCATCCATTTAGTTACTTTATCCTTACCAAGCATACACGTCTCCGGTGTTGTTGGAAAGGAGGAAGCCGTATCTTCACTAGCATGTCATCAGATTAATCACTTGCAGTTGTATGATCGCTTTCTTCACACTGTTCTTCTTCATTGTCATCCGACTCTTCAAACTCTGGAATCTCACAGTCTTCATCTTCATTAAAAACTTTCTCCAACAGACTTCTAAGACGTTTCTGCTCCTCCTTATATGACAACAATGTGCATCCCTTTGAACATAGGTAAAAAGGCGCCTAACAGTGTGAACAACATGCTTCGCAAATACCAGTAAACTTTTACACCTGGGGTGCTGTGAACACCCCACATCTCCAGTTAAAGGTTTTAAGGAAGTTGTGAAGAAAACGAATATCAGAGACCTACTTCGCGCAGTTTTGACCATGAATTTTGGTTATTTAAACTCAAAAGAACCTGTTTTACTTCCAAAGTTAACTAAAGTAATCACGCCAAAGATTAGTAACAAACTACAAAGAGCATAAAGCACACAAAATCATGCAAATAATTTCGTAAAAAAGTAAGGAAATGTCTGTAATTTTGATTGATTGTAACTGCGAAAGGGAAATAAACTAGCACTTCGTCCTGAGTATGCGTTATTGTGATGTCCTAATGAATGTACACAGTCTGCGTAATTGACGCTTTACGCCGATAGCATGCCTTGCACCAGTATCAAACTAGAAGCCTTACGATGATTGGTTCGTGCTCGGCTAATGGCGGACGCTACGACCTACGCGGACACATCAACGTAACACGCAAATTTGTGTAATAAAAGTGTTATGTCCTAGCCAGTAATGCCAACCGAGCCCGCTGCCAAAAGGTTGGCAGCATCAAAGTCCGGACGCCGTCCGCATAAGCAGCGCCAGCGAGACAGCAAATCGCCGCAAGTCTGCGCGCGCCACCGCTGGCTTCTGGCTTCTTAAGCGCTGGAGTCGCGAGCGCTAGGACAGTTCTGGATTCGCCGCTCAGTTGTATACTCGCCACCGAATTGTGTACTTGCTAGTCAGTTGTGTGTTCATCGCAGCAGAGTTGTTGTTTGTCGTCAGCCGACGCTGACCTAGCCGCTCCGACTCGAACTAGACAGATTTCTGTAGACACCGAGTTCACTACTGTGTTTCTGTATCTTCAGTAATAAAGATAAGTACCGACTTTTATTTAATCAGAGTGTTTCGGGTTTCACCTTTCTGTTTACTGTTCCAGCGGACCGGTCGGCCCGCTATTAAAAGTGTGGCGGTGACTTCGTAAGCCATTTCTACAGCCAAGTGTTTGTCGCTACGAACACCGCCACAAAAAAAAGCATTGCACACACATGCTGCACAACACTCCTCCAAAAGATACGTAAAAAACATGTAATAATAGCTATAGGGTGTTTCAAAAATGACCGGTATATTTGAAACGGCAATAAAAACTAAACGAGCAGCGATAGAAATACACCGTTTGTTGCAATATGCTTGGGACAACAGTACATTTTCAGGCAGACAAACTTTCGAAATTACAGTAGTTACAATTTTCAACAACAGATGGCGCTGCGGTCTGGGAAACTCTATAGTACGATATTTTCCACATATCCACCATGCGTAGCAATAATATGGCGTAGTCTATGAATGAAATTACCCGAAACCTTTGACAACGTGTCTGGCGGAATGGCTTCACATGCAGATGAGATGTATTGCTTCAGCTGTTCAATTGTTTCTGGATTCTGGCGGTACACCTGGTCTTTCAAGTGTCCCCACAGAAAGAAGTCACAGGGGTTCATGTCTGGCGAATAGGGAGGCCAATCCACGCCGCCTCCTGTATGTTTCGGATAGCCCAAAGCAATCACACGATCATCGAAATATTCATTCAGGAAATTAAAGACGTCGGCCGTGCGATGTGGCCGGGCACCATCTTGCATAAACCACGAGGTGTTCGCAGTGTCGTGTAAGGCAGTTTGTACCGCCACAAATTCACGAAGAATGTCCAGATAGCGCGATGCAGTAATCGTTTCGGATCTGAAAAATGGGCCAATGATTCCTTTGGAAGAAATGGCGGCCCAGACCAGTACTTTTTGAGGATGCAGGGACGATGGGACTGCAACATGGGGCTTTTCGGTTCCCCATATGCGCCAGTTCTGTTTATTGACGAAGCCGTCCAGGTAAAAATAAGCTTCATCAGTAAACCAAATGCTGCCCACATGCATATCGCCGTCATCAATCCTGTGCACTATATCGTTAGCGAATGTCTCTTGTGCAGCAATGGTAGCGACGCTGAGGGGTTGCCGCGTTTGAATTTTGTATGGATAGAGGTGTACACTCTGGCGCATGAGACGATACGTGGACGTTGGCGTCATTTGGACCGCAGCTGCAACACGGCGAACGGAAACCCGAGGCCGCTGTTGGATCACCTGCTGCACTAGCTGCGTGTTGCCCTCTGTGGTTGCCGTACGCACGTTCATCCGTCACGTTCCCAGTCCGTTGAAATTTTTCAAACAGATCCTTTATTGTATCGCTTTTCAGTCCTTTGGTTACATTAAACCTCCGTTGAAAACTTCGTCTTGTTGCAACAACACTGTGTTCTAGGCGGTGGAATTCCAACACCAGAAAAATCCTCTGTTCTAAGGAATAAACCATGTTGTCTACAGCACACTTGCGCGTTGTGAACAGCACACGCTTACAGCAGAAAGACGACGTACAGAATGGCGCACCCACAGACTGCGTTGTCTTCTATATCTTTCACATCACTTGCAGCGCCATCTGTTGTTGAAAATTGTAACTACTGTAATTTCGAAAGTTTGTCCGCCTGAAAATGTACTGTTGTCCCAAGCATATTGCAACAAACGGTGTATTTCTATCGCTGCTCGTTTAGTTTTTATAGCCGTTTCAAATATACCGGTCATTTTTGAAACACCCTGTATGATACAATAAAAAGGATGGAAGTAGCAAGTAGTAATGACTACAGTTTATAGTAGAATAAACAATGTCAACACTCATTGCGAACACATGTGACAGAAACTACATTTACTTTAGGGAAACAAATATTAGGAAAGTTTTGTCAGAAAAGAAAAAGAAATTACATTTAGAATTGTTTAAAATAATTTGAGTGTCCTCCTGATTGTCGGGGCGTTATTCCACCGCTGCCCACGGCGTCTCCAGACACCTTTTCGGCCTGGAATCTCAATGACTGTCTTTAGTGTTGAGGCCCGCTTCGAACTCAACCGCGATGCCCAACGAAGACGTGTCTGGAAGACGCCCCGGACAGCCGTGGTATACCACACTGACTGTCGCCCGCCATCCGTCCCCACAACCAGGTTTGATGTTCTGCTGTGCCATTTCTTTTCCGAGCGGGACCCCTTTGTTTGTCATCCACGGCACCCTTACAGCTTACAGGCACAGCGGTACGTCGATATTCTACGCCCCGTTTTGTTGCCCTTCATGGCAATCCACTATGGGCTTACATTAAAGCAAGATAACGCGTATCCAGCCGACCGGTGTGGCCTAGGCACTTCAGTCTGGAACCGCACGAGCGCTACGAATCCTGCCTCGGGCATGGATTTGTTTGATGTCCTTAGGTTAGTTAGGTTTACGTATTTCTGAGTTCTAGGGAACTGATGACCTCAGATGTTAAGTCCCATAGTGCTGAGAGCCATTTGAATCATTTTAACGCCTATCCACACACGGAGAGAGTTATTATCGCTTGTCTTCCTGCTTCCCAAACCCTATCTTAGCCAGCAAGGCCGCCTCATCTCTCCCCAATTGAGAACATTTGGGACATTATGGGTAAGGCCCTCCAACCATCTGCCGGCCGGTGTGGCCGTGCGGTTAAAGGCGCTTCAGTCTGGAACCGCGTGACCGCTACGGTCGCAGGTTCGAATCCTGCCTCGGGCATGGATGTGTGTGATGTCCTTAGGTTAGTTAGGTTTAATTAGTTCTAAGTTCTAGGCGACTGATGACCTCAGAAGTTAAGTCGCATAGTGCTCAGAGCCATTTGAACCATTTTGAACCTCCAACCATCTCGGGATTTTGAAGATATAAAGCTCCAACTGGACAAAATCTGGCACGATATTCCTCACGGAGACAACCAACAACGCTGTCAATCAGTGCCAAGTCGAATAATTGACTGCATAAGAGGTGAACCAACGAGTTATTGACGCTCTCAATTTGTTGAGCTCTTTCTCTTGAAAAAATTATCCAATTTTTCTGAAATTGTTCGTTTCTACATTTACATCGCATATAAGATTTCCGTTCCTTCAGGATAATTCCTTCGTGGTGGTTGCCACCATTTTTTTTTCTTAGATTGTATGACAGAAGAAAACTGTGCTCCGTTCGGGAGTTTGACAGAAGACTCTTTCCTTTTGGAGACAATATTGTTATCCACTGAGATTTACAGACACGACTCATGCACCAGCGGCACAGCTTCAGTTCTGTCAGTACAGTCCCCTCATACGTCCACATCTCTAAGATCAGTTTACAGCGTCCAGACTGGATAACGCCAGGATACGTAAGATTACGCAGAAATTGATACACGTTAAGTTCCTCACTGAATACAGAATTTCTATACCTACGCTGCTTCCTGCACAGTTTATCTTGTACAACAAATAATTTGCTGGCACTAGTTTTGATTCATTTGGTCGTTCCAAGAATTGTGAGAAAAGTTTTCTTCAGTGACCGAATAGACCCAGACCATTGAACTGTTTTCGTCAGTGAATTGCGTGTATCAATCCGCCGCAGGAAGACGATGTTTAGCACCTGCTGCTATAGGCGTCTGACAAAAGGCAGCATCCGGAGATCTCACTATGTGACAGCTGGTTCACTTCCCGACCTTGTTTTTAATCAACGTCTGCTGTTCAAGGGAAACGCAATTCTAGATTAAGATTTCGTCATCTATTGCTAAACTGCTCGAAAAATAGATTCGCGCACTTCTGTAAGTGTATTCACCCGACAGAAGTGGTGTGCAAGACAAGGCCTCTGTTATAAGCGACCTACCTCGGCAGATGGGCGTGCGTGAACTTTTCCAAAAATGGTTCAAATGGTTCTGAGCACTATGGGACTCAACTCCTGTGGTCATAAGTCCCCTAGAACTTAGAACTACTTAAACCTAACTAACCTAAGGACATCACACACATCCATGCCCGAGGCAGGATTCGAACCTGCGACCGTAGTGGTCGTGCGGTTCCAGACTGTAGCGCCTTTAACCGCTCGGCCACTTCGGCCGGCCGTGAACTTTTCCC
The DNA here is from genome assembly GCF_021461385.2 of Schistocerca piceifrons. NCBI lineage: Eukaryota > Metazoa > Arthropoda > Insecta > Orthoptera > Acrididae > Schistocerca > Schistocerca piceifrons. The sequence goes on from NC_060138.1 coordinate 347,291,969, forward strand.
ATGCCAACTGTTGCATAGATGCTTCTCAGTAGCCACATCATCAAATTACTTCCCAATTCCACCAACCTCTTTCTTTCTAAACAACAACACCAACAACAACAACAACCGCCGCCGCCGCCGCCACCACCACCACTACCACTACCACTACCACTACCACCACCACCACCACCTCCTCCTCCTCCTCCACCTCCTTTTTATTTCTTCTTTTACTTTTTCCTCTCCGCATTTCTACTTTTCTACGAGGGTAATCCCAAAAGCAAGGTCTCCTATTTTTATAAGTACATAGACCTGTTTATTTCTACAATGGTTTACATCTTGAACATTAAACTATTTTTCGACATAATCACCATTTCTGTCGATGCATTTTTGTAGACGCTGTGGCAGTTTTTACCGCGCGACTGCAACGGTCGCAGGTTCGAATCCTGCATCGGGCATGGATGTGTGTGATGTCCTTAGGTTCGTTAGGTTTAAGTAGTTCTAAGTTCTAGGGGATTGATGACCACAGATGTTAAGACCCATAGTGTTCAGAGCCATTTGAACCATTTTTTGTGGCAGTTTTTGTATTTCCATGTCACGCCAGCTCGCAGCCATGCTGTTCAGAAACTTATGAACCTCTTCTTTCGCCTCGTCGTCGGGACTGAATCACTTTCCGGCCAAATGTTATTTTAACTTAGGGAACGAGTGATAGTCAGGACTATAGGGTGGGTGGGTGACTATGTTCCACTGAAACTGTTGCAGGAGAGCAACAGTTTGTCGAGCGATGTGTGGGCGATAAATGTCATGGAGAATGTGTACGCCCTTGCTTAACATTCCCCTTCTCCGGTTCTGAATTGTCCGTTTGAGTTTTTTCAGAGTCCCAGCGTTAATTGTGGTCCCAGCGATTCAGCTCCGACGACGAGGTGAAACAAGAGGTTTATAACTTTCTGAACAGTATCGCAGCGAGCTGGTGTGACATGGGCGTACAAAAACTGCCACAGTGTCTACAAAAATGCAGCGACAGATATGGTGATTATGTCATAAAATAGCTAAATGTTCAAGCTGTTAACTGATGTAAACCATTGTACAAATAAACAGGTCTATGTACCTATAAAAAAATAGGAGACCTTACTTTTGGGATTACCCTCGTACTTTCTTTCTCTCCTTTTACGTTCCTAATCCTTCTTTCCTCTTCAGTTCACTTACTTATTTTCGCTGTTTTCATATAAATCTTCAAAACATGATTGTGTAAGTGTATTGACGTGTCACATCAACGATATTTTTTCTGCCTCAACATGTCAACAGATAAAAAACGTATCGTAATGGCGTTGTGAATTCTTGGCTCAGTTTCCATTGATGCTTCACAACGGAATACTTTCCTAGCGCGCTAAGAACGTGCAGCAAGACCGTTACTTTGAAATATTAACAGAAAATAGCTCGCCTCTTCCACAAGCAGATTTAAACTGTTTATAGCTTTTCGTAACTTTCTTCTTAGTTATTAAAAAATTTGACTTCGTATTATATACGAGGTGTTTCAAAATCAATTAACGTATTTTAAGACTTTGTAGCATTTATTACATTCAATTTACATATATAAATAATACATTAAATAAAAGAGCATCTCAAACAATGTTGTTTGTATACTGGTGCGCGAAGGAAAGAGCGTGGAATGACGAAGAGTGATTGAAGAACGTGCAGAACGAGTGAGAAGCTTTCATGCGTAGCCCCAAGAAGTCAGTACGGGAGGCTAGTCGTGAGTTAGGAATTCTAGTGACTTTTAAGGAGACTTTTACTGTTACGCCCTTATCGTTTGCGGTTGTTACTAGCTTTAAAGCCTACAGACCACGGTTTACGTGCCAACTTTCCGTACGAAATGTTGCTGCATGACGATGAAGATTATCTGGATCGTGTCGCCTTCAGAGATGAATCGACGTTCTGCCTAAGTGGAAAAGTCTACAAGCATAATGTGCGTATCTGAGGGTCAGCAAATCCCCACGAGATGATACAGTTGCAACGAGACTCCCCTAAATGGAATGTTTCTGAGATATATCCCAGCCGAAAGCTTATGAGCCTTTCTTTTTCGGTGCAGTAATTGCAACTGGTGCTTCTTATTTTGATGCCCTAGAACTATGGCTCTTTCCTCACTTGGAAGAAGTGAACCACAGGACTTTATTCGGCAGCGAGATGGTGCGCCTCCTCGGTGGCATAACATATTACTTCAGTGATTAAACGACGTTGTACCCGACCGCTGAATTGGCCGCAGGTTAGCGATCGATAGTTCTTGTCATGACCTCCACGTTCACATACGACGTGACGCCATGCGATTTTGACGTTTATGCGTTCATAAAGGATCTTGCGTACCTCTGTCCGCTACCAGCTCATCTACCCGACTTACGAAACAGCATTGTTGCAACAATTATCCAATCTCACGGTTTGGGAAAAAATCGCCTATCAACCCCCTGCCCTCCTCCCCCCCCCCCCAACCGTCCGCAGCTCGTGGTCAAGTGGCTAGCATTGCTGCCTCTGTATCACGGGGTCCCGGGTTCGATTCCCGGCCGAGTTGGGGTTTTCTCTGCCCGGGGACTAGGTGTTGTCCTCATCATTTCATCATTATTCGTGAAAGCGGCGAGATTGAGCAGTGTAAAGATTGAAGATTTGTACGGGCTCTGATAACTGCACAGTTGAGCGCCTCACAAACTAAACATCACCATCACCTTGTAACCTCCTCCTCACTTATCGACCTTAATGACAGTGAAAAATTAAACCGCGTGTACCTAATGGAAATTTGGGAAAAGCAATCGTCACCGAAGTTAATCTGTCGGTAAAGAGGGAGGAAAGGGTTACATCTAAATGAAAGGAAAAATGCAAATGAAACTGGTGGAAATTAATTTTGAAAAGGGGTAAAGTTGATAAAGAAAGTAAATGTGCGGCTCTTACGTTAACAATTAACTAGCGGTAATTAGATATTTGAGATTTGGGGGAAATAACGGTCGCCAGTCCTATGGACAATTACTATAGTAACTGAAAAAGAAAGCACTAGAAACGTGGCAACTGAAGGTTGACACGTGTAGTGTGAAAACTAAAAGTTTGTCAGAAGTAATAAATTACGCTACACTCTGACTTAATTTAGCAAAAGAATTAATAAAACCCGAAAATTGAAAGTTAATTTAGTGACTGAAATTAATAGTGAGCTTTGTTTCTGAAGCACATCGAAATTCAGTAAAATACGGTTAGTCTTGGGCTATCTCAACAATCATTTCAAAAGCTACCTGAATCTACGCAATTTAGAAATAAGAGATTTAACTTTGAACTTGAATTAAATGATTCTGAACAATTAACAACAGTAAAATTTAGCACGTACCAAGCTGAGCTGCAGTCACAGGTAAGCTAAAATACGATAACAAAACTCGCACTCTTAATTTGTGCTTGAGTAATCTAAATATTGTAGCCAGCTATGAATACCTTAACTGAACTTTGAAATTAAAGCAGTGAAATCGAATGATATTACTTTAATGCTGGAATTTGAATTTCAACGACACTCGGATTCATTCCGGAAAAGGAAGGGACCCTGCTTGGTAATGCAATTGGGACAATGAGCACCAAAGGTTCATGCTACGTTGCTGTAATTTAGTGAGAAAAATTTAACAGTTTGAAAAGCTGAGGTCTGCCATACAGTTCTAAAACTTTACGTGCTACCAGTCTTCCTTGTTGATTGATTGAAGGTTTGAAGTCGTCGATCGAGGAGGTGGCGACAGTCACTCATTGTCGGCCGTCGCTGTTGCAGAAGCTGGATGTTGGCGCGCCGTCTTCTCGACACTGTTTCCAGCCGGAACAGGCTCTTGATGGGTGCCAGCTAACGCTCCCGTCCGCGACACCATGTCAGAAACTAACATAGCAAGTCGAGCGCAATTACATGCTGCCAAACTCCGAAAGCGCGGCAACTCGCGGGAGCGTCACACAGCACACCTGCTCCACTGCCCTCCTCCAGCCAGCCCCGTCTGCTCTGCCCGCGCTCCACGAGGCAGAGTTAACACTACCAAAGATCCTAAACACTTTGGTTCTCCACACGACCTATCGATGTATTCGTTCGATAGCATAGTTTTCCCTAGGCAAGACCCAGCGTAAAAATACAAATAGTATTTACAAAACAAACCAATTATACATCGACATAAATGCATAAATATATATACGAATAGTAAAACAATTACAATATATAAAGACACAGAAATTTCATATCTTCAGGTGACAAAATGAGGAAAAAATGTATAGTACAATAGATGGAAGTAGGAGGATATGCATTTCCGGCGTTACACGTGCCCCACATTGTCTGAGGATGTTTGTGTAATCTAAACAGACTCAGAAAATGTCCCAAAAAAGAAACAGCGGAAATGCATATGCTCAAAACATCAACAAAATTTAGCATTCTTCTAAATAAACATAAATCAATTTTTCGACCATAATAATTGAGTGGAGACACTCCTAATCTTATTCTACTCTGTCATCTTGCACAAAATAAAACAGGTTGACAGCATATTAAAATTCATAGAAAACAGAAAATGGTTTAGCTATTCCAAAATCATTAAAATTCGTAACACTGTCAAGAAATGGAATACTACTTACAAAATTAATCAGAGTACGTGGCCATAAAAACAGGTAGATCAAAATACGCAAATTAATAATTAATTACATAGAATACACATTTTTATGTAACCACTTCATAATTTATATTCTCGCCATGAAAGTCCACTTAACGCTAAACAAGAAAATAATATTCAGCAGATCGAAAAAACATAAATATTAACAGCAGAATTCTTTCACATCAGCTGTCCGGGAAGAAAAACTACTCCGCCTTCCGTACCCGCAAGTACAAAGAATGCCGACAGCGGCACAAGAGCCGACAGCGGCTCCGCCTCGCCAGTATTGTTGCGCCCGCCTGTGCGGCACGCTTGATCTCACTCGCCTGTGTAACGGCATTTCCAGAACGTCCGTTTCACTTCGAAAAAACTCACTCCCGAGTAATCTCAAGGAGTCCATTAACACTATCACAGTGGATAACTCAACACTGTCCATCATCACACGCATGTACTAGCCTGAAACTTAAAACAGCGTCTAAGTACATCGGCAATGACTAGTAAAACACACATTCATGAAATCTTACAGCTAGTTACAAAATCATATTTACATTCCTTAATCTACTGTGACTCAGCTGAAAACTCAAACTAGCAGCTTGGCTTTTTCACTTGATAATAATCAGTTACTCTTAAAACATTTAATCAAAATTGACTCTTGGTCAGGCAAAAGCATAGTAATCTAGCAGATCGTTAAATATTACACTCTATATTTACATACTGTACAAATTACCCATTCTGTGGTATTAATCAATCCTAGGTTGGTACAATTTCAAGTCTACAATGTTCCGTATACCTAATAGCTTTCCAGAGCTTGGATACTCTAAGCAACAAGCATTTGTGTGAGGTATACCAATGACTTTATATGGTCCATTATAAACAAACTTAAATTTAAAGATTTCATTGTCTATCTCGCTCGATTTTTCATGAGTTTTTACAAGTACTAAGTCTCCGATTGCAAACTTAGCAAAACGCGCTTTAGCGTCATGACGACGTATGCGAGCATCGGCTTTTAGCTTCATTATTTCTCGCAAACGATCCTTTTTCACACCAATACTAATGTCAATCCGTGGAGGGAATTTGATTATCTCTTCCACTAATCCTGGTTTGTCTGAAAACACACTCTTATTCCTCATTATTACTTCATACAGGCCTCGTCTTCGTTCGTGTGTTACTTTTGACACACCGTCTACAATACTTTTCAATTCACTTTCTACACTATTGACAATGCCGAGAGTCCTCACGTTACAGTAGTTCAAATTCATACCTACGTCAATGGCATCCGGCCAGTTAACAACGTGTATAGGCTGTTATTGCCTATGCACACCATCTCCTGCCTTGTCAAAACTAACTACTATTGTTTTATCTTGTGACGTACATGTCAAAGTTTTGCTTTCGCAATTAATCACTGCACGGTACTTTAATAGCCAATCTAACCCGATAATTACTTCCGTAGTTAAGTCTGGCACGACGACAAACTCTCGTTCAAATCGTGCCCCACATATCTCGAAGTTGACAAAAATCTGTTTTGTGACCGGTTTACTGGCCTTCCCAGTAGCACCGATAATTTTCACTCCTGTTATTGGCATAACTACGATACTAGGTCTGTCTTTCAGTGACTGAAATATTTTCCCAGATACAGCACACAACTCTGCACCGGTGTCAATCAACACGTTTAGTTGTAGGCCGTGCATATTAACAGACACTACTATCTGTCTACACTTGTCCTCGACTGTTTCTATATTTTCGCACAATAAATCCTCGTCTATATCCAGGTCATTGATCCTAAATCCGGCTTATCTGGCGGCTTTTTCAGCCTCTGTTCACATACAGTTTTAATTTCAACATGTTTCTCCCGAGGTTTAGTCTGTAGCTTCGCCTCCAATACCGAAACCTTTTCCTGTAACTCGTCAACTAGTGAGTGTTGCTTTGCTATCAATTCACTAATTATCACCTTCGTTGATTCCTCTTTGGTCAGATTGATCTCATCTGCCAATGTACCTGCAAGAATGTGCCCAGTAGTATCTGCAAGTACTTCCTCTGGATATGCGCAACCCACACTGCTACCGTCCGACCGTATAACGTCAGCTCTAACCTCATACACGCTGTAATCTACGTGCTTTTCTACCAATCGTGTCCGGCTATCACTAAAATTTTCGTAATCTTTCTCCTTAACACTCTCGCAATGTTTAAACTGGAGTTTTGCGTCGGATGGGTCGGCTACTTCTACCACTGTAACTTTCGGTAAGGTCTGCCGGTTAGGGCAAGAACTTTCCGTTACTACTTCAACATCCAACTCCTGCGGGACGAAACACGACAAATCTTGCTCGTGCTCCCCATTAACATCAACTATTTCTGGTAAAGTCTGCCGGTTAGAAGAAAAACTGAATTGCTCCCACATTTGATGTATTATTTATAACTGGGGTAAGTGGAATGTAATAAATGCTACAAAGCCATAAAACACGTGTATTCTTTTTGGAATACCCTTTGCTAGAGGATGTGTGGGGTTTTTTTACTTAAAGTTATAAAAAAAGTGTCCTGTTAATGTGTAGTGAATGGGAAAATCTTTAGCTACGACTTTAAATAAGAATCGAAGCTAATTTACTTTATTACATCAAAGTGAGCATTAAATCGTACGTGAAATGTTGACAGTATCAAACAATGAACTTGGCGAATCTGAATAAACGATTGAGGGTATGATTCTAATAATTAAGTCTCGATATCAAACAATAATACTCGCGAAGTAGAACCGTGATTGCTGAAATGTTAGTACTAAGAGGTAGACAGCGCTGTAGAAAGGTATATATTTGCATCAGTGGCCGAAATTTGCAAGGAAGCAAGTCTTCAGAGTAAAGCTTGAACATTGCTGAAACTTAGTAGTAATGATTTGACTGTCCCTACAATTCATCTCATTGTAGCGGCTGGATGTCATCATGTTTATCTCCAGGTGTTGGCCGAAGTGGTCGCAGTGGTTTCACTCCAATGACACGCACCTGCGGCAAAGCGCAACTCGATACGAAATATTTTCCCAGTTAATCTACTGGAACGGTCGGTCGCCTGGCTCTCAGGCGCCAGTGACAGTCCTTGGTGATGAAGGTGAAGTCTTGCAATTGGGTTGGAGCTTTGCGATGAAAAGATTCTGTTCTGTCTGCTTTTGAAAAGGACGACTCGGCTTTTCGCTTTTTCGCTCTCTACATCATTCCTGATTGGCTGATCTGTGGATATTCCGAGCGCTAAGCAGTCAAAAGAAGGCCTTAAAAGAAATTGGTCCCCTCTCTGTCCTTGAGTTCAGGCAGTTAACCAGTAAAACATCTGCTAACATTTGGTGTTGAAAAACTGCGATCTGCTCTCTCTCTCTCTCTCTCTCTCTCTCTCTCTCTCTCTCTATCTCTGTCTACATCTACATCCACATCTACACCCATACTCCTCAATCCACCTGATGGTGTGTGGCGGAGGGTACCCTGAGTACCTCTATCGGTTCTCTCTTCTATTCCAGTCTCGTATTGTTTGTGTAAAGAAGGATTGTCGGTATGCTTCTGTGTGGGCTCTAATCTCTCTGATTTTATCCTCATGGTCTCTTCGCGAGATATACGTAGGAGGGAGCAACATACTGCTTGACTCTTCGGTGAAGGTATGTTGTCGAAACTTTAACAAAAGCCCGTACCGAGCTACTGAGCGTCTCTCCTGCAGAGTCTTCCACTGGAGTTTATCTATCATCTCCGTAACGCTTTCGCGATTATTAAACGATCCTGTAACGAAGCGCGTTGCTCTCCATTGGATCTTCTCTATCTTTCTATCAACCCTATCTGGTACGGATCCCACACTGCTGAGCAGTATTCAAGCAGTGGGCGAACAAGCGTACTGTAACCTACTTCCTTTGTTTTCGGATTGCATTTCCTTAGGATTCTTCCAATGAATCTCAGTCTGGCATCTGCTTTACCGACGATCAACTTTATATGATCATTCCATTTTAAATCACACCTAATGCCTACTCCCAGATAATTTATGGAATTAACTGCTCCCAGTTGCTGACCTGCTATTTTGTAGCTAAATGATAAGGGGTCTATCTTTCTATGTATTCGCAGCACATTACACTTTTCTACATTAAGATTGAATTGCCATTCCCTGCACCATGCGTCAATTCGCTGCAGATCCTCCTGCATTCAGTACAATTTTCCATTGTTACAACCTCTCGATACACCACAGCATCATCTGCAAAAAGCCTCAGTGAACTTCCGATGTCATCCACAGGGTCATTTATGTATATTGTGAATAGCAACGGTCCTACGACATTCCCCTGCGGCACTCCTGAAATCACTATTACTTCGGAAGACTTCTCTCCATTGAGAATGACATGCTGCGTTCTGTCCCTTTTCTATAGCCAAACAGCTGGGTTCTTAACAGCACAGTCATGTCTCTCTTTCTGACTGCTAATTTTCAGTGCCAGAGTTCGGCGGCGTCTTTCCAAATCTAGCTAAAAACGGCGTTTCTCCTCTTTCCACATTCGAGTGAGAAAACCGTTTCTGCTTGTGTACCTATGGCAGGTGCTATTGCCACTTTCGTGGCCGGCTCCTCGCGGCGTCTCCTCAAAGGAAAGCTGTGCAGCTAAGTGATGTTGACTTTTTCAGCTCATGGCTGGTCCCTTCCAAGAACTCTTCCGGGCGTGGGCCTCTCGTTTCAGCCCACATGTTCTGACTGTGCCTGCTCACTTGCAGTTTAACTTAATACGTTTCCAAAGTGCCCACTTCTTTAGATTGGATCACGCAGTACGGTATAAGAATGTAAACTACATTGATCAGCTGCTTGCTATCACAGGCACTGACGTACATCTCATTGGTCAGTGGGTATTAATTGCTGTGATATGGTTAGTCTTTTTAACTCTGATTTGATACTAGTTGTGGCACAGTTTTGAGAAAAAACAATCACGTAACTCTCTCATCGAGTCAGAATGACAGATTTACAAAAGCTTCGATTGTACATTATACTATGTATTCTTTCTGTTTTCATGTTGCGGTTGTTTTGATTTGACAATACTTAGCCCGATGCTAAACAGTCCCGTTCGTGCCTTTTTGTGGCCTTTATTTTCTGTGCTTGCTGCTCGCGCAGTAATCTATGATTCGGGGAACTAGTGTGTATTTGTCAATTATAACTTGCCTCAGAGATGATATGCGGTGGAGACGTGCATTGAGGCACAGTACAATATTTTGACATGACCAATATATAATCTTTGTTAAATGACACAAGGTATGACAGAATATAATGTGTGTCGGTGTAACAGCAGGGTCACAGCTGTTCTCCAATGCCATGCGTGATATTTTCGAACTGCCAATATGCTCGAGGCGTACCACAATAAACTAACATAGCTGAATGTAAAGACTGGAATTTAATCAAATAGTTTACATTTGAGATATACTTGTGCTAATTAGAGCAGTATTTGATGCTGAAAACAGTCAAGGCTCGTATACATGGGTGGTTTGATGATTTCTGTGATACAATGGAACATTTTTGTTTTGCTTTCATGGTTGGTAAGCTCGATTATTCCAAGGATCGTATACTGTATTTCAACAATGTACAGCGTACAGTTCATTGTTGACAGCTGTCTGAATTGGTCAGTGTGTCGACTGCGACAAAAAATGAAAGCAACCGAATTTCGTGCTGTTATTAAACATTTTCATTTCAAGAGTTGGATTGCTGAACAAATCAAAATGGGATTAGACGAAGTTCACACGGACTTTGGACCATTATTGAAGACCATTTATTTTTGGGTGTATGTAGTTAAACGTGGTCAGACAAGCACTGAAGGCAAAGCGCGCTCTTGCTGTCCAATTGAGCTCACCACAAAGGAAACCATTGACAAAAGCCATGTTATGGTAATGGAAGACGACCGAATAAAAATTCGTGATATTGCTGAGACTGAAGGCATCTTAACTGAGCAAGTGCTTCATATCCTGCACGGAGAATTGGCTGTGAAGAAGCTGTGTGCGAGGTGGATGCAGCGACTGCTAACAGTCAACCAAAAGTACATCCTCCACAACATTTGAACATAATGTCTGGCGATGTTAAATCGCTATCTGCAAGACTTTTTACGCCGATTTGTGTCTGTTGATGAAACCTGTATCCGTCATAGCACACCACAGTCCAAACGATAGTCAGAACAATGGACAAAGCCTGACGAAAATGCACCGAAAAAGGCCACTGTTTTCTTTGCGGGCGGGGGGGGGGGGGGGGGGGGGGGAGGAGATTCCCAAGGTGAATAATCCGCATAATCCGCATAGATTACTTGGAAAAAGACAGAACCCAGAACCATAACAGAATCCTATGACGTTTCATTGTTAGATCCTTTGAAACTTGCGCTGGCTTAACAATGGCGAAGGCTGACTCGCAAAAGTGTGCTCTCTTCCTCCACGACAATGAACCATCCAACACATTAGCGAAAACAATGGCGAAAGTTCATAAAGTGGGCTTTGAATTGGGTCCTCGCCCATCCTATTCACTAGATGTACCGGTATCCCCAAATGTTTCTTCCTCAACTTGAAATTTTGGCTTACTGGGAAGAATCAGGAAGCGATACTTGCAGTCAACGAGTACTCTGCAGAGTTTGGCAGAACCTATTTTTCAGATGGGATGAAAAACTGGAGGATCGCTGGATCAAGTGTATATCCCGAAAAGGAGACTAGGGCGAGAAGTGAGTTGTTTATGAAACACATTTTTCTCGCTTTTTTTATCAGTCTTATCAAACCATCCTCGTACACATATTCGTTACTGTCTTACGAACGTCTCGTTTGTGGATCCATGTCTACTGGAACGTTTCTGATATCCTATACATTGCCCTGTGGCAGTTACTGGTGTTAATTAGGACGCACCCTGTATCTGATAAGGGCTCAGTGAGATCGAAGACGAGTTCCACCAAGAAATCGCGATACGTTTCCAGAGGGCAGGTTACAACAAAACCCTTCTGGTGTTTTTCTACATCATGGTAAGGAAATTGTAACGTTTCGCTCACTATTATAGGAGGACTTCATCGTGGTGACGTACACAACTACTCTGGTGTTAGTATGATAGTACTTGGGTGCCGTGCTGTGATGATGTGCTTTTCCTGAATCTAGAACATCACGGCACACCTTTCACATAGTCACATATTTCAGCACAGTGCCTGCTCGACCTGGAGATGGTGTCTCAAACGTTGGACACCCACAATCTCACCATCAAGTGTGTTGATGTCGACTAGCTCGTCCTGTGCCCAATTGTCAGGCCTACGAGTTGTGTGGACGTCAGTCACATTACACGCCCAACTGCTCTGTTGGACGTGGTGACGAGAGTGCACACTCATCAATACATCTATCTTCAGATTCAGTTGTTGAGTGTAAACAGTGATTTCAGTAGATTTTGGAATACTCGTTAACAGCACATAATGTTCAAATTATAAACTGAGTCGTGTCCATTTTTACTACGAAACCAGAAATAAGGGTGTTTTGAAAACACAATAATACTGTATTTATTATACGGTTCTGCTATATATAATTTAAACGATAGCGTCATTTCGCAATATGAGTGTGGTCTCTCTCACTGGAATCACTGACGTTAACGGAGTTTCTAGCCTCCAATAAATAAATTCCCTTCAGCTTCCTTATATGAGTAGTCAGTGTCTTTGAAGCGCAAATATATGATAAGGAATAAGTTGCAGTTATCTTGTACTTTTCCATTGTAGGATCACTAATCACTGACAAACATGTAGCTTTCCTAACACGGGCTTCCATCAATGTTAGAGAACATTCTGTTCAAGTCAGTGACGGCATTTTATTTCAACTTGATGCTTAGTTTAGCACAACACGTTCTAGGACATGTTTAAATCTTCCCCCATCATTCGATTGGACAAAAAAAAGACCTGTATAACCTAATCATACCTTTCTCTGCTCTGGAATCCCTGTGGTAGTTATTTTGATTGCCTTCCTCTGTAATTACATCTGTAGAAAACAGCAGTCCCATGTCACTTTTCTTTCAGCACAAATTCACGGTAGTACATTTAGTTTTAGCGTGTCCCTAGCCGTGTTGTTATCCTGTCATCTAACCACTTTCCGAGCTCTACGACTTCACGAGACAACAGGAACACGACAACGGAAATAGAGACGGGCAGTACATATTGTGACTATGGTGAAGGCCACCTACTGTAGAAACCAAAACATTGGTTCGTTTTACACCATAACAACCATACACTAGAAGAATTTTACCGAAACAGACAACAACCGAGAGGCATTCGTACAACACTTGTACATTCATTGATTTTGGTGCTGGTTTAGCTGCCGCGCTGTAATACAGCTGTTCTTTAGTTAGTTGGTACGGTGAGACGTGGATACTATTACCGCATGAATCTTGTGCATCGTTCATTGGAAATCGTAGTATAGTTACCGAATTGCACCCGTTTTGCATGTTTATTCTGTCGTATAAGTAATGTCTATTAATGTTTATGACCGCATAACTGTCAATTTTTACTTTTATTTGTGGAGTGGTTTTAATTTTTTGGTGACTTAATTTGACTGCAGTATGAATATTAGGGAAAGAACCTGCAATATGTAATATTTGAAACTAAGCACTGACTCCCATAGTCATTATATTAAAAGTTTGTCGCGATCCGTCTTCTGTGCTTGAAAAGATGGCTTCCGGAACGTGCCAATAATATGCTCTGTTTTACCTTTAAGATGGCAGAGAGCCCTGGGTTGAGTGCGTCACTTCTTGTGTGGTTACGTTTTGTGGGGAAGGAACTAAATCAAAAATGAAATACTCAATTATGCGTTTCACAGTTGCACAGTATCATCTTTCACTTTGTTTGTCGGCACCAACTGTTAATATACAGGACGTCACAGGAGAAATGGTCAGTATTCAGGGATATGATATGAACCATCATTCGAAGAAAAAAAATTCTAGAAAACATAGGCTATAAAATGGATACGTTAAGAGCTATGAGCATTGTCCATCTTCGTTACTGTGCAACATACCTCTTCTAATGAACACGTGATCATAGCTCTTAAGATGTGCATTTTAGAGCTCCTGTTTACTACACAATTTTTTCTCGTTTTGATACGGGCTAACTTTTCCCAAAGTATGCTAAGCAAAGTGCTTGCTGTAGAAGAGATTTGTTTCACAGTATCGAAGATGAAGAAGTGCTCATACCTCTTAAGGAATCCATTTTAGAGCCTATATTTACTGGATCATTTTGCTTCGAATGATAGTTCCTGTCATATCCAAGAATAGTGAGCATTTCTCCTGTGACACTCCGTATAAAACAAATTTGGATAATAGTGTTAGACACTTTGTCAAGTACAACTGATTCATTATTTTACTGCCGTCCTACTTAAAATGAATTGGCGTCGCTTCCCTTGTGTGCGTCCATTTACGTCGAACACCGTACTCACGGGAACAGCCCACAGAAGTTGACAGCAACGAAACTTGTGGCTTTCACATGATCGTCAAAGGAGCATCTAGACTTTTTCTTTACGGTACTTTTACAATGAGACAGCTGTATGAAAGGATCACTGAGATCAAGGGTAAAATTAGATATTCATTTAAATATAAATAATTTTAATCATATCTGCATTAATAAAAATTTAAGGTGACAATTGAGGTCTCCGGGAATATGGTCACTTTCCACTGCATTTGTCAATCAATCGCTAGAGCAATGTCATTTATTCAACGTAATTGGAGCAGTTTCTTCCTGTTGTAACAGTTTACCACTTACATGATTCGTAGCGATACAAGGATTGCTGCCCATGAATCGAAGCGAACCACTACATCTGTTCACATAACGCAAGACAGTGGAGGACAGAATGTTGACACGTGTTAACAGCAGTGTCACGGTTGGGTAAATGTGGCAAATAGTGCCTCTCTACCAGAGAGGTACGATGAGGCGTTTCAGTTGATAAGAAGTGTGGCTGTCCGACTACGTTGTCCCTAATCTATCACGCCGATACTACCTGTTTCTATGTTTTGTATCTGACGATATTGCTGTTCCTTATTCTACGGTACGTACAGACGATAAGTTGGCTTGCTGCCTTCTCTTCGCGTACTACGGTACTGCACTGTCAAAACATGGCCGTTCGCTACCTTGGGAAAGACTTCTGCGGACTGGTTAGGATTGATAAGTGCTTAGCCTCGCTGTTAACAAAGGTCGCCAGTGACGCTGCTACCAACAGATAACAACTGTCTCTGAATATGTTAGCGTGCGACCTTACTCAGGTATTCTTTAAACATCTGCCGTCGTTTCAGAACGCATCCGCTGTCTTGGGAACCTGGTATTGCATAAGAAGTCATCCGTAATGACCGGCCGACTTTACCTATGTTGAACTGATGTGTCGCTAATTCCGGAAAAACATTATGAAAAGGCATTGCGCCTTACTAATTACTTCGAAATTGCCTACTCAGTAACTAGAATCGTTACGCAGTATCATCGGTATCTGTAGTGTATACTATAAATACCTAACTAGGATTCCTCTTTTTGTGATCAGTGGAGTTCGTCATGTGTGTACCACTCTCGTGTAGTAGCGCTTTCGGAGTGCGGTGTAGTGTTGTGTTGTTGTAGCTATTAATGGTGCTACTCAGAGACAAA
Organism: Schistocerca piceifrons; assembly: GCF_021461385.2. NCBI lineage: Eukaryota > Metazoa > Arthropoda > Insecta > Orthoptera > Acrididae > Schistocerca > Schistocerca piceifrons. The sequence continues at coordinate 347,307,173 of NC_060138.1, forward strand.
ACAAATCTGACTCCTCTCGAATAGAGCCGTTCTAGGCGCTTCAGTCTGGAACCGTGCGACCACAACGGTCGCAGGTTCGAATCCTACCTCGGGCATGGATGTGTGTGATGTGCTTAGGTCAGCTAGGTTTGAGTAGTTCTAAGTTCTAGGGGACTGATGACCTCAGATGTTAAGTCCCATAGTGCTCAGAGCCATTTGAACTATTTCTTCCTCTCGAATACTACCAGAGTGACGGAGATTGTTACCGTCTCCAAGTAAATCGTCATCACTCAGTGACTGTAAAGGGATTTGGAATTTAACCTATGACATTGGCGCGTAATCTGATCCATAGCTGTACGCCATCAGCTCTTCTCTCGCCAGCCTAATATTGGAATGATTCCACCAATAGAATTCCTATCGGCGTCTCGATCGCCGTGGCACACGTTAGCTACCTCGGCTACGAGCGTTGAGCAGTTTCCCTCAAGTTATACCAAAAAGCACCCCACTCTTATGATATCATGACTAATCCGCTTCTCATTGTGGCTATTTCCAATTACATAAAAGCAGTCTCTCTACACATTTTCCTTCCCACCTTTTCCGTTTATAGTATCGCCTCGCTATTTACATTATCAGAAGCAACGTCGCCTCTGCACAAGTTCAGACTTTGGAGTCTGCATTTGATCAGAACAAAATGTAAAATATGCATGACACTGGAGAGAGCTGTCCCGAAGGTTGTCGTACTGAGAAACGAAATATTATTTATGCAGGAATTGAGCAAGTTTTCTTGAACAAGCCTCTGTTCACTCTTAGCTTCACAGTTAGTTCTCCACGATTCGCAGCCCCACAGTGACTTATTGTTGAACATACAGACGAGTCACACTTCGAAAGACCACCGTTATTTTCACGGACACCGATCGAAAGAGGTAGGGATAACGCAATAGTTAGGAAACTGGATTCGTATTCGGGAGGAGAGGGGTTAATTTTGTCACCGGCTACCTAAATTTTGATTTTTTGCCCTTAGCTCTGCCGTTTAAGGTAAATACCCGGGTTGTTGCTTTGAATAAGTCACGTTGCACCTCCGTTCTTGACCAACTGATTAACTTCTCTGACTCCAATGACCATTCGTTGCTAAGATTCATCTGATGCTCCTGCTTCTGCTGGCATCTCTATGAAACAAAAAAATTAACATTCCAAGCAAATATAATGAAACGCTGCACTTTTTGCTGTTACTAGATAATACCCAACAGCCGGCCACTGTGGCCGAGCGGTTCTAGGCGCTTCAGTCCGGAACCGCGCTGCTGGTACGGTCGCGGGTTCGAATCCTGCCTCGGGCATGGATGTGTGTGATGTCCTTAGGTTAGTTAGGTTTAAGTAGTTCTAAGTTTAGAGGACTGATGACCTCAGATGTTAAGTGCCATAGTACTTAGAGCTATTTGAATACCCAACAAAGAGATGGGAAACGTTATTTGTAACATGAGTTTGATATTTTGACAGTCTCATCAATTGCTGTTATGAAAGGGGTTGTGGTGGTGGTGGTGGTGGTGGTGGTGGTGGTGGTGGTGGTAAGCTCATATGGGAGCAAACTGCTGAGGTCATCGGTCCCTAGGCTTACACACTATCTAACCTAACTTAAGCTAACTTCCGCTAAGGGCAACACACACACACACACACACACACACACACACACACACCCATGCCCGAGGGAGGCCTCAACCTCTGACGGGAGGAGCCGCGCGAATCGTAGCAAGACGCCCCAGATACCGCGGCTACCATATGCGGCTTATGCAAGAGGTATGCAGTGCGTTGTTATACACGGAGATTCTAAAGGTGGTTGAAGGAGTTGACAGAGGAATCGAAATACAATAACTGTGAAATAAGAAAAGTATTGGAAGAAATTCTGGGCCAGTGAAAGTTTTGGAATGCCAGGAACGAGGACAATCAATGCACACCCGCCGTAAATTCGGCAGAGTTAGTTTCTGTGTACGTACAACATTTAAGTGCACTCCTTTTCTTGTGATGCCGTTGAAGTAACATTTACTGTGTACGTACATACCCGTTTCAACCGTACGCTCAGAGATCGAAAGGGGAGGTCTAATCGCATGGCCGCCTCGCTCCCTTGTCCTGACACCTCTTTATAATTATTTTGTTTCTGTCAGAAGCTTCGTGTAGATAGCAACAGTTCCCGACAAAAAAAAAACATTTTTCGCCCTGATAGTTAGAGCGTCTGATGAATTTCTTGTGATGCCTCGTGTAATTGGAAGGGAGCTCCAGAATTTTCTACGAAAATGTTAAGCCTTTACTGAATATAGGGGTGGCTATTTTGAAGACCTCCAGTTATGTACAGCATTGTTGAGTAAACAGTCCATATCTCTGCCGAACTTAAGGCGCATGAATACTGGTTGTTCTTGACATTCCAAAGATTTCATTCACTGAGGATCACTTCCAAAACCATTTGTTCCTGTTCTAAGAATATTGTATTTCGTCTGCTCTGTCAGCTTCTTCAGTTCTTGCACAACCGTCTGAATCACCCCGTATATTAAAAAGACTGGTAAAGTGCGAGTAGCACTCGCGCTCTCAGTGTTCCGTACAAACCTAATTATATATTTAAGTAGACTGTTCATCTATGGCTTTTGATAAGTGAGTCTGGGAGTATCGAAATTCGGCGCATAAAGGACCGTATCTTTTGACTGCATTGAGTTAGAAGCTTAATTTCTTTTTTACACCAGCAAGGGACCAATTTCAACATGATACATCTAGCCGTTCTTGAGAAAAAGGTGTCTTAGCAGATAGACGGACAACAAATGGCAAAAAAATAGTTATTTGATATCATTACAAATCAGCAATTTTCGGATTTCTTTCCTTTACTTGTACTTTGAAACCTTCCTTCTTGGCAAATTTCATGACTCTAAGCCAAAGGAACTACTCTGTTTGGCTTTGATAATAAGAGTTTGCGAGTATCGTAGTATGTGACATTGATGGGAGTTACGTAGAAGCTTAAATTTTTTTCATCACCAAGGGAGCGTAGACGTTAGTATTTGACATAAATTTCAACTTGATGCCTCTATCCGTTCCTGAGAAAAAATCGTCTTTACAGACGGACAGGAAAACGGACAACAAAGTGATACTGTAAAGATTCCGCTTTTACCGATTAAGGTACGGAACCCCAAAAATATGCGAGCGTTTCTCCTCGGATTAGCAAAGACAACAAACGGCAGTGCAGTGTTTCTGTAAGCCCGACAGCCGTCTGTTAGCACAAAGTATCCGCGCACGAGTGTCCTTGACGCGTCATCCCGCAGCATGTGTGCCTGAGGCCACATGCCGTTCTCTGTATGTCAGCTCGCTAATCACATATCTGCCGAGTTAACACAGCAGCGTAATCTGCGTCACAGGTAACGTAATTACTATTTACTGTCTCCCGGCCTATTATCAGTGGTCCTGGGCCTCTAGGTGTCTGCTACAGATTTCCAGACTACAGCTCGCGGTATATATAAGCACAACCGTACAGCCTGTGGAGAACTATTTTGGTTCGCGTTCAGGAGTTTGGTGCCTTAGAAGGGGTGTCATCCAGTGCAACCAGGTGGACTAAGATGCCTCCTAAGGTGCTTGCACTTTAAGTGGTAGCTGTGAATAATTGACTCCGAACAATGAGATCCCACAGAAGTTGATGGAACCTTAGCACTCAGTTGCTTTACCTGCATTACTTCCTCTGGACCACTCAGTTGCAAGGGCACTGGAGTCCTCACTGTGCTGGACAGGGACGGGGTTTTCCGATTTCCCTCTCTAGTCCTTGGTTTGAGACCAGTTACAGATACGTGAGGCTAACTGCTGGGAAGAAGGCGATGGAATTACATCCCCATTCAGGGCCCCAAGAAACGTACTGGGAAGCACTTAGGTTATTTAAAGTGTAGGGTATTAGATTCGTGGATTCCTTTCTAGCGAACGGGATCTGGGTTCGAGAATGGATAGCTCTGGGCAAGTGGGACCCGTTGCCCTTCACGCCTTGCCGAGCGAAATGCTGAACTCACTTTGTAAAAGCTGCTGTTGTCTCATGTGAAGTAAGGGGTCATCGCTGTGACGCCGTCTTCGTCTCCATAAGGACTGCTGGTTGGTTGCGAAAACTGTTGCCCAATGGCTAAAGTTCGTCTTCCCCCTCATTCTCAAGTAGTCCGACCTTTTACAAACAGTAAGTTTCCCGAGGGGCGATCTGGGGACGATATGTTAGTTGCGTCGACCAAATGGGGTTGTTTTAGAATTCTGTTCAAATGGCTCTGAGCACTATGCGACTTAACTGCTGAAGTCGTCAGTCGCCCAGAACTTAGAACTAATTAAACCGACCTAACCTAAGGACATCACACACATCCATGCCCGAGGCAGGATTCGAACCTGCGACCGTAGCGGTCGCTCAGTTCCAGACTGTAGAGCCTAGAAACGCACGGCCACTGCGGCCGGCTAGAATTCTGTGGATGAAATCGTAAAGACGGCACATAGAATTAACTGAAGAGAATGCTGAGATCAGTGTTCGCATGGTACAGTTGCTACAGTCGACAATGTTCAATATTAGTATCCGCAGCAATATGAGACGTATGTCTCACGTAAAAAATCGCATTATATATTCTTTAGGTAAATATGAGATTTTTAAAATACAATACTCAAAATTACGTAAGTTGTAGTTGAAGACTTGACAACGAGAGCGTGTAGGTTAATCGTCGTTGTATTCATTTTTTAAACAGAAGATGTCCGCCCCCGGTAGCTGAGTGGTCAGCGCGACAGAATGTCAATCCTAAGGGCTCGGGTTCGATTCCCGGCTGGGTCGAAGATTTTCTCCGCTCCGGAACTGGGTGTTGTGTTGTCTTAATCATCATCATCATTTCATCCCCATCGACGCGCAAGTCGCCGAAATGGCGTCAAATCGAAAGACTTGCACCCGGCGAACGGTCTACCTGACGGGAGACCCTAGCCACACGACAACAGAAGATCGAAAGTTTACGTGTCAGAAACACGACGGAAATCTTGATGGTGTCAGTGATATACACGGTGTATTGACAATGGATCGTGGTACAGTTTCTACAGGGCTTCATCGTTTCCAAGAGGGTCCTGCTATTAGGAACGTTGATGCAATACCGGGAAGGCTGCAGAAAGAAATAATTACCATAATGTGCAAACTGGGACAGACGTTCTAGCAGAATATCGTCGTGTGAAGTAGTTCCTCAGACCACAAGAATTCATCTACTATTCGTACTCTAAATGCTGACAGATTATGAAAACAAGACAAGGATTTCTGCCTCGTGTTTCAAGTTATGAACAGAACAAGGACCTACTAGGCATCGCATTCTTTCTGAGACAAAAGTGTGATTCTTGAGACTATTTTTGTTCTGTCGTTGCAACTGCAAAAATGCGTGTCTTTTTTTTCATCAGATGTGTTTCGCTTTATTGAGGTAAAGCATCATCAGTGGTCTTTAATTAAGTTCTTTAAATTCTGATTTTCCTTAATATCGAAAGCAGTTCGTTAAGAATGTGTTGGTTTGTACTCACGGTGATTTTCACTTGATTTCTCCCTTATATCAGGAAATGGCGTCTGCTAGCACATTGTTATTTTTCTGCATTAGACACTGATAATTTTTGTGTAACACACACCATTGTATTCTGTTTTTGTGCTTCTAAGTATGTGTTGTGATTTGTGTTTTGTATTGTTGCCAACACACGTAATAATCTAACAAAAAAAAAAAACAAAGGTTGTAGGTCAAAGACAATATAATGGAAAGTGTATGTTGGCAACACTACAAAACGCAAAAACAACAACACATACCTAGAAGTACAAAAACAAAAAGAATACAGTGGCGTGCATAAAAGTGTTCTGTGAAAAAAATATGAAATGCATACTGCTGCAGAACAACTAAAAATTAGACAAAAATTATCAGAGTCTAATGCAGAAAAACAACGTTGTGCTAACAGACGGCATTTCCTGATGTAAGCGAGAAATCAAGCGAAAATCACCGTAACTACAAATCTACATATTCTTAACTGTTTTCTGATCTTAAAGCAACCAAAATGTAAATAACTTAATTACAGACCACTGATGATGCTTTACCTCAATAAAGCGAAACGCGTCTGGTGAAAAAAAATGACACGCATTTTTGCACTTGCAACGACGGAACAGAAATACGCTCAAGAATTGTAAGGCAAATACGGACAATAAAGCCACACAAATGAAGAATTAAATGGTGGGACGTTGGGGCAAGTAGTCTTGTAGCATATTGCCGCTATAAAAGTCGTTTACACTGGTGTCGCAATCATAGTACAACTATTGGAAACTTTCAGATTTTCAGCAACAATAACAAATTTTAGAGAGTTCAAACAAATGGTCTTTTCTCATTATCACCGAGGAAGCATTGCAATAGACTCCCTTCCCCCTCCCCCGACCTGTCGGTTTCAGTAGAAGTAGTGTTACATCAATGTATTATCGTGAATTCATATAAAAACAACACATCATTTGCTGTTTTTTTCTGTTACTCTGAAGAATATATTTATTTAGTAACACTTCATTTAAAACCGAAACTCTTATCTAAAGTACACGCCAAAAACATGATCATCGATTTAGGGAATAATGAAGCTACGCTGTAAACAAAGTTGCAATAACCTACACGTAGTTTTCTTTGTTCAAATGAGTTTTCTGCCAACATTATCTCCTGAAGGTATGAATAGAGAGGATGTCCACAATGGAACAGCGTAACTTTTTATTTGTTAATAATTGGTCACAGACAGTGTAGGAAATTATTGAGAGATGCTGTAAAAATAATGTAAATAACCCAAAAAAGTGTTCATTACTAAAATGTCACATGTAGTAACCTAAAAGATGATCATTCATAGAGTGCACTAGACGCTTGCGAACTATGTCTATGGTTTGTACATTGGCTACTATCTATCCTCTTACGCCTGATACCACAATCTGCTTCATTCACAACTGGGTGGGAAATATCAAGCAACTACCTCACGTGAAAATCATGCTGAAGATAAACTGAAATAGAGAATCATTAAAAAGTAATTACAATTATTGTATTCTGATCTGAACACCAAATGGATCAAAAGTTAATTGTTAATTATCTTTGCTCCATAAGAACTTGAATGTATGAATGAAGGTTCTTGAGCAAGAAATATAGTAGTAGTCTGTCACAGAAATTGTAAGGTGTCACGCAAATAACACACCTTCCATTGAATTCCTGAAACAATTCCAGGTAAATCGATATGTCACATGACATAGTTACGTGAAAATGTACTAATTTTATTGATAGGCAAATCGAATGTACAAGCCAAGATATCAGAATATAATCCACAAACACTCAAACTAGGAATTGCACACAAGTAATTTTCCAGACCCTAGCCACAATTTGCAGTCCTGAGGAAAGGAGAATTTTACGACGGCAACACCCGTCCCATGTTCGGCAGAAACCTTCACAGCGGGAGACCCAGTGGACAGAATGTGACGCCGTAGCCACTGTGCAAGCCGCTGGCAGAAGCTGCCCTTGACCCTGGAAGACACCTAATAAATCTAGCCATTCTGCAGGAACACAGATGGAGATGGCAGATAAACGTCAGGAGAAACCCAACTCAAAACGTTGGTGACTCACTGTGGCCACCTGCATTAAAATCCATGTGGAAGAAAGCTTTTTCTCACGGTATTACGTAGCAGAACTTAAACTTTGCCCTACGACAGAACGACGCCTTTGATAGGCTACAGAAACTCTAGTGGATGGAGTAATAACAAGTACAAATGCTGAAAGTGTGTAAATTCCATGATTTTGAGTTAGTTATGTTTATTTCAGTATAAAATGATACAAAATCATCACCTTCATAAATATTTAGCTCTAGTTTTTTAAAAAAGTAATCTACATTTTTGTGTAAATAACGTAACTAAATATGCATTCCAGGATTCAGCATAACAAATTTTAAGTAAATAATTACTTGAATTAAGTTATGTGTTATGCACTGATAAATTTCAGTGCCATTCTGGAAGAACAAAAGTGAAATATTAAGAAAAAATGAAGATAATGTTACATGAATGAAAATACTTCGTAAGTCCACTTTGTACCAGAGCTATGTAAAACACAAAAGAAAATATATAAATTAACTGGTTACAAGTCTATATAAAGGATTACAAATGTTAAATGTCCATATGTATAGCACATACAATTATATATTTTGTTAAGAGATAAATTCAGATGATGACCGTTTTCACTTGGCTTGACGTTTATACACGTACTCGGGAACATCCCTTATGACAGTCCAGCAGTAATCTGCTAAAGTAGTGGGGCTCCATTTTCCGGCATACGTCTTCTCAAATATGGCAATATCTTTATGAAATCGCTCCCCACGTTCATCACTTACTGCACCAAAATCTTTGGGGAAGAAGTCAATACGACTGTGTAAGAAACGCATTTTCAATGGAAACTGCAACCAAATTTTTCATAAGATGACAACATGTTATCCACAATGTCCTTGTAATTTATTACTCGTTTGTTCCCTATGAACCGTAAACAGACTGAATGATTCTCATCGCCTTGTATGATTCCATCAAAAGTATGATCTCCAAAAAGCTCTCGAATCTGTGGATCAGCAAAGATGCCCTCCATTACTTTGGCATCACTCAAGTAAGGGAATTTTTGCCTTAAGTACTTAAACGCGTCACCATCTTTGTTCATTCCCTTAACAAAGTTTTTCAAGAGACCCAACTTGATGTGCAAGGGTGGGAGCAGAATCTTTTTAGGATGTACTAGAGGTTCATTCTTAATGTTCTTTCTACCTGGTTGAAGAGATCTTCTGGTGGGCCATTCATGTTTACTGTAATGAGATGCACGAGCTTGGCTATCCCATTCACAGAGAAAGCAGCAATATTTAGTATACTCTGACTGCATACCTAATAGCAGTGCAACCACTTTCAAGTCACCACAAATCTGCCATTAAGAGTCATTATACTTGATGGCTTCTAGTAAAATTTTCATGTTTTGGTATGACTCTTTCATGTGCACACTATGCCCAACTGGAATAGAAGGAAGCTCATTACCAATATGTAAAAGCACTGCTTTTAAGCTCAACTTTGACGAATCAATAAAGAGTCTCCACTCATCAGGGTTGTAATTAATTCTGAGAGCCTTCATTAGACCATTTACGTCTGCACATGCCACAATACTATCTTGCATGTTAAAGAAAGGAGTGAATTGTTGCTATCTTCTGCGGTAGAATGAAACATTTACATTGCTTTCTAGAAAATTGTGCTGCTTCAATCTTGATGCTAAAATCTCAGCCTTAGCTTTAGAGAGCTCCAAATCTCTAATGAGATAACTTAACTCATTTTGAGACAATTTTTGTGGATCATCAGTTGATGATATGTTTGGAAGAAACTCTGGATCTTGTGATGTACATGGTTCAGGACATCCAGAAATCCCCATCAGAAGTAATCTCGTGCTCTGTCGGTGGTTCAGGTATTGGCAGTTCTTCCCCATGTAGCCCGCATCTCGTGGTCGTGCGGTAGCGTTCTCGCTTCCCACGCCCGGGTTCCCGGGTTCGATTCCCGGCGGGGTCAGGGATTTTCTCTGCCTCGTGATGGCTGGGTGTTGTGTGATGTCCTTAGGTTAGTTAGGTTTAAGTTGTTCTAAGTTCTAGGGGACTGATGACCATAGATGTTAAGTCCCATAGTGCTCAGAGCCATTCCCCATGTAGAAATGGATGTATGGCAGATGGAATGTTGTGGTAGATCACTGTCCGCTTCTTCTTCTTCTTAGATATTCCCTTGTTGATAGGAGGAACTATACAAAAGTAGCAGACATTGACATGGTTAGTTGGCTCACACCAGATCATGGGCACTGCAAAGGATATTGAACGCCCTTTCCCATGCAGCCAGTTCCTGAGGTTGCTGGCACAAGTATTGCATATCCCAGGTGGAGCCAGGTTTTATCCTGATCATCTAAAAGACAAAAAGAACACTAAAATTGGCATCAAAATGTTTATATCGAAAATATTGCACACAAGTAAGACCGGAGACAATAATATAATCAATTGTTACTAGTTATTATGACTTTGACAAACCATTATAATATTTGATTTTAAACTTACCATAAAAATCCGTATATAATTATATCACCGTAATTAAACAGCGTAAAATGAAAACTTAAGCTAATTTAGACTTGTCTTTGTGATCTTCAAGATCAGCACATTAGAATTGATAGGAATTAGCTATTTTCATTCGATTTACATTTTCATTGTTGCACAGTGTTATCAGTGAATGATATGGTATTCCATTGACTGACGCAATGTATCATCCTAGGAATCATTTTCAACAGAAGCAATAATTATTGCAAACAAGAAGTGTTATTGATTATACTTTCTCCTCTGTTAATTGTTAGATCATGTGCAATGGCGAGGCTGAGTATTAGCAACTGGACACAGCAACTCTACGAAGTTGGCTGCTATTTCTGAATGGGCTCCGAACAGCAGTGAGTTTGCCAAACAAGTGGTTCACCGCCCTTCAGTCACTTTCGATACACGGTGACGACAATAGGACGTGAAACGTCGAACAGATTGACTGTTTCCGAGATGTCTTTCTCAGGCACCGGGCCATAACGATCTACCGTTTATGAAAGTCGCTCATGTCAATGAATTTCATTTTCAGCCACTATTGTCACTAGAATAATTAACCATTCGTCTCTGCTTCGCTTATACACTGAAGAGCCAAAGGTACACCTCCCTAATATCGTGTAGGCCTCCCGCGAGCACACAGAAGTGCCGCACCACGACGTGGCATGGACTCGACTAATGTCTGAAGTAATGCTGGAGGGAACTGACATCATGAATCCTGTAGGGCTGGCCATAAATCCGTGAGAGTTCGAGGGGTTGGAGATCTCTCCTGAACACCACGTTGCAAGGCATCCTGGATATGCCCAGTAATGTTAATGTCTGGGGAGTTTGGTGGCCAGCGGAAGTGTCTGAACTCAGAAGAGTGGTCCTGGAGCCACTCTATAGCAATTCTGGACGCATGGGGTGTTCCTGCTGGAGTTGCCCAAGGCCGTCGGAATTAACAATAGACACGAATGGATGCAGTTGATCAGACAGGATAGTTACCTATGTGTCACCCGTCAGAGTCGTATCTAGACGTATCAGGGGTCCCATATCAATTCAACTGCACAAGCCCCACACCATTACAGAGGCTCCACCAGCTTGAACAGTCCCCTGCTGACCTGGTGGGTCCATGGATTCATGAGGTTTTCGCTCGATGCAATTTCAAACATGACTCGTCCGACTAGGCATGTTTCTAGCGATCAACAGTCCAATGTCGGTGTTGACTGGCCCAGGCGAGGCGTAAAGCTCTGTGTCGTGCAGTAATCAAGGATACACGAGAGGGCCTCCCACTCCGAAAGCCCATATCGATGATGTTTCGTTGAATGGTTCGCACAACACTTGTTGATGGGCTACTACTGAAATCCTCAACAATTTGCGGAAGGGTTGCACCACGGACACGTTGAACGATTCTCTTCAGTCGTCGTTGGTCCTGTTCTTGCAGTATCTGTTTCCGGTCGCAGCGATGTCAGAGATTTGATGTTTTGCCGGATTCCTGATATTCACGGTACATTCGTGAAATAGTCGTACTGTAATATCCCCACTTCATAGTTACCTCGGAGATGCTGTGTCTAATGGCTCGTGCGCTGACTATAACGCCATGTTCAGTCACTTAAATCTTGATAACCTGCCATTGTAGCTGCAGTAACCGCAGTTTCTTTGACGCTTCAGTGTACAACTTTACTTATCGCATCACGTGCCTTCAGAGCCATCAGAAGGCTCAGTCTAGCGGTGGGTAGTGGTCAGAATTTTTTGTCTCATTTGTGAATATCTGTTGTATTTGTGTTCTCAGCAAGTATGTTTACACGAAAAAATATGACAGGTCGATATTTCACAGGCATTAAATTCAGAGACTTCAATCTTACATGCACACGTCCCAAATGATTTGTTTGGGTAGTTATGTGATCCCCTACAAATCACGAAACAAAGAGCTGAAATAGTGCTATTGCGATTATAGCTTCTTTAAGTAAGATAAGTAGTGCTAATTTAGATGAAATGTAGTGGAAATCGTTATGAGGCTGGAACGACAGAAGTGCTCACTACTTCTCAAAAATGGAAAGAACAGGAATAATGACAACAAAACAGTATGGTTGCCAGTCCCCTTCGGACAGTTCCACTGAGTAACTAATTACGTATCTCAACAGTGTTTCACGTAATTTCGAAATATTTGTGCGCTTACGATTACATAAATGCAGGATATTCACAAGGCGAGAAAGTATGGGTGCGTGTAGCTGAATGCGATAATGCATGGGAACGTCTAAATCAGTGGTAGTGAACCTGGTCTCCACCGTCCACTGGTGAGAGTTGCAGCTTTCATGGTGGGCAGTAAGCAGCAGGGGTTTTAAAAAAATTTTCATTTGGTTTTCGTAAAATTTTGACATCAACTAGTTATTACGTAATTATTATCGTATGCTTTAACTTGCTGTAACTCTGCTTCAGAAACTTCATAAAGTGCAATTGGTTCCCTACTTTATAAATCACCATTACTATAGAGCTGATGAGCAGTTAGAAAATTTTGCTACCTAAAAGTGGACGGTAAGTAAAAATGATTGACAGCCTCTGGTCTGAAGGCGGGTGTGGATTGATATCTTAGTTTTTGAGGGGCGTTTATGACTTCTTGCTTTGCCTCCCCTTCCCCTCTCACCAAGTACAATTTGCTGTCGCTCCCACTTTTCCGTATGACGGTTGCCTATGATTTTAATAATAATAATAGTAAAATATGCAAGAGATTGCAGTCAGAAAAACACTCAGTTTAAAAATAATTCGTCTGAAAATTTGAGAAGTTCATGTGTCATGCAGCTGGTTTAAAGAATACGATAGCAACAAACTCTTACAACTTCGACAACGAAAAAATTTACACAATATAAAATGGAAGTGTACCCTTGCGAGTATCAGTATCGCACTTAGCACTACAATTGTAAATACAGATACTTATACTATGTGACAGTGTAAATGGACCGAATGCTATTTTTCTCTGTCATTTTCGCATCCGTTCTGGAAAATCAGTCATTCTGTTATTTACTTCATAATACATAGCCTTTCCATTTCAGTTTTGCTTTACTCATCTTCCCGAGGTAGCCGGTTCTGCCTGTGGAGTCAGGAACCGTGTCCAGTTTGTTGTTGGCAGCAGATATGGTTACTGTCTATGCATGGGCGCCTTGTACTGGATGAGATGCTCTCTCCAGTTGGTCATCTTGAGAGAGCATCCACGCGGGTAGGCCCTCAGGCAAGCATGTGATAAGTATTTTGATTTAAATGTAGCTTGTAACTATCTAGGATCCCTTGGCATTTTTAAACCATTTTCATGCTACTTTATTATGAAAATTAACTGAAAAACTCGTAAACTGATGCATGTAACAACACAACCCATATTTAGTAAATTTTTTATTAGAGTGGTGGTGGTGGGAGGGGGGGGGGGGGGGAGAGGGGCGAGGGAAGTGTCATGAACTCCACAGCCTCCCTCTTCGATATGTGTTTGTCTAGAACAGGTCTTCATCAGAGCAGTACATATCACCACCACAGAACTGTAGCTAACGTAGCTGCACAGACTACCCAAGTTCAACGCCCTCCCTAACACAAACTTCAGTTCACATCTTCAGCTTACTTTCCCTTCTTAGATCGTCACTATTGTCAAGGCTCTCTGGTATTGGAATAGCACCCCAGGATGTAATGGGGAAATCCTGCGTGTACCTCCGGTGTAGGTGATCTATAGATCTGGCTCCAGCTGTCAGAGGCTGTGCTATATGGTGAGTAGCAACAGTGTGTCCCATCTTTATCTATGATAATGGGAGAAGCTAAAGAAATGAATTAGAATTTGTGTTTTAGCACTATGGTAACATAGCTGTATGGACTAACCAAGTCCAATGCCCTCCCTAGCTCAAACTTCATTTCAGGTCTTCAGCTTACATATCAAATGGATGATGATGATGATGATGATGATGATGAGTCTCGCTTGTAACAGATTCTGGCGGTGAAAAGAAAACAATTCATTGTTCGTTTGTTTTACAGACACCACATTAATTCCAGTTGACGATAGCCTGAGTACGTTTTGAACGAATTGTGAACCATGTCTAACCAATTGATAATAAAAGATTGGAGTTTTGGACTTTATCATCAGGAACTATGACCTTTTTTTGTTCTGAATGGTGACTTTCCTGACAAAGGAATGGTCCAATACGACATCTCGAGTTCTAAACTGAAATTTTTCGTTCAGGAAGAATACACCGAAAGAAATGCACAGTCAAAATTTTAGTTGCTAAGATCCATTGCACGAACATTTTTAAAAAAATGTGTAAATCGCTGTTTTTTGCCGCCAACAGTGGTTTGTAGTGCAGCCTTTCCTTCATGGCGCGCGAATCGGCGAAGAAGCAGACGCAGCCGTGACGAGAGAACGTTGCGCCGCGCAGAACGAAGTCCAAAGAGCAGGCAAGCCAATTTTTGAAGCTCTTAAACGATACCAAAAATGTTTCATATCATTAACTGCTTGAATAACTTGCAGTTCGTATCGTCAGCTGAAGTATTGCAGATGTAATTGTTACACAAGTGACTAGCAGAGGAAAGAAAATGAAGGCAGTGTTTGATGTTACACTGCGGACGAATTTCATGAATCTGGACTTCAATGCGTTGAAATGAAATATTTTATAACAATTTCTGTAGTACAGCTCTTACGTTAATTTTTGAATAAGGTATATTTTTTTAACAATGAAACAGTTCCTTGATTATCTCCAGGAGTCCTCACAAAAATGCGAAGTGTCTTTTGGATGACGAAAACAAACGTTGTCCTAACAGCAGGCACACCTGAGAAACGAAAAATTAATGCATTTAGGAACGTCACAGTAATTACTACTATTATTTGGACAGAACTGGGATTGAGCAAGGAATGATCGTGACCGTCGTTCTGCGTATTCTGCTACGTACCAGCCATACTTGATAAAATTCGATGGCGATGCAAACGGACAAAGCACAAGTGACTGAAGTTTAACAGCACTGTTCCGCTAATAAACCCGAAATGCTGAACGGAAGCCATTAGAAATT
Organism: Schistocerca piceifrons; assembly: GCF_021461385.2. Taxonomy (NCBI): domain Eukaryota; kingdom Metazoa; phylum Arthropoda; class Insecta; order Orthoptera; family Acrididae; genus Schistocerca; species Schistocerca piceifrons. Next base: position 347,322,293 of record NC_060138.1, read on the forward strand.
TTTTGTCCGACAATTCTGAAAAATGCTTTGTAGTGACGAAAAATTTCTTTATCGAGAGATTCAATGCATTCGTATCTCCTAAAGACAGATGTGATGTTATGTCTAGAACAACATTCCAACAAAAGCAATGAATTATTTGCTGCGACTGCTAAGAAGACGTTTCGTATGTAATACTGCAAACTATTCTCTTCCATTTTTCCGTATTTTGATACGTCGATTACAAGATTTTTGTAGGTCCCTTTTTTTAATTTTTGGCCCTAACTTGACATGTATAAAGCTGCAGAAATAGTAATCCACTGATACTTCTCACTGTCATTCTTGTATATGACTGCATAAATGATTTTGTCTTTCTTTCGTTCCAGATGATAAAGTGCGATTACCAAGCAGTTTTTGCACTAAACCTGACCGCTTGGCTTTACACACAGTATTTTAGAAAATAACGAGAAGCTTCGTCTCTGTCAGCGACGAACTTCTGTACCTATTAATCACATCTCATCTATAAGGTTACTTGAAGTAAACTTCGTAACTGTGCGACTTTCTTCTCTGTTTAATTTCCTGAGTCTGTTTAACTGAATTGAAGAAATGTTAATCTCACGTACAAGGCAGAGGACTCAGTTACGCAGTCTCCCTCGATAACCGTGCATTGACTCCCAGGAGCAGTTCTAAATCTTTCCAATACTTTTTCTTTCACTTTTTTGCACATTTCATTTTGGCACATATTTCATACTTTTGAACTGTGTTTCTTTCTGGGTTTCTTCGTGTATAAAAAAATTCAGGCCAGGCTTCGACGTGTCGGGTTAGACAGTTGCCTTGTCAAACAAAGAAGCTGTTAAATTTGCCAAACTAGTCTCAGCAACAACAGTCTAAAGCATTTTATAGTACTCCTTCGCAAACGATGTGTTTTCTGTTCGGGCACCGCGACGTCGGCTCTGTGATAATACGCGTCGTAAAAAGAGAGCTTACGCGTTTACGTTATCTAATTCGGAGTATGGAGCGTAATCTGTCAACGGCGTTGCGTTAAATTGTAGCGTAGTGCTGTCATAAATCAACAGGTGTATCTGCCCAAGTTCAGTGTCGACCTGATCTATGTCGCGTTCGATAAGGGAACTGCCATTGTCCAAAGAGCCGAGAAGCTTGATATCTGTAGTCTTACAGTGACAACCTTGCTGAAATATGGTGAAAGAATCCGACCCGAAACGAAAGGAATTGATATCGCAGTCGTTTCTCTATTATAATCCAAAGGAAACTAAAATCTCGGTATCTTGAGGTAAAAGAGAAAGCGATGGTGAAGAAACCGAAGAGGAAGGACAAGTAGTTAGTTACTACTTTCTTTTTTTCGGTCAACTTAATTTATGATGTATCTACAACAATAATATCGCTGTAGCCACATTCATTATCATCTGACCTTATTATTAATTATAGTTACACCAAATTAATAAGAGTGAAGAAAGTGAGAGACAGCAATGAGAAAAAACGGCTGTCCTTGGAGTTCGGGGTCGATGTTCTTATTATCTTGTACTCTAACGTAAAAACCGTTGAAGAATCGTGAAATATTGTCACTTATGGTACCATTCTTTACCTCTAGCTTTGTAAAAGAAGCAGGGAAGAGAGTCATAAATGAGACTGCTTTTTAAACTTCTCATAGTTTGACGTAGAGACCATCAGACTGTCACCAGCTATATGGGGAAAATCTTTATTGGTAATGAGTTTCTCCATGTGCATTTACATCATGAGGCAGATCTGAGAGAATTCAGCTGTGGTAACAATAAAAGGACAACGAAATGATTGGTGTCTGGGTCTCGCTGCTTCATTTATTGGTTAATTACACTACTGCCCATTAAAATTGCTACACCAAGAAGAAATGCAGATGATAAACGGGTATTCATTGGACAAATATACCGGGTGATCAAAAAGTCATAAATTTGAAAACTGAATAAATCACGGAATAATGTAGATAGAGAGGTACAAATTAACACACATGCTTGGAATGACATGGGGTTTTATTAGAACGAAAAAATACAAAAGTTCAAAAATATCCGACAGATGGCGCTTCATATGATCAGAATAGCAATAATTAGCATAACAAAGTAAGACAAACCAAAGATGTTCTTTACAGGAAATGCTCAATATGTCCACCATCATTCCTCAACAATAGTTGTAGTGGAGGAATAATGTTGTGAACAGCATTGTAAAGCATGTCCGGAGTTATGGTGAGGCATTGGCGTCGGATGTTGTCTTTCAGCATCCCTAGAGATGTCGGTTGATCACGATACACTTGCGACTTCAGGTAACCCCAAAGCCAATAATCGCACGGACTGAGGTCTGGGGACCTGGGAGGCCCAGCATGACGAAAGTGACGGCTGAGCACACGATCATCACCAAACGACGCGCGCTAGAGATCTTTCACGCGTCTAGCGAGCGATAAGGGGTGGAGCGCCACCCTGCATAAACATCGTACGTTCCAGCAGGTGTTTATCAGCCAGGTTGGGGATGATGCGATTCACTAAGCACACTAAGTACACTACTGACCATTAAAATTGCTACACCACGAAGATGACGTGCTACAGACGCGAAATTTAACCGACAGGAAGAAGATGCTGTGATATGGAAATGATTAACTTTTCAGAGCATTCACACAAGGTTGGCGCCAGTGACGACACATACAACGTGCTGACATGAGGGAAATTTCCAAACGATTTCTCATACACAAACAGCAGTTTACCAGCGTTTCCTGGTGAAACGTTGTTGTGATGCCTCGTGTAAGGAGGAGAAATGCGTAACATCACGTTTCCGACTTTGATAAAGGTCGGATTGTAGCCTATCGCGATTGCGGTTTATCGTATCGCGACATTGTTGCTCGCGTTGGTCGAAATCCAATGACTGTTAGCAGAATATGGAATCGGTGGGTTCTGGAGGGTAATACGGAATGCCGTACAAGATCCCAACGACCTCGTATCACTAGCAGTCGAGATGACAGGCATCTTATCCACATGGCTGTAACAGATCCTGTAGCCACGTCTCGATCCCTGAGTCAACAGATGGGGACGTTTGCAAGACGACAACCATCTGCACGAACAGTTCAACGACGTATGCAGCAGCATGGACTATCAGCTCGGAGACCATGGCTGCGGTTACCCTTGACGCTGCATCACAGACAGGAGCGCCTGTGATGGTGTACTCAACGACGAACCTGGGTGCACGAATGGTAAAACGTCATTTTTTCTGATGAATCCAGGTTCTGTTTACAGCATCAAGATGGTCACATCCGTATTTGGCGACATCGCGGTGAACGCCCATTGGAAGCGTGTATTCGTCATCGCCATACTGGCGTATCACCCGGCGTGATGGTATGGGGTGCCATTGGTTACACATCTCGGTCACCTCTTGTTCGCATTGACGGCACTTTGAACAGTGGACGTTACATTTCAGATGTGTTACGACCCGTGGCTCTACCCTTCATTCGATCCCAGCGAAATACTACATTTCACCAGGATAATGCACGACCGCATGTTGCAGGTCCTGTCCGGGCCTTTCTGGATACAGAAAATGTTCGACTGCTGCCCTGTCCAGCACATTCTCCAGATCTCTCACCAATTGAAAACGTCCGGTCAATGGTGGCCGAGCAACTGGCTCATCACAATACGCCAGTCACTACTCTTGATGAACTGTGGTATCGTGTTGAATCTGCATGGGCAGCTGTACCTGTACACGCCATCCAAGCTCTGTTTGACTCAATGCCCAGGCGTATCAAGGCCGTTATTACGGCCAGAGGTGGTTGTTCTGGGGACTGGTTTCTCAGGATCTATGCACCCAAATTGCGTGAAAATGTAATCACATGTCAGCTCTAGTATAATATATTTGGCCAATGAATACCCGTTTATCATCTGCATTTCTTCTTGGTGTAGCAATTTCAATGGCCAGTAGTGTACTTAGTGGTATGTTGGTCCACATTTGGAACCCAATACACTGATTGTGCGTGACATTAAACCTAAAAGTCCTGCGTTTTTAGAGCAGCCCTTTGCCTGGGTGACAGCGTATCTGGACACGACCATTGACCTTGTGTAAGGAATGAGTTTCATCCGACCAAGCGACATGTTTCCATTGATCGACGGTCCGTGCCCATGGCGATCGTAACTGATGATGTCGTCGGCCAATATGTGAACGTTTTGGAGTCATTTATCGCTGAAACCCACTTCTAACGACATGCGAAGAGCGCTGTACTCCGAAACAGTTGGGCCTGCGCCAGCATTGTACTTTGTTATCAAAACCGCCATAAATTCACACCTACCGTGCTCTAGAGAGCGAAAGAGCCACTGGCCTCCACATTCTGTGAAGAGGCGTGGCCGTGCAACACTTTGTCGCCATTCGTGGTTTCGTCGACCTTCAACCACGCGAAGAGCGAACCAGCTTCGTCGTTTCCGCAATGTGATCCCAGGCTGGACCATAAGGATATGCCCTTCGTCAAAGTCGCTTATGTCAGTTGATTTCCCCATTTTGCTGCCCAAATCGTCGTTACAGTGATTCCCCATTCCTTTCTGGTCTGCTTACATACTTTACTTACTGCGTCACGTGCCCTAAGCGTCACTATGCAGTCTCGCAGTGGACGGTGGTCATAATGTCGGGTGTTCTGCATTTTCGAATATACTTCACTGATCTCATTTTATGTTATTGCATTTCGTTTAACTTATCCTCGTCTATTTTCACCATTTTATTTCAGCGACTGTAATTCGATTGACATGTGTGTGCTACCAGCCACAACACACTCAAAAGTTAAATATCTTCAACGTTTCGCGGTCCTGTCAGCAACTGTATAAATATTAATTTTAAATTTAATAATGAACAGCCTCAGTTGCTTCGTTTACCTAGAATTTATCTAGGTTTCAGTCGGGATAACCAAACCTTCTTCAGAATAACAGTATCTATTGTTTGTCCATAGTGGACATCGTCAAGCTAATACTGCAAATCCATAAATTATCGTCAAACTGTAAAACTTATCTGGCACTGCCTCGGCCCCACTTCGCGACCGCCATGCGGCATCCACGAGTGCAGTACAGCACTCGTGCAACTGAGGCTGTTATTAATTAAAATTAAAATGAACACTGAAAAGTCCTTGTGTAACATTGTAAGTTATCAGTTTCACTTCATCTGATGTCCACTACATTGCCGTATGCAACTCCCGGGCCAGTAACTACGAGAAGCGCTCAATAAGTAATGCAACACATTATTTTCTTGGCCAGTTTCGGCTGAAAAAAATGCGAAATTTGTTGTTTGACATCGTAAAATATACTCACTTCGGCCTGTATAGATTCATGAATTTCTTATAGGTGCCGGCTCTATACGTAGCTTTCAAAATGGTGACTGTGACGGAGGTGCGTTCGAAGCAGAGAGCTGTCGAGTTTCTTGTGGCGGCAAATCAGAGCATCGCAGATATTCATAAGCGCTTACAGGATGTCTACGGAGACCCGGTAGTGAACAAAAGCAAGGGGAGTCGTTGGGCGAGACGGTTGTCATCGTTGCAACAGGGTCGAGCAAACCTGTCCGATCTTCCGCGTGCCGGCCGGGCGCACATAGCAGTTACTCTTACGGGTGTTGGAAAGGGCGGACACTCTCATTCTAGGCGATCGACGGATCACAATCAATCACCTCGCTGTTGATCTGGTAGTCTCTGTTGGTAGTGCTGACACCCTCATACACCATTGGGGTCCTCAAAGGGGTGTGCGCCTTAGGTTCCTCGCTGCTTAACATAAGGACCATTTGTGCAGCATTACTTGCGCGTTACGAGGCTGATAGTGACAATTTTTTGTCGAACATCGTCGCAAGAGATGCAACATGGGTTCATCACTTCTAACCGGAAGGAAAAGATCAAATCCACACCCTTAGCAGTAAACTAACGGCGATGGTCCGGTGGGAGTCTGAAGGGGTTATTCTCTTTCATGTCCTCCCTCATTATGCAACTATCAACTTCGAAGTGTTTTATGCTAGCCTCTGGAAACTGTAGAAACGACTCGAGCGTGTTCTTCGCCAAAAAATGCAAACGAACTTCTCTTTCTCCACGACAACGCAAGGCCTCACACTACTCTACGCGCCATAGAGGAGCTTACAGAACTTCATTGGACTGTTTTTTTTTTTTTTTCTTCATCCACCCTACAGCTCGAATCTCGTACCCTCAGACTTCCATCTCTTTGGCCCAATGAAGGATGCGCTCCACAGGAAGCAGAATGTGGATGATGGGCAGCTTATTGATGCAGCAAGACGTTGGCTCCGAGGCTGACCAGTACAGTGGTGCCATGCGGGTACACAGGCCCTCCCTGTAAGATGGCGTAAGGCCGTCGCATTGAGCGAGGATAATGTTGAAAAAAAAATGTTTTGTAGCCAGAAGAATGGGGAATAATATGGTGTATTGGAAACCTGAATAAAAAAACAAAAAACGTGTTCGATTATTTATTGAGCGCCCCTAGTATAATGTTAACAAAGAATTTCTGCTCTAGTGTGCAGAGAAACACTTCAAAAATTGGGATACGAGATGTATATTTAATTCTATCATATTTCTAGCGTTCTCCCCATGAACCATGGACCTTGCCATTGGTGGGGAGGCTTGCGTGCCTCAACGATACAGATAGCCGTACAATAGGTGCAACCACAACCGAGGGGTATCTGCTCAGAGGCCAGGCAAACGTGTGGTTCCTGAAGAGGGGCAGCAGCCTTTTCAGTAGTTACAGGGGCAACAGTCTGGATGATTGACTCATCTGGCCTTGTAACACTAACCAAAACGGCCTTGCTGTGCTGCTACTGCGAACGGCTGAAAGCAAGGGGAAACTACAGCCGTAATTTTTCCCGAGGGCATGCAGCTTTACTGTATGGTTAAATGATGATGGCGTCTTCTTGGGTAAAATATTCCGGAGGTAAAATAGTCTTCCATTCGGATCCCTGGGCGGGGAATACTCAGGAGGACGTCGTTATAAGGAGAAACAAAAGTGGCGTTCTAAGGATCGAAGCGTGGAATGTTAGATCCCTTAATCGGGCAGGTAGGTTAGAAAATTGAAAAAGGGAAATAAATAAGTTAAAGTTAGATATGGTAGGAATTAGTGAAGTTCGGTGGCAGGAGGAACAAGACTTTTGGTCAGGTGAACACAGGGTTATGAACACAAAATCAAATAGGGGTAATGCAGGAGTAGGTTTAACAATGAATAAAAAAAATAGGAGTGCGGGTAAGCTACTACAAACAGCGTAGTGAAAGCATTATTGTGGCCAAGATAGACACGAAGCCCACGCCTACTACAGTAGTACAAGTTTATATGCCAACTAGCTCTGCAGATGATGAAGAAATTGATGAAATGTATGATGAGATAAAAGAAATTATTCAGGTAGTGAAGGGAGACGAAAATTTAATAGTCATGGGTGACTGGAATTCGACAGTAGGAAAAGGACGAGAAGGAAACGTAGTAGGTGAATATGGATTGGGGCTAAGAAATACAAGAGGAAGCCACCTGGTAGACTTTTGCACGGAGCATAACTTAAAGGGGCTCCGGAAAGGCTCAAAATCATGAAAAGTTCAATTTTTACTTTTTTGCGTTTTCTGAATCTGCAGACTATTACCTTTTAATAGATATATAATTTATTCAATTCCGAAGACTACAACTATTTTTAAAGTTTTTTTGAAATGTGTTCTACATGGGCGTGACCCACTGTGGCGCTGTTAAACTGCTGTCAAATGGTGTTGTTATTAACGTCCGTGTTCATCAGGTACATTTTAGTGATGTGAGATAAAGTATGTGTTGTGGCTAACCTATTTTCAGAGACTTAGCAGCACCTGAACTGTTGAAAAAGTGTATTCACGGAAAAACTCAAAACCCCAATGAAAGTGTAAATAGTGTTATATGGTCGAGAATCCCCAAGACTGTATTTGCTGGAATAGAAACACTTCACTTTGGTGTGTATGATGCTGTTGCGACTTTCAATGATGGCAACATTGTAAGGTGCAAGGTATTTAGAAATATGGGAATGAAGATAGGTTCTAACATGGTACGAGCGATGCTTGCTTTAGACAAGGAACGCCTTCGGGCTGCAGACAGGGCTGTAAAGAGTCTAGAAATACAAGCAAGAGTAAACAGGAGGAGGAACAAGAGGAAGCTGGAGGAGGAGTTTGCAGAGGATGAAGATAATCCATCATATGGACCTGGAATGCACTAAAAAGTTAATCCAATCTTTGTCGCTCGATTCCCAAAACTTTTATTTTCTCATACTAATTACACGATTTCTAAGGATCTTCCAAACATATTTGTTTCAAACTTTCAGTAAATGTTACACAGTACCTTCTACATAATTTAACACAGCCTTTTTCCAAAAAACTGTATATTTTTGAATATATAAATAAAAATTGCAAAAAAATGTTGTGAATTTTCATTACAATTGAAAAAAATCCTCTTTAATAACTGAACTAAAATTTTGTAAAATCCCTGTGTTAAGTTGTAGCCCATATTCCAATAAATAATCTGTAAAAAGTTCAACTTCCTACCTCAAATACTTTGTGAGGAAAGATGTAATTTATAAGCGTTATTTTAACTTTGCAAGTATAGGGCGTTCCGGAGCCCCTTAATCATAGCTAACACTTGGTTCAAGAATCATGTAAGAAGGTTGTATACATGGAAGAAGCCTGTAGATACTAGAAGGTTTCAGATAGATTATATAATGGTAAGACAGAGATTTAGGAACCACGTTTTAAATTGTAAGACATTTCCAGGGGCAGACGTGGACCCTGACCACAATCTATTGTTTATGAACTGTAGATTAAAAGTGAAGAAACTGCAAAAAGGTGGGAATTAAGGAGATGGGATCTGGATAAACTGAAAGAACCAGAGGTTGTACAGAGTTTCAGGGAGAGCATAAGGGAACAATTGACAGGAATAGGGGAAAGAAATACAGTAGAAGAAGAATGGGTAGCTTTGAGGAATGAAATAGTGAAGGCAGCAGAGGATCAAGTAGGTACAAAGACGAGGGCTAGTAAAAATCCTTGGGTAACAGAAGAGATACTGAATTTAATTGATGAAAGGAGAAAATACAAAAATGCAGTAAGTGAAGCAGGCAAAAAGGAATACAAACGTCTCAAAATGAGATCGACAGGAAGTGCAAAATGGCTAAGCAGGGATGGCTAGAGGACAAATGTAAGGATGTAGAGGCTTATCTCACGAGGGTAAGATAGATACTGCCTACAGGAAAATTAAAGAGACCTTTGGAGAAAAGAGAACCACTTGTATGAATGTCAAGAGCTAAGATGGAAGCCCAGTTCTAAGCAAAGAAGGGAAAGCAGAAAAGTGGAAGGAGTATATAGAGGGTCTATACAGGGCCGACGTTCTTGAGGACAATATTATGGAAATGGAAGAGGTGGTAGATGAAGATGAAATTTGGAGATGCGATACTGCGTGAAGAGTTTGACAGAGCATTGAAAGACCTAAGTCGAAACAAGGCCCCGGGAGTAGACAACATTCCATTAGAACTACTGACAGCCTTAGGAGAGCCAGCCCTGACAAAACCTACCATCTGGTGTTGACTGGCAATGGCAAGGAAAGCGCTTCTGAAGAAGAGAAATTTGTTAACATCGGGTATAGATTTAAGTGTCAGGAAATCTTTTCTGAAAGTATTTGTATGGAGTGTAGCCATGTATGGAAGTGAAACATGGACGATAACTAGTTTAGACAAGAAGAGAATAGAAGCTTTCGAAACGTGGTGCTACAGAAGAATGCGAAGATTAGATGGGTAGATCGCATAACTAATGAGGAAGTATTGAATAGACTTGAGGAGAAGAGGAGTTTGTGACACAACTTGACCAGAAGAAGGGATCGGTTGGTAGGACATGTTCTGAGGCATCAAGGGATCACCAATTTGGTATTGGAGGGCAGCGTGGAGGGTAAAAATCGTAGAGGGAGACTAAGCAGATTCAGAAGGATATAGGCTGCAGTATGTACTGGGAGATGAAGAAGCTTGCACAGAATAGAGTAGCACGGAGAGCTGTATCAAACCACTCTCAGGACTGAAGACCACAACAACAACAACAACATTTCTAGCGTTAGAACTGAGCCGCTTGATAAGACTTTGTCATTCTTAATTTTTTGATAAAAACGAGCAAGTCTTTCTGTAACATCGCAACATTCGTTGGTTGGTTTGGTTTTTGCAGTAGTATATTGTGGTTTAATTTGTACAATGTCTACTGGAGGTAGGCGTCTGCGTGACTAATGATCATCGAATCGCATGTCTCCCGCTTTGTCTGCGGCGACTGATTGCCACTAATTGCTTAGAACGGGCCGCGACAAACCGAGATGGCAGCAAGGGCTTGAGATAAGTCTGGCCGAATGGCAGAAGCGAAGCGTTAGTTAGTCCTGTGTTTTTTCCTAGCCCGTCCGTTTGATAACCGCTGACCTACGCGCACCCTGAATGCCCTTGTGCTGCTTCTGATTACTCTGGCGAAGAAATAAACACCAGTGTCGTAACACCAAGTGAGAAATTTAACGGCGAAACATTTCTGACATGTTGTTAAGTGTTAGGCCAAATTAAGTACAACGCACTCTACCGCATCATGGAATATACAGGGAGATTAAAAAGCAACTATACACACTTCGCGGGTGCAATATAGGCATCAAAATAAAAGCAAAATGTTAAAAAATGTTTTGTCTGAAATTGTTTTATTTCCGAGTTATGATGTTTAACGTCATTTACTTTAACGAGTCTTCCTTGATGTATGGGAACCAGTAAATTATAGACAGAAGTCTTCTCGTGCTCGCTAGAAGTATAATCACCACCGCTAAGATTTACTACCAACACTTCAGCACGAATAGGCTGCACCTTGTAAGAATAATCAGGGCAACTGCTTCATAAAAGCATCAGGTAACTTGCCCATAAAATCAGCACAAAGACATGCATAAGTTTACCTGGCATGTCATCCGACACTCTCATAGATGATATCCACTACTACCGCATCTCCCTCCAGAGAGCAACGGTAAAATCACTGGACTCGTGTTCTGGAGAAACAGGGCCCTAATCCGCAGTTTTCCTGCACCACCTCTAACGAATTCCACAATAGTTTCTTCAATATCACCGCTGCCGATTTTGTACCTGAACAAGTTTTCCGTCTCTGATGACCTTCTCTCATGACCTGGATACTGCCGAGGCATTAGGCATTGAACAGCCTTTCCTCTCCTTACATATTACAGGTCAGTGTTCATAGTAACAGGAGACAACAGAAACAAACCCCAGTGTAGCCAGTTAAAATATATACATCCAGCACGATTTAACATTTCTCTCTTTCTATGACCGAATTCTAATTGACAAAATTACACATTGGAACTGATGCGTCCTCACAGCATATTCTGGGTTCGTTCACTTTACTCTCATGGATGTGACAATACCTCAGTGCTGAAACCTAGAGAGTGGCGCAATGGTTAAGCGACTGGACTCAGGAGAAACCGTGTTCAAATTCCAATCCGTTTATCTAAATGTAAACTTTTTTTTGGTTCCCTAAATTTGTTACGGCAACTACGAGTACGAGGACGGTTCCTCTAAAAAAGACACGACCGGTTTCCTTCCCCATACTTGTACCATCTGATCTTGGGATCCTCTCAAATGACTCGTCGTCCGAAAGCGACTGCAACTGGGGAAGGTATCATTACAAATTCCAGTAACCACTGTTCGACGTTAAATCGTGAAATTCCATAAGGCCATCTACTGTCCACCAGACCATGACTACACTGCGTTAAGAGCAATACGCAGCTGATCAAAGTGATCCACGGTGATGTCTCTCAAACAGAAATAAAGAGCATTCGAAGTACAAAATCAGCCTAAGGGGAACTCACTATCGAGGTGATGCACGCAGCAAAATGGTGAGACACTTCATCAAACATATTTTGAAGGATATCCTCACGATTTAGACCGATTTCCATATCTCGGCATCTTTATCTGTAAACACATAGTTTCAGACATCACTCTTCAATGGTCACCTATTAGGGTCGTTCAGTACTTACGTGAGCTCACGACCATGGATCGGTAATCACCGGAGCGTGCTCGAGCTGTGGCAATAGTTTAGTTTTGTGGTAGGCGTCAGACATCGATGGATTTTGTCCTCGTTCCTTTTCATATTAGTTGTAGATTTCATAATGAGAAAAGCTGTGGAGGAGCCCAATATAGGCATTTGTTTAAACGAGCAATCCAGTTTCATGAACCTGGATTTTGCTGATGACATGGTACTTCTAGCAGAAACAAGACAAAATTTACAACTAATGACTGCCAAGCTGGATGGGATGGGCAGTTCTGTAGAGCTAAAAATAAATACTGATAAAACAAAAACAATGTCCATAAAAAGTGGAATTGTATCTACTTAAAATATAGTGCAACAGAAGGCACTAGAAGCTGTTGACCAATTTCCGTATCTCGGCATCGTTGTCTGTGGTAATCGCGGGACACGAATGCAGACATCACCAATGGAACAGAGAAAGCATCTGTAGTCTTCCAACAAAAGCTGACATACGACAGTTAGTCTACATGCCCGCAAAGCTTCAGCTCTACTCCCCTATCATCCTACCATAGCCATATATGCATGTGAGACCAGGAAAGTGTCAGAAAAATTAGCACACAAGTTCAATGTTGTTCATCAGGCGAGTTTTGAAAATCAGCTATGGATGGATACATAAGTATAGGAAGACCTCGTAACACCTGGAAGAGATCTTTTGCAAAGAGTGTTCAGTGCATGGACATGAACTGGAAGGAAGTTGAAGATCTGGCAGCTGATAGTTCGCTAAATGAAACTTGTTGCCCGCTGTGCTACTAGCATTGGAGGACCTAAGTCTGACAATCTTGAGTTGTTATGGGCCGTAACATATCATTCCTGGCGGCGCCCAAAGGGCCGTCCGTGTTCTTGGCTTTTCGTGAAGACAGAGCCATTTTATGGCGTCCGGCGGAAGCGGACTTAATCCTGCTTAGAAATGACGTGTTAGTATCTCCATTATCTGACTCTGACTAAACGGTTTGTGGTAGGAACCTACCATTATGGCTTAGTGCAATAAATTTCTCACGTAAGTAGGTGTTTTTCAACACCTATCGGAAGTAAGCACCTGAAACGTTCTGGCAGGAGGCAGTACTAAGCAGAGGAGTACTATCAGCAGAAGCAGGAAATTGCAACGAAAACGCCAGAATTTTGCTCCTGACGCCGATTTTTTTTGGGGGGGGGAGGGGTGGGAGGGGGGGGGGGGGGAGGCCTGAATGATAATTTGGTGAAGCGACTCGGATCTCATGAAACTGTCGAGTCGACTGGCATCCATCGAGTCTTTAGGAGGCAATTCGTCGTTTGTGTGCCATGGAGACTGTGGGGGAAGGAGGGACGTGTTTTTATGATCTTTAACATTTCTGAAGGCGGGAGTTAACGAACCTTCGTAACCAACGTTAATGATCCTTGGTAACCAACAAACTATGTCCCCACAAGCGAAAACCTACACGGACTCGAAAATGTATTCTCTTTGCATGTGCGTAGAAATCTGCTCAGCCATTTTCCTGTTTTCTGAGTAGATGATATGGTTATGTGAGCGAATACACGCTCGGTAGAAAGATCCCTCACATCCTGAGGAACCATTAGCCAGCAGAACATGGTTTTTAGTGAAAGAAAAGGATTTGGCGAGAACTTATTGATGCCATTAAATTTCATTTGCTTCTATGGAAATTTTAAATGTATTTTTCCGTTCCGTTTGACTTACTGTCTTTGAATAATTAGCCTGTTTTGTTTTTCTGATGTTTTCAATGCAAAGTCCAACGACACAGCTGGTGGAATTTTTATATCCCGCCTGGAAGGCGGCGCGTGGGTCTGCTCCTGAAAACTGAGGGTAGACCGATTGTAGGAAGCTAGGAGGAGCAGGTGAGGTAGATCACTTGGTACTGCAAATAAAAATGGTTTTACTATGTACTTAACTTTGTCTGAGATGAGCACGCAGGTGCGAAGCCGTACAGGTTACAAACGCTCGCCCACTATGAAACAGAAACAATGTTGCTTGCTCGTCTACTCGGCATCAAATGGGCTGAATCTGGAGCGGCGCTCGTAGATCTGCACAGCGCCGGCTAGAGGGCGCTGTCGTCTGTGTCGGTGTCGTAGTGCAAACCTAGCAGAGCGCACCTACGTTGTGGCATCGTAGCTATCGATACCACAGGAGGTGCATTCACTGTTTCCAGCGCATATTTCCAGCGCAGTGGTCGTATCTCAGAATCTTGTTTAATAGCAAACCCTCAATCCCGATTCTTTAAAGAATAGACCTCCCACGTAAAAAACAGCTTTAAATGTCTGATTACTTAAGAGAGTTAATTTGTTAAACATTTGATGTTATGCTTGTTGTTAGTCGCTAAATGTGCTCATTCTCAAATAGTGGATGAATACATTTCTGGGTAATTTTCGTGAGTTACGTTGCCTAAAGACATATACACGATTTCTAAATGCAACACTTATCTTACTGTATTCAACATTTAACATAAGATTGTACCTTTTAATGCGTACATTATGACGGAATTTTAAATTTTTGAATTTGGTTAATAGCTCTACGAAACACTGAAAATCAGTTTCTTGTTGCCCTGAAAGCACTTTGTTGGGCTACCTGCAACTGAAACCGTGCCTCGGGTTAATAGTTTAGTAATATACAAGGGCTATTCGGAAAGTAAGGAACGATCGGTCCCGAAATGGAAACCGCAGTGAAAATCCCTTGAAGCTTTGCACCAGATGGTTTGGGCAGTGTCTCTAGTACGCTCGTAGATAGCTTCACGTCGCTCTTCTCAGTTGTGAGCGCAAAGTGAGCGCGTAAAGATTCTTAGAAAATAGCGTCTCCCGCCAAGTACGGGTGCCTGCCGAGAGATTTCGCTTGATTTCATGTAACCCCAGATATCTAAACCGTCGTGCAATTCCTTGTTCATTACAGTTCTCGGACGTACACTGCATGGGCAATCAGGACGCTCCTGCAGCGCTTTTGGATGGGAAGTGTTTGATCACCCACCATACAGCCCGGTCTTAGCTCCCTCTGGTTTTCATCTCTGCTCAAATGAACCGCTGGCTATCAAGAAAACTTTTTGGCACAGACAACAAGCTGCAGTCCAGCGTAGAATATTGTCCGAAAACAGTGAAAGCTGACTTCCATAATGAACGTCTTGCAAGGTTGGTACAACGCTATGACAGATATCTACACTCATGCTCATAAATTAAGGATAATTGCAGAATGTGGTGCCACACAACGTGGCACTACACAAAACTGGCACTAATAGCATAGGCACATAGGAAACATACACGACACAGATCTGTAAGTCCACGGTATTGCTGATAAGTTGAGAAAACCGTCCCGAAACACATGTGCTACAAAACGCCACTATTTCCTGCGCATGTACCCCGACATCAATATGAGACATGATCACCATGCACACGTACACAGGCCGCACAACGGGTTGGCATACTCTGGATCAGGTGGTCGAGCAGCTGCTGGGGTATAGCCTCCCATTCTTGCACCAGTGCCTGTCGGAGCTACTGAAGTCTCGTAGGGGTTCGAAGACATGTAGCGATACGTCGACCGAGAGCATCCCAGACGTGCTCGATGGAGTTTAGGTGTGGAGAGCAGGCAGGCCACTCCATTCGCCTGATATGTTCTGTTTCAAGGTAATCCTCCACGATGGCAGTTCGGTGGGGCCATGCGTTATCATCCATCAGGAGGAAGTTGGGACCCACTGCACCCCTGAAAAGGCATACTGTTGTAAAATGACGTCCCGATACACCTGTTGTGTTACAGGTCCTCGGTGAAAGACATGCAGGGGTGTACGTGCACCGATCATAACCCCATCCCTCACCATCACACCACGACCTCCTTACAGGTCCCTTTCAAGGACATGAAGGGGTTAGTGTCTGGCCCCTGGTTCACGTCAGATGAAAACCCGACGAGAAACACTGTTCAGACTACACCTGGACTAGTGCGTGAACATAACCTGGGACCACTGTTCCAATGACCATGTACTGTGTTCTTGACACCAGGCTTTACGGGCTCTCCTGTGACCAGGGGTCAGTGGATGTACCTTGCAGGTCTCCGGGAGAATAAACCACGTCTGTTCAGTCGTCTGTAGATCGTGTGTCTGGAGACAACTGTTCCAGTGGCTGCGGTAAGGTCCCGAGCAAGGCTACCTGCAGTACTCCGTGGCCGTCTGCGGGAACTGATGGTGAGATATCGGTCTTCTTGTGGTGTTGGACACTGTGGACGTCCCGTACTGTAGAGCATGGACACGTTTCCTGTCGGCTGCAATCATTGCCATAATCTTGAGATTACACTTTGTGGCACGCGGAGGGCCCGTGCTACGACCTGCTGTGTTTGACCAGCGTCCAGTCGCCCTAGTATTCTATCCCTCATAACGTCATCAACATGTGTTCTTTGAGCCACTTTCAACACGCAGTCACCATTAGCACGTCTGAAAACTTCTGCACACTTACTCGCTTCACGATACTCTGACATGCACCAACACACCTCAGCGTATGTGGACTGCTGCCAGCGCCACCGTGCGACGACCGCAGGTCAAATGCACCGCATGGCCACACACTGAGGTGATTTAAACCCGCAAACCGCCCACCAGAGCGTTGCTTCACCATGTATCAGCATTATCCTTAATTTATGAGCGTGAGTGTACGTTGAAGCGGCCGCTAGATAGAGAAGTATCTGTAAGGTGTAACTAATTGTTGAAAATAAAACAGTTCTCCTTTTAACCGTGGTTTCCATTTCGCGATCGATCGGTCCTTACTTTCCAAATAACCAACTTAGATTAGTTAAATAGTTACAGGGCATTAAAAATTCTTTTTGCAGCAGGGACAAGTTTAACTCTAAAATTTATTTTAGCAGCAGCGACAAGTTTAACTCTAAAATTTCTTTTAGCAGCAGCGACAAGTTTAACTCTGTCTAGCGAGGCTGTTGAACCTCATGCTGAGTGTTTTTAATATTGTAACGATGCAGAGAACTAATACGCGTCCGCCAATACGCATCTCCTCGTAAATCTTCAGAGAAATATGCCGCGTAATTTGTTTCGCACGTTGCCACGATGTATCGGAGAACGAGACGAAAGGAACGTTTCCAGGACCAGAATTACTGTTCACACTTGGTGGTCCTTTCTAATTTTAAGAGAGAAGTGGCCATGTTCATAGTAGTACTATATAATGCCGTTGACCGCTACTCGAAAGTGCCCACATCTCGTGGTCGTGCGGTAGCGTTCTCGCTTCCCACGCCCGGGTTCCCGGGTTCGATTCCCGGCGGGGTTAGGGATTTTCTCTGCCTCGTGATGGCTGGGTGTTGTGTGCTCTCCTTAGGTTAGTTACGTTTAAGTAGTTCTAAGTTCTAGGGGACTGATGACCAAAGATGTTAAGTCCCATAGTGCTCAGAGCCATTTACTCGAAAGTAGTGAGAAATAGGGCCATAGAAAATAATTTACTGTCCGACACAATCACATCAATTTCAAATGAAATTACCGTTTCGGCACTTATCGGGCCGTCCTCAGATCTACAGGACAAATTATTATAAAAACTGAAAGAGAGTACACGGCGGGTTGAGTTCGCCTGCTGCGTTCCTCTCTTCCATTATGCGAGAGCATAATGCTGTCAACATGGAAATGGATACGCGCGCAACGAGTGGGGCGCCAGACTACGGTGCCATCTGCTGGTCAGAAGCGAATTCGTCTGCATCCTAGTAGTCCCTGAATATGTTCAGTGTTTCATTTTAACAATAGTGGTTATGTGTCAGATACTTCCTATTTAATAGTAAAATGTAAAGCGTATTTAAAAATTCAATATATAAGTGGTGTAAGCTTGATAGCGTACTGTCAGACCACTTTACGTAGTATATCAGCGTGTTACAGTTGCGTGACACCTGTGTCATAAGATATGATGATCGCAGACCGATTAATGCAGTTTTATTCATTTTTTGGTTAAAGTCCTTATATATGGTGTTTTAAAATGGGTGTAGATAAACTTTTTACTGAAGTATCTCACTGGCAAATGAATAGTTAGTTAGTAGCCCACTAGGAGACTGGCTTTTATACACAGGACCAACATCATGTATGTTCAGTGAGAACAAGGTTTCCATGGTGGTGGGACTCATCCACAGCAATTTATGGTATGACATTATTTTACTGTATTTTTATTTTATCGTGATTTGCATAGCTTCTCTTTTAGTTTTTACATTTATTTGTCCTCTTGATCTAATGATGACCGAAAGCGGTAGAAATGGTAATTTCGTGTTTGAAATTATTGTCATTGTGTCTGTCAATAAACTACGTTCAAATCAATCAATCACACTAGTTTACAGCTCGTCTAAAATATTCTTTCAAAGGGCCATAGAAGTTCTCAATACCATCGTGCTGTCTCCTTAAAAATAGTGATTATATGTTACCATTATCTGAACCGAAACTGCGGCATAATCTGCCGAACGGACACAACGCGTCACAGTTCTTCCTGCCACTGTCAACCCGTCATCCACAAGTCCGTTTGTTTACTGGTCAAGAACAAAGAGCGAATAGAGTGCTTTTGATTGCCATAGACGCTTCGCTTCAGTTGAATATAAAAATGGACGACACTTTGACATCTAGGAGTCAGCATAAATTAATTTTCTCCCCAGACTGGTTGCTACAATCGTTTCCAGTTGTAACCGGTTGTGTCAGGTTGCCAAGAAATGACCTTCTGTAGTCAATATATTTCACTCTGTGGCAAAGTCACCGTCACTGCTCAAGCACTCGCGTGTCAGGGGCCGTTGCGAAAATCGAGAGAAGAGCCTGTTACATAATTTCAAGTCTGGCGTGGTAGGATCTTGTCAACCGGGTATCCCACGCCTAAGTCTCTACAGGCACACGAAAGTTCCGTTGTTATGCGGAGATGGCTCAGTTTGGATCTTTGGATTTAGTGGCAGAGCTGCTGTCCCATGCTACGACGACGGTGGTGAGTTGATCACTAATTATTTCCTCTTTTTACCTTTTCAAGTATGAATCATGGAATTTCTCCGTCATGACTGTTTTTTCCTCAAGAGACAAAGAAATATTTTTTGAGAAAAACAGCCTGACGAGACTCGGCCGTCTGTGCTTTCAAATTCACATTTACGCGATGTGTTTGGCCCATCTACGAATAGTTCTGTTTTTCACGTGACTTATTTAGTTATGAGCTTCAGTGAAATATGTAAGGACGATTTAATCCAAAGTAGATCATACAAAGTTAGTACCATGGTTCCCAACAGCAATTCTGTTTCAAATGTGTTCCTCCCAGTGGTCTCTCTTGAAAGAAACTAATTCTCATTTTCTATCGTTAAAAGGTAATTACGATGCATATAATACAGAAAAACAGATTTGCATGGGAAGGCAACATTTACATACAATTTCAAGAAATGGCTAGTCAGAATAGTACGAACATCGAAAACAGGCTAAAAAAGTGAAGCAACGCTTAAGCACCTTACAGAGTGTATTAATTTTGGTTTACTGCTTCTGAGTTTCAGGAAATGCCACTGTAGGTACTTCTGTTGCTGCCGATCGGGAATGCATCTCCGAGACTCAACCTCAATATTTCATTTTAAAACTGTAAATAGACATAATGCCATCTTTTTCGCCTTCCGGAAACAATGTTTATTCGGTGAGAGAGTTATGTATTATAATACATCAAAATGTTCAGTTTCATCTCTTACTTAAAATGCAACTATTTATAGCAGCCCCAACAGACTATTAAGGAGATGCACTGAAACGTCCCCTTAGAAAAAATGGTGAATTACTGTGCTGGTAAACCCCTTACGTTATTTGATCTTCAAACAGCTCAGCAAAACTGAACGTACTCAGACATTTCTCTCTGTACTTAACTGAAACACAATATTTTTAGCGCAACGCAATGTGGCTTTCAGTAATCCCTACAAAAGAGCGGCCCTGACTAACAATAACCTATACCTTCCATGAATCACTTACCTCACAAAAATCTTCGTTACTCTAACTACTGCAATACAGCGAGCGCCAACACTGCCAGCTAAATAAAAGATTCTAACTACTGAAAGCACTAACTACTGATAGGCATAGTTAGCAAATGAGAGATTTGGATAGAGAACAAACAATGTATTTACCTTAATAGTGTTCAAAAGTCATAATATATATCAGTTCATGACATCCAGTCTTACAAATTTACTCTCTCTGATGGACACACGTCCAGATCATCCGCTCTCAAAACTCCATCTCTCTCCCCACATCCACTACAGCTGGCGGCTCACCTCCAACTGCGCAACGCTACGCGCTGTTCACATCCAACTGCCCAACACTACAATAGAGAATATTTCAACAATGCAAACCAGCCACAGACGTCACACAGCACAGTCAGTGATTTTCATACAGAGCGCTACGTGGCGTTACCAGCCTACTTACAGCACTACTGAAATCTTAAGAACAACTTCCTGTCTAATTATATGGGGAGTCTCTCCAATGGGTTGTCAGGCTCATTTTCGCTGATGTTTCGGAAGGCATTTGCAGTTTCATTTTTGCGTCGTGTAGCCGGGATCACCTCAAACAAGTCATGTTGATCACTTCTTTCATACGATACTCAGCGTCGACCGGTTTGTTTCCCATTACAAACAAAATCATTTTTAAATCGGAAATTTACGTGTCCATTTTACAGAGCGGTCCCATGTTAGTTTAGCGGATTATTCCTTTCATCGATATGCATTAATGGGAACAGGAAGACACGGAGAATAATCACTACCCAGCAGCAACTGACAGTGGTTCTGAATGGCGACAGCAGTCATGGCGGGCCAGGGAGCTGTCGTCGCTGAGTAGTCCTGGTTATTATTCGTGTTTTACTGTCGATGTTAATACACATCGATAAAACTAATACCGCCCTGGACTAATTTGGGACTGCTCTTTCGAATGCGCACGTAAAATTCCAGTTTAAAAATAATTTTGTTTGTAACGGGAAAGAAACCGGCACTTTCCATCAACGCTGGACGTCGCATGGAAGGCATGATGAGCTTGGACTGCCTCTAGCTATAAGTTACAACAAATAAAAATGCAGATATTTGCCGAAACATCAAAGAAAATGCGCCTGACACTTCTTAGCAGAGACACACTGTAGAAACGCGGTACACTTCCCGAAAGCAAGTTTCAGAAAATTTGCTACCGAATCACGTTATTACCTGCGAGCCACGGTGGATGACTGGAATTCACTCAGTACCTAATTTAGTATTTCATTACAAGAAACATATTGCTGTTTTAGTAAAAAGTGTAACGTGAATTACCCTCTGTAAGCATTAAGGAAATCTGGAAGATGAGATATTCGGAATGTTTACCGTAGCTTTCCTTTGCAGTTAGCGAATGCGACATTGCCCTTGATGGCCTACATGAAAATTAAACTGGGTATTAGTGGTTTGCTGCGTACAAAAGCATCACGTTAATCGTCACCAATCATTTATTTCATTTTTAAAGTGTGTACTTCCCGCATTCGTCACATGGCAAGTGACCTTTAAAGTAAAGGAATGTGAAAAAGGCACAAGTAACTGATAAGCAAGAGCGGAATCATAAGACAAACTTAATCCTTTCCGATACGACCGGTATAGTAAGAGATAACTGGATCCCAGGCGATTGTACTAAAGATACCGTCCCGGCTCTTTTTGTGAACCGTCGTTTATCAACATACTGGCTGTCTTTTCAAGAGATTTTGACTCGCACAACGCATGATAATTAATTTGATTCACAATCTACAAATAATGATATGATTTACGAATTTAAATACACTGCGTGACAAAAAAGTGACACATCCAAAAGGAAAGGAGGAAATGAAAGTAAACTTTACGGGTTGAGATGGTATGTAATGGTAATTCAGAGATTACAGAATCGAGTCAATTTTACAAAGAATTAGGCAGTATGAGCCCATTCATCCGTATTGACGTTGCACTCCTGACGTGGATGCAACCTCTGATTCGTCTGAGAAGCGTGTCACAAAGCCGATGCATCCCAAGGTGGGGGGAAACCTCTAGCGCAGTTGGGATTTTTTAATTTCCTGGAAATATTTGAATTTCCGGTTTTATTTTACATATGGGACAATTAGCCTGTCACGTCAGAGGGAAAATCTGGCAACAATGAAGAATATAGTAGAACCAGTCCGCCACACTATTCGTGTTGATACCAATAAACAAATAAACAGGCTAAATCAGCGAAGAAGATTAAATTGAAATGGGGAGGTTTCGGCTTTGGGGCAGGGTGGCGGGGAACGAAATTGAAGTTTAACCTGGGCCCCAACTAACCCAGTTACTTCACTATACGTACCCTACATTTTGTTGTGATAGCACTGCTCTTTTCTAATATAACCAAAATGTGTTAAGTTCGTTCACATTTTTGGTTTGATCAAGAGCCTGCGAGTTTGAAGTACGCAGACTGCGTGCAGTGTAGCCCCTCAGGAGTTACTTGAAATCAAAAATGGAAACATCAGTCGATACTGCATTAAATTCATGGTAGCGTATACTTAACCACAATGAAATAATCTTCAATTTAATGATATGGTGCTAACTTTAACTCTTAGTTCAATTTTTGTGGATTTTTTCACTCCTCCTTTGGCTTTACAAAAAAAAAAAAAAAAAAAAATAGTAAACATTAACAAATTTCATATACTAGAGGTAAAAGCTCCTAAGAAAAGTTTTACTTCTCAGGGGTGAAAGGAAGAAGTTAATAGGTTGAACCGTTTTTGTTTCATGCTGTACACAGTTTTGAAAAATCGTTTCTCGAGGAAAACCTGTTTAAAGTGTAGCGAAAGCTGTTGTAAGTATTATTAGTTCAATTCCCGTAAAACTACATGTTGTTACATATTTTTAATGTCGCTAAACGCAAATCTGAAGTTAGATTTCAAAATTCAAAATGGCTAATCCAATATGTCGCGGCACGACAAGTTTTCTACCTGAGCCAGGCGTCTCCGACTGAAATCGTCCCACGGCGGCCGTGACACTGCTTCGAACAATGAACTGTAGAAACTTCTGTAACGCAGGGATTAGAAAACATTTTCATTCCGACATTCTAGACGCATACATATTTCAAAAAATGCAATAAATAAAATCGAATTTTCGACCATTTTGAATGAGAACGTGGCCTTAAATCAGCGACAGGGAACATGCGTTGCATCGCAGTCTTAATAAACGGCTGTAATGCCCATGTACTGCGAATTGCTTTTACTCGTGCTTTTATGCACTGCACGAGGCACATTCTTTTACTTTTATCACTGCCGCTGCTTCCTTTTGACGCTGCACGCGCTATCTTACCTCAACCAGTGAATGTACTGAGCTGGTTCTGCAACTAGACACGTTGTCCAGTGCTCGTTTCCTGGTAACCAGTCCTCTCTCTTACCATCATCATCATCATCATCATTTAAGACTGATTATGTCTTTCAGCTGATGTGATGCAACCCGTGTGGGAAAACTCAGGAGGCGGTTGGTCAGTGTTCAGAGAATGAGAGGCGGCGTCGTTTGTGAGCCGCTGGGAAATATTGCGTCATTCTGGCACAGCGCTATTATGAAACGTGTTTACGATTGTTCATACTCACTTCGTCGTTTACTGAGGCTGTGGTCCGTCTTCGATTCTCGATGATTATCTCTTATTTTTCTAGTAAAAATGAAGATCTGTTGACAACTTTGGATGACGGAGTTAAGTTATAGTACTTTTGAGAGAAATTTTCTAATAACTTGTCTCTTCTAGTTTTAAGCATATTTTCTTAAAAGACTGATACATAATAGAATATTAGGTACAGATGAGTTGAATGTGTTAATTTTAACTGTGTATAATCGTGTAATGTTGTAATATGGAAATTTATTTGCACTTGTATTCTTTTGTATGCTTTTCAGCAAAAGACCAAAATAAGTATACAAAAAAATCGATTTTTCTGAAGTAAGAAAGTATGGAACGTCTTTCTCTCAGGCTCGATGAACCTAAGGAAAAGCGGCTGAAATTTATTTACTTAGTGAATGGCCCCAATGTATGGTTATTACAACATATTCAAAGAAAACAGCGTACCTAAAATATAGATTTTATATCCCATGATTAGTTGCAGTCGTCCATTCAAGGCACAATGGCGTTGGGAAACAGACTTCCGTTGGTTCACCAAGGTATGATCTCCACTCATATCTTGCGACAAAGTGGAGGATAGATTATCTTTGGGCTACACTGTCACAGTTTGACGTTGGACGTCTTTCCCACATGTAAAGATTTTCTGGACAAATACCGTGTCCCCGTGCTGTTTCACCTTTTCGATATATGACGAGAGAGTTCAAAACGACTGATGGGCCTGATAGCTCATGTAGATAGTAGGTAGCGTTGTCATTCTACAATTCCAACCATTTGGCATCGAGATTGAAGCTGACCAAAAGAACTGTTGGGCCGAACAATTCATAAATGTTCAGAATCTTGTTGTAGTCCTTTATGAATGCTTCTTGTCGATGTGCCCAGTAACCCTATCCGGTCTTCACATTACAACGTTTTGGATTACTGTATTATAAAAGATACACTTAAATTAAAATATATTGTGGTTACTATGTTTCAGAGTTACATTTCCTTAGAATGGCATTGGGGGTGATACAAGCGATTCATTATTTCCAGTACCTCCGCCCGAACAATTGTTATAGTCAGGACTTGCATGTAAAGAAACTCAGATCAGGAAGAAACGGCGATTGTCAGATCAACAATAAATTACTAAGACAGTATAAAATACTAGGACCTGAGATTGGATAGTTTAGTTTATAAAATCGTAATAATCTGTGGGTTCTATATTAATGTCAGTAATACATTAAATTTCAGCATCGTCGCTTTATCGTTGCTATCATCACAGTATCCGATTCTCGCAATCGTGTCGTTACTGAAATTTTAATTTTTTCACTAACTGAAACGTTAATTCGAGTTTCGATGAAATATATTTTCACTGTGGATTGGAGTACGTCATACGTAACTCTGCAGTGTAAGTGTTTAACATAATGTCACAGCCAGAATGAAGAGAAGTGAAAACGACAACACGAGACCCAAAAAACGGTTCACCATGCAGGCAGTCCTTTCCACATACTAACACACCCCCACCCACTGCACTTATGGCTACGTTGATATGACGGAATCTGACGCGCGTTTTCGAATTGGGCATTTAGACACGCAACATTCAACCTTCAAAAGATCACGCAAAAAGTTTCTAGACGCAGACAAATGCTCTTTGACGTGCGTCTTTCAGAAAGACTGGTGGCGCCCGTACGCTGTTCAGTTGACCGCACGTTCCCGTCCTAGCCAGGCGTATTTTCTGTGTCTTTCTTTTAGTTTTGTTTGTTGGGCGATGCGAAAAGTGATTGATGATTGAAACCGAAGGCAACAATACTGACGTCGACCTAGCGATTGAGGATGTGGAAAAAAGGCCAGCAAATTGGTATATAGCGTCGGAATCATACAAAAATAATATTTTGAGATGGCGAGGAGGAAGAACTGGTTTTTATCTTCTGTGAGAATAATGGTACTCTGGGATAGAAGATGAATGTAGGTAAGAAAACCTTTTCTGCTGTCGAGTACACTTTTGTTCATATCTTACTATCTGCATGTTCAAGTTTACCTTCATTGACAAAGTAGTTGGTAAATTTAGCCCGAACGTTATCTGCCGATGGTGTGGATCGTCCGTTTTGAGTATCATTAATACTTGTGATATATCCCTCTAAGATGTCTTCGTGTTTCAATCCATCTCTCATTTGAGCGTAGTTGTGAAGCCCTGTAATTGGTTTTACAATGTGGCCTGCGCAATCCACACTGACATCTAATTGGTGATGTAGTATTCTCCACTTATTATACATTGTACCAAAAGTACACTCAACATACCTACGTGCTCAAGTTAGCCGACAATTTCATAAGTCAGCTGCTTTCCGCCGTTGGGTCTCATTACATTATCCACCAGCCCAAATGTTTCACCTACTAAAATCACGTAAGGCTGTGTCATATCGTGTTTTTCCGATAAAGGTCTTGGTTTTGGCATATATAAAGATTTTTCAGTGATCTTCTGATACAGGAAGGAATCCGCGAAAATTCCTGAGTCGCTGTCTTTCCCATACGCGCCAGTATCTACCGAGATAAAGAAATAGTCAGAATCAAATAGAGCTAACAGCACTACAGGAAAAAAATTACTGTCGAGAGCTCCGATCTAATTAGGAAACTTTGCGTGTTGTTCAAATCCATGAGATATTTCAATCCATTTTTCTTCATATGGTGTTGGTATCAGAATGTCTTTTAATTTATTCTGCTAACTTTGCATAATAAAAGGTTTATCCCAGATACAGTTGATTTTTCCAATTTTAGATGAATAGTGTAGCTCCGCCATTCAACGTGCGCTTGCAACATTTCTGACATGAATAATATAGTTTACTATTTACTCTTTACAGGAGCTCTGATATAAGCAAAATAGAAAAACATGAACTTCATTAGAGCGACGAAGACAAGAAAATCTGGGTCTAGTGCGTACAGTAACAGTTACATTCAGTTCAACAGACTCTTGTTTATGAATTCTGGCGTACCAGCTAAAGAAAGACACATCAGTTTGAACACTGACACAAACGAAGCTGAAGCAGGAGGAAGTAACCGTGCGAAGACTAATGATAATCCACTGATACCACCACATTTCCAGCCAACAAATAAATTCAAACCCAGTGCCAGTGATGACAAACTCATTAAAGTTTTAGAGGTGAGTCTAAAACAGAGAGATTTTGAAGTCACAGAATTAACAAAGAACAAATATGATGTAACAGATGGTAACCTTTGGAGAACGAAATAAAGAAAATTCCTGAACATAGCCGCCTCAGAGTTAAAATAGACATAATTATACACTACTGGCCATTAAAATTGCTACACTACGAAGATGACGTTCTACAGACGCGAAATTTAACCGACAGGAAGAAGATGCTGTGATATACAAATTATTAGCTTTTCAGAGCATTCACACAAGGCTGGCGCCGGTGGCGACACCTACAACGTGCTGACATGAGCAAAGTTTCCAACCCGTTTCTCATACACAAACAGCAGTTGGCCGGCGTTGCCTGCTGAAACGTTGTTGTGATGCCTCGTGTAAGGAGGAGAAATGCGTACCATCACGATTCCGACTTTGATAAAGGTCGGATTGTGGCCTATCGCGATTGCGGTTTATCGTATCGCGACATTGCTGCTCGCGTTGGTCGAGATCCAATGACTGTTAGCAGAATATGGAAACGGTGGGTTCTGGAGGGTGATGTGGAACGCCGTGCTGGATCCCAACGGCCTCGTATCACTAGCAGTCGAGATGACAGGCATCTTATCCACGTGGCTGTAACGGATCGTGCAGCCACGTCTCGATCCATGAGTCAACAGATGGGGACGTTTGCAAGACAACAACCATCTGCACGAACAGTTCGACAACGTTTGCAGCAGCATGGACTACCAGCTCGGAGACCATGGCTGCGGTTACCCTTGACGCAGCATCACAGACAGGAGCGCCTGCGATGGTGTACTAAACGACGAACCGGGCTGCACGAACCGCAAAACGTCATTTTTTCGGATGAATCCAGGTTCTGTTTACAGCATCATGATGGTCGCATCCGTGTTTGGCGACATCACGGTGAACGCACATTGGAAGCGTGTATTCGTCATCGCCATACTGGCGTATAGCCCGGCGTGATGGTATGGTTACACGTCTCGGTCACCTCTTGTTCGCATTGAAGGCACTTTGAACAATGGACGTTACATTTCAGATGTGTTACGACCCGTGGCTCTACCCTTCATTCGATCCCTGCGAAATCCTACATTTCAGCAGGATAATGCACGAGCGCATGTTGCACGTCCTGTACGGGCCTTTCTGGATACCGAAAATGTTCGACTGCTGCCCTGGCCATCACATTTTCCAGATCTCTCATGAATTCGAAACGTCTGGTCAATGGTGGCCGAGCAACTGGTTCGTCACAATTCGCCAGTCACTACTCTTGATGAACTGTGGTATCGTGTTGAAGCTGCATGGGCAGCTGTACCTGTACACGCCATCCAAGCTCTGTTTGACTCAATGCCCAGGCGTATCAAGGCCGTTATTACGGCCAGAGGTGGTTGTTCTGGGTACTGAGTTCTCAGGATCTATGCTCCCAAATTGCGTGAAAATGTAATCACATGTCAGTTATAGTATAATATATTTGTCTAATGAATACCCGTTTATCATCTGCATTTCTCCTTGGTGTAGCAATTTTAATGGCCAGTAGTGTAGAATGGAATAGCGCAGCACCAAAGCACGCGCAAACATCAGCTCTCAATCAACTTCAGCATCACACTATTTGCCAGAATACACCTGCCTGCACAAGAACAATATTCTTCTGGTTATGCTTACACAACTACCTCGCGGCCTTTAGCACCAAGTTCTCCTTCAGCTGTCTCCAGCGATGGTTCACAACTTCAATTATTTTCCGAGTGTTACAATTGTTTAGCTATAAAATGTCGGTACTGATAAAACTAAATAAATACCTATCTTAAAGTATTATAAGTTTTTCGTTTGGGGAAATCCAATCTAAGATGGCATTCTGGCCTACTATAATGTCTCCGCGCGGGATTAGCCTAGCGGTCTTAGGCGCTGCAGTCATGGACTGTGCGGCTGATCCCGGCGGAGGTTCGAGTCCTCCCTCGGGCATGGGTGTGTGTGTTTGTGCTTAGGATAATTTAGGTTAAGTAGTGTGTAAGATTACGGACTGATGACCTTAGTAGTTAAGTTCCATAAGATTTCACACACATTTTGATTTTACTATAATGTCCCCTTGCATGGCACGGACCAAGTCGTCAAATTACTTTGTAGACATTCTGAAGTAATTAAAGAATTTATATTCACTGGCCGGCCGAAGTGGCCGTGCGGTTAAAGGCGCTGCAGTCTGGAACCGCAAGACCACTACGGTCGAAGGTTCGAATCCTGCCTCGGGCATGGATGTTTGTGATGTCCTTAGGTTAGTTAGGTTTAACTAGTTCTAAGTTCTAGGGGACTAATGACCTCAGCAGTTGAGTCCCATAGTGCTCAGAGCCATTTGAACCATTTTTTATATTCACTGTCCTTCAGTTGCCGATACAATGTGATAAATAAACTCGTAGAGAGTCTATCACTTAAAAACTGGGCGAAACTAAACTGTGAATTTTCGATTTTTCTTGCAGTACATCCACAAGATCTCTGTTTTCTGGTCTCCACCGAAACACGATGCGAGCGTGACGCACACTACCGCTCCTCGTCTCAGCTTTCCGGAGATTTGATCGCGCGTTCGCACGTTACATCTGAACGTTTTAGTAGACAATAAGAATTCCTTTAAGGTTGCCTCTGCATCTACGAGGTATTGCTGAGATGCGTAAAGCAATGCCACTAGCAAGCTTAGGTGTTGGTGGTTAGTGTTTAACGTCCCGTCGACAACGAGGTCATTAGAGACGGAACGCAAGCTCGGGGTAGGGAAGGATTGGGAAGGAAAGCGGCCGTGCCCTTTCAAAGGAACCATCCCGGCATTTGCCTGAAACGATTTAGGGAAATCACGGAAAACCTAAATCAGGATGGCTGGAGACGGGATTGAACCGTCCTCCTCCCGAATGCGAGTCCAGTGTGCTACTAGCAAGCTTAGAGAACGGAAATATGTCAAAAGTGGTTATTCTGTTGTACGTTTTCATGATTTGACATATTTATTGCATTTAATTTTTTTTTTTTTTTTTTTTTTTTTTTTTTTTTTTTTTTTTTGCCACTAATCCGTTCCTGTTGTCTCTGTAACCTGCTAACAAGGGGAAGGAAGTCATGTCGCCATCTGTCTGTGAATAGTTAAACTTTGTTCGGTGCGTTGTCGTATTTCAACTGTTTCGGTATCCTATTTTCTAAGGCGAAGATAGGGTATCAGCCCAAGTCAGAGTAGAAAACCGCCTAAAACTCATACACAGGCTAGCTGATACACCAGACTAAAAATCTCTAACCCACCACCCAAACTTCTTTGTGTATGATTCACCTTCCTGTCTCGCATGCTAGCGCGTTGTGTGTTTGGCTCTTCGACCATAAATATAATAGACTGGCCCTGACGTCATTTTCGTGGCTCCAACATCTCTGAGTTCAAAATGGTTCAAATGGCTCTGAGCACTATGGGACTTAACATCTGTGGTCATCAGTCCCCTAGAACTTAGAACTACTTAAACCTAATTAACCTGAGGACATCACACACATCCATGCCCGAGGCAGGATTCGAACCTGCGACCGTAGCGGTCACGCGGTTCCAAACTGAAGCGCCTAGGGCCGCACGGCCACACCGGCCGGCTACATCTCTGGGCTGAAGTCACGTGAATGATGGCAAAACATGGTTGTTTCGTTTGCGCTTATGGCTGTACTCAGCGTTTTGTCGGGGGAAATGGCATTACATTTCACGTGTAAGTGTTTCTATGATAGTGCAGATGCGTTTATTGATAACTGCTGAAGTGACTTTTATATCTTTTTTACACTTGAAATAGAGTATCACGTAAATTAACGTGTTGAAAGTGATGCCTGTAAAGTCAGACTCATATTACATTTTGGAAACTATCTGCGATAATTCGGCTACAGAAGTAAGTATAATTGTTTCTCGTTCCTACTCATAGGTTTCCTAAGGATGAAAGCCGAAGGCAGCTTTCGATACAGACCCTGAAACGGAAAAACTTTAAGCCATCTGCACATACGCGCCTTTGCTCGAAGCACTTCGCGGAGAAGTGTTTTGATAGGTTAGTTATTATTTACAATGTATATTTATAATTTATATTTACAGTGTTTGTCATTTTTAAACCTAAGCTCCAAAAGTATTTTCTGAAACTTCAAAGTCTCACCTTTCATCTAAAATATCACTTTTTTTAAACTGATAGTTTAAAATTTTGTAAAAATAGTGGGAACTGAACCTTTGAATTGTACCTAAAATTGGTACTCTAAAATGGACCTTCTCCTAAAGTCGACAATTTTGGCACCTATAGTTGACATAATTCCCATATCCCATTTTCTTTTATAAGTGACTAGAGCTCAAAACGCGGCGAATACAATGTTTAAAGTTTTGACACGAGCCCACTCTTACTGTTTAAAAGAATTTTAACGCCATTTTACTTTAATTGATAGTTTATAGTAATTTCGACCCGCTGCCCACCAGAGTGGCGTTCGATTTGTTAGACTTTATAAATGGTACTGTGGACAAATCCAGGTCAAATGCAGTGCTGGCATAATGTTTCACAAATAAATAAGTAATTTTTGTTGGAAGCGTTTGGCAGTCGATTGAGAAATGTGGGGAAAATACGATACAAACATAGGCAGACTGATTTGAAATCCCGCCATGTTTTGCCAACAGTCGCGTGGTTTATGTTGGAGCCACACCAGCCCTATAGCTTCTGCACAGCAAGGCCAGTCTACTCGTATCTATGGTCGAAAGTTTGGCTATACCAACAGATGTGTTTCAGATTATGACCACCAATATCTGTATTCTCTGAAGTTGCTCAGAGATCTTCTTATCCGTCTCAGTTAAGGAATGAAAACAGTAGGGTGCGCTGACAGTTTTGTAAAACGTGATAACTAGGTACTGTACTGCAACATAGCTAGTTTGATATAACCTAACAACCAATGTACGATAGTTGTGGTGTTGCAGAATTGAATTTCTTGATCTTAAATCCAGCAAATAAAACACGAAATATTAGTGAGAGACTGCGGGCCTATACGTTTATCCATATCTGAGAATGAGGCTGAATAACCACAAAGTGGGTAACGTCCTACGACACGGAGCGTGGAATGTCAAAAGTTTGAAAATGATGGGGAAACCGCAAAATTTGAAAAGGGATATGCAGAGGCTTTGTGTAGGTACACTGTGGATTCAGTGAAATGAAATGACAATAATGATTTCTAAAAACTGAAATACTGCCAATTGGTAGTATGCGACCTTTGTAATGCTTGTATAATAATTTATTACGTCACGATCGCTTAGATGTATGAAAAATATTCACATTACCGATTCCGGCAAGTATTGGCTATCTTCAGATCCATTAAAAGCCATTGTACAGATATGTAAATAAATGTAGTAAGGCGCTTTGAACATATTGTCATTTTATGATTCAATAAATGTACATTCTATCATAACCTGATAAAAAGACTAGAATTAGAATATCGATCTGTTTTATTGTATATGGATATTGGAAAGAAGAGGTAACTGGGAGAGGGGGGGAAAACAAAAGCGAAACAGGAGGATAACAGCGTCCTCTGCACCTCAGGTTTTCTGTGGTCAATCAAGTAAACTCGGTATTTTAAACAACATTGTCAACAACACAAATTATTAAACTTACAATGCCTGAAACTTTTTTTTAACAAAGTTGTTTAAGGAAAAACATTTAAGAAGTAATACGAAAAATGCTCTTCCTACTAGCGTACATATCAACCTTACACATCTGAAGATAAAAATCTGAGCCTATATCGTATCATCTGTATATTCTAAGATCGGTAATCTGACCTATTTCGTCATTTGCAATGACGGAATCAATCCTGACTTAAAACCTCTTACAACACAAATCTGTGTATATCTTCTCTCTTAAACAACGTATCCATACCTTTAGTTCGTTAAAACTTACAAAATCTGTTAGCGTCTGTCCATTATTGTTGATTACGCTTTCTCCAAAAGAACTAATGCAGTCAGGGCTTCATCTGTTGCCTATTAACACATTAAACTCTCCGGCTATGACAATCTCACCAGTATTTCCAAACCTGTTAAGCACTTTTATAATACTTCATAAATTTGTTCCGATTCTTCTGCTTTATCCTCCTGTGGGGCATAGACACAGATTAAGGTAAGCATTCTTCTGAGAGATTTCAGACGTACCAACATAATTCTGCCTGAGATATATTCGTAGCTCTTAATTCTTACTTTTTGACTTCTTTTTATTATAATTGCTACGCCCTTGCTGCTCTCTGTTGCTTGGCCATTCCACTATTGAATACACTAATGGCCATTAAAATTGCTACATCAAGAAGAAATTCAGATGATAAACAGGTATTCATTGGACAAAAATATTATACTAGAACTGACATGTGATTACATTTTCACGCAATTTGGGTGCATAGATCCTGAGAAATCAGTACCTAGAACAACCACCTCTGGCTGTAATAATGGCCTTGATACGCCTAGGCATTGAGTCAAACAGAGCTTGAATGGCGTGTACAGGTATAGCTGCCCATGCAGCTTCAACACGATACCACAGTTTATCAAGAGTAGTGACTGGCGTATTGTGACGAGCCAGTTGCTCGGCCACCATTGACCAGACGTTTTCAGTTGTTGAGAGATCTGGAGAATGTGCTGGCTAGGGCAGCAGTCGAGCATTTCCTGTATCCAGAAAGGCCCGTACAGGACCTGCAACATGTGGTCGTGCATTATCCTGCTGAAATGTAGGGTTTCGCAGGGATCGAATGAAGGGTAGAGCCACGGGTCGTTACACATCTGAAATGTAACGTCCACTGTTCAAAGTGCCGTCAATGCGAACAAGAGGTGACCGAGACGTGTAACTAATGGCACCCCATACCTTCACGCCGGGTGATACGTCAGTATGGCGATGACGAATACACGCTTCAAATGTGCGTTCACCGCGATGTCGCCAAACACGGATGCGACCATAATGATGCTGTAAACAGAACCTGGATTCATCCGAAAAAATGACGTTTTGCGGTTCGTGCAGCCAGGTTCGTCGTTGAGTACACCATCGCAGGCGCTCCTGTCTGTGATGCAGCGTCAAGGGTAACCGCAGCAATGGTCTCCGAGCTGATAGTCCATGCTGCTGCAAACGTCGTCGAACTGTTGTAGTGTAACGACGTAAGTTTTTTATAACCGATTTTCGTTTGATATATGACCATGTGCAGACTTCGTCACCTACGTCAGTTACAACCCACTTCAAAATGATTTATATTCTTTTTAAATTGTCATAGAATGGTTCTTGAACGAAACTGTAAAACATCAGTTGATTCGTATCCAAAGAATTACATCACTTGGGCCAATTGGTTTTCGTAAACTTTTTTTCGATTTACATTTCGTTTGTTTCTCCTCAGAAATTATATTGACACACGTTATCTTGATTTAATCGATATCAGAAACACACATTGAATAAACCTTTGAGATTCAAAGTTTCGATGAACGCTGTCAGAATTCAATAATCTTGTCAAATATATTATTAATCCGTTCACATAATTCTTAATAAATAAATCCTCAGAACACGTGTTTCAACTTTAGTAGCATCCACTATTTTATTAGCTTCCTACACATACAGATGTGAACTTGACCGTTGACAAACTAGGACTGACTTTTCAATAAGATTAAGCTCTCTATGACGTCATTGTTGTACAAAAAGAGTAAAAAAAAATTCATTTTAATTTTTAGAAGCACGACGCAACAACTCGGTTCCAGGATCTTCTGTTGATCTTTGGCTGTCGACCCGCGACGTATAGTGGCCAGCAATTTCCTCTCTGGTCGCGGCAGCGAAGATGCTGTCTCCGTTCGTTGCGCCGCCCTCTCCGTACATGAAATATAAAAAATACAAAACTTTTAGATAATTCACAGCTATTACAAATATTAAGAAAAATACATAAACAAAACTAAATTAAACTTATATTCACCTGCAAACTGGGCTGACACTGGTGGATGGGTGACGCTTCAATTTCGTCCCCCTACACTGTTCGTGCAGATCGTTGTTGTCTTGCAAACGTCCCCGTCTGTTGACTCAGGGATCGAGACGAGGCTTCACGATCCGTTACAGCCATGCGGATAAGATGCCTGTCATCTCGACTGCTAGTGATACGAGGCCGTTGGGATCCAGCAAGGCGTTCGGTATTACCCTCCTGAACCCACCGATTCCATATTCTGCTAACAGTCATTGGATCTCCACCAACGCGGGCAGCATTGTCGCGATACGATAAATAATCGCGATAGGCTACAATTGCTGTTTGTGTATGAGAAATCGGTTGGAAATGTCCCTCATGTCAGCACGTTGTAGGTGTCGCCACCGCCGGCAATCTTGTGTGAATGCTCTGAAAAGCTAATCATTTGTATATCACAGCATCTTCTTCCTGTCGGTTAAATTTGGCGTATGTAGCACGTCATCTTCGTGATGTAGCAATTTTATTGGCCAGTAGTGTATTATATAACTTTTCATGTACTGGTCAGTCTTAAGCTTCTTTCTGTTGCAGGGATAAAGGCTACGTCCAACTTAGCAGTTTGCAATAGCTCCTAACTCATTTCGTTTACGAGTTATCAATCTAATATTCCAAGTCGCAGAAACTCTTTCAGCTATCCAACTCTCGTTTTTTTTCTCTTTTTTGTTTCCCAGGCCGTCAATACTTAACCCATTTCTAGACTGGAAGCTATTCTCGTTTCTGACAGCAATGTACATTTCCTCCGACTGCGTTATGAGAGCCGGGCAGGTAACGCCTCCTCTTAACGATTAAATGTGGTTGTCACTCCTGTCTAATGACCCGTAGCCTCTAACCCCCTGGTGACGAGCATCCTAAGCACTATACTGTTGCAAGATCGATGACGACGGGACGATGCCGACTTGAAATGTCCCTGAGAGATTTCAGTCTCTGACAGGCAGAGCGGCCCCCAAACAACGCCTACCGCCTGGAGCAGTGGCACGCGGCGCCCTCGGTCCAGATCTCCACGGACACCGTACCCCGGGACCGGCCTCGCCACAGGCGGCTTACTCTGCGATCCGATCGACTCGGCTTATCTACGTGGAGGGACGCCCTGCGGTCACATTAGCTTTCACGCCCAGGTGTGCCGGTTTTACCAGTGACGTCATGCGTAACAGATGACTACTCAAGTCGGTCACACACTGCACATGTTGCAGACCTACTGTTGAAGATCGCCTTCGTCTTACCTTAACCTAAACAAATTTTCCCTACCCACTGGGGTTAATGCGTCTCGCGTCCCCAATGAGATGCAAACACAGTAAAATTTGCGCCAAAGATTACATCTGCACTATGTGGTCGAAAGTATCTGGGCACCCCTATGTAATGTAAAACTGACAAAGAGGCGGGCTCGGCATTGTATAAGGAGGTTAGGAGTATTGCGCTATCAGTAGAGAAGCAGTGACAGCAGCACGGAATGGTCAGTGGAGCTCAGTGACTTCGAACGTGGGCTAAGGATTGAATGTCACATGAGAAGCAAATACATTGGGGACATTTCAAACTTTCTAAAGCTGCACAAGTCGACTGTTGATGATGTGATAGCAAAGTGGAAACGCGAAGGAACGCACACAGCTAAATCAACACCAGACAGACCTCATAAACTGACGGATGCGAACCGTCAAGGACTGCGGAGTGTGGTTGTAAAAAAAAATAAAAAAAAATCACTCGTGAGTTCCGAAGTGCTACCAAGCAGTCCAGCTAGCACAGTGATTATGTGCAGGGAATTGGAAAGAATGGCATACAAGGCGTACAATGCTCGAGCAGGTCCTCATGAGGCACTTATTTCTGTACTGTGCGCAAAGCGACGCTTGAGTTACTGTAAAGGGCGACGCCACTGGACAGTAGATAACTGGAAACGAATGATCTGGAGTGATGAATCACGCTTAGCACTGTGGCATCCGATAGAAGGGTTTCAGATCGGTTACTGCCTGGAAAACCTACCTGCCGTCCTCGTTAGTCCCAACAGTGAATTACGGAAGAAGTTGTGTTACAGTGTGGAAGTGTTTTTCGTGATCAGAGTGTGGTCCACTTATTGCGCTTAAGAGAACGCAAAATTCAGAAGAACATGAATACATTTTAAGATTTATGTATTACGCACAGAGGAACAGCTGGAGAGCTGGAGACGATGAGTGTTTGTACCTTTGTACCTATAAAAGCAGCGTCTTGAGGCTGTGGCCTGTGGGCAATAACAATCCCAAAATGGACTGGCTTGCCCAGCGCCCTGACCTGAACCTAATGGAACACCTTTGGGATGAGTTAGTATGTCCACTTCACTCCAGATTCCAGCTCCTAACATCACTAACTTCCCTGGTTTCGACTCTTGAGGAAGAATGGTCTGTCATTCCTCCACAGACATTCAGACACCTTGTTAAATGCGTCCCCTGCAGAGTCCAAACCGTCATGAAGGCGCAGGGTGGACACACTCCATATTAATGTCCACTAATAGGTGCCTGGGTACTTTCGATCAGATAGTGTACCTCTATATCCCTACTCCGAATGCCACCTGATGATATACGGTAGATGATACTTTCTGTGCCACTATCGCTTACCCCTTTTCCTACCCCACTCGAAAATTGTACGCGGGAAGAACGATGATTGATAAGCCTCCGTGTGACCTGGGATATGTAATTTTGCATATACCGTTCCAGATTGCAATGCATTGGTCGGCTCTTTTAAGAACGTATGCTTTTGGAATCCTAACAATAAACCACATTTTGACGAACAATGATTCTACTGGAGCGTCTGAACTGGACTTAGAAAAGCATCTCCGTGACGCCTTCGTGCCTACTAAACTAACCTGTGACGAAACAGGCTGCCCTTCTTTGGATATTCTCTACTTCGTCTGTCAATCCTATGTGGTAAGTGTCCCGTACTGTATAACGGGGAAAATTCGAGTATGGATCGATTGAGGGTTTTGTAAGCTACCTTCTTCATGGGTGGATTACACTTCCCGAGGAATTTTCCAATAATCTGTCAGGCGTCCGGTTTTCCAACGATTACTTGTATGTGATCGCTCCCGTTTAAATAGCATCATGAGCATACTCCCAAACATTTAATGGGTGTGGCTGCCAACATTGATTGTAATAATTCAATAACTTGTCTTTCCGTCTACTTATGAACAATACGTTACATTTTTTGGGGGGTTAGCTACCAGTTCCTGAACCAAGCGTCCATCTTCTGCAAGTCTCCCTGAATTTTGGGCACAATTTCCTAGCATTACGTCAATAGCTCTATCCGCGAACAGCCTCAAGGACATTATCGACTATGTGATTTGTATATTGTGTGACACAGTACATTAATCATGCACAGAGATCAAACTTAGTAAAGCAAAAGCTGAGGTCTGCAGCTCAACCCCGCACAAGTATGTGGTGGGCATCATGGTGGACATCAGTGGCGCCTTCGACAACCTGTGGTGGCCCTCGCTCTTCTCCCGCTTGCGTGAGAAGGAGTGTCCAGGGCCCCTCTATGGCTGTCTGAGGAACTATTGTATGGACAGGGAGGTATGGCTATCGTCGCCTAGCGGAAAAACAAGTAAAACCATCACGAAGGGGTGTCCCCAGGGATCAGTTCTGGGGCCACTCTTTTGGGATATAAACATAGAACCCCTCCTAGAGAAATTACAACTAAGTGAGGATGTGCTAGACGTGATAGCTTATGCTGACGACCTCCTCCTGCTGGTAGGCGGCCGCAGCCGAGAGGAACTTGAGCACAAGATAGAACAAGCTATGATAGTGCTTCAGAAATGGTGCCAAGAAGCCAAAATGAAAGTTGCACCACACAAATCTACATATCTATTCATGAAGGGCAGTCTCGTCAGGAATCCAACCGTCAGAATTGAAGGAACTCCAGTTCTTCGGCGCCGAGAGGCTAGGTACCTAGGAGTTACCATAGATGAAAAATGGAATTATAACACTCATATAGAAAACATTACGCAACGAGCATTAGAAGTTTTAAATAACCTTATCAGTATAGGCCATAAACGATTCCACCTACCTCCCAAATTGATCAAACTTTATCATAACAGCATCCTAACATCCTTAGTAGGATATGCGAGCGGGGTTTGGGCACACAGGCTCACGAGGGTGGTGCCCGCAATGACCGTGAGAAGGGTGCAGCGAAATATGCTGTTGCGTTCAGTCGGGGCATATCGAACAACACCTGGGGGGGCCTTACTGACAATAATAGGGTTATGTCCCTTAGACATAAAAATTAGAGAACAGGGAGCGTGGTACTGGATCTCCAAAGGAAAGATAGATAGGACCAGGGAAATCATGGGGGTACAAGTTGGGGATAGATACGCAGTAAAGAGAAGGGGCGAAGAGCTATGGCAACAGCAATGGGAAACTGAGGAAACAGGAAGAAGGGTATTCCAGCTACTACCGAACATCAGAGAAAGGCTTCAAATGAGCCATTTTGAGCCAAGTAGAGGTCTGCTGCACTTTCTTACAGGGCACGGGTCATATCCGACATATTTATGTCGATTTGGAAAACGGGCGACACCAGCGTGCGACTGTGGTGCTCCGGATGGAACACCCGAACACGTCGTCTATGACTGCATGTTATATGACGATGTGGCACTCGAATTTAGGAATCAGCTACCAACTAGAGATACATACACATTACTGTGACGTGCCGAGACCTTCGATGTCCTCAACAATTTGGCAAATGCAATATCCCAAAAGATCTTGAGGGAATTCATTAGTAACCAATACGGTTAGAGGTTATATAACCCGATGAAGACTTAGGTGCACCTGCAATTCCGCCGAGCGCGGAGCTGGCCAGTTGCCTCACAACTGGAATCCGCCGCGCTGTCGGATCAGGGGAGCAGGGGCACCATTCCCGGACTTGACATATGCACTTAGATTTGATAGGAAGTAGTTATACTAGATTAACGTAAAATAAGAATACTAACATCACTAACATAGATAGGTACTGCAGCGATTCTAAAAGCAGTAGGCCAGCCCAGTGCCAGGGGCACGCCCACTGGGGTTAGCTCAGTGAGCAGGCAGTTTTTATGGTAGGTTTGTATTCTGTCTGACACACATGTAACGCTGCAGAATAGCTAGTCTTAGAATAACCAAGAGTAGTCAAGTAATTAGATTAACCC
This sequence comes from Schistocerca piceifrons, assembly GCF_021461385.2. NCBI lineage: Eukaryota > Metazoa > Arthropoda > Insecta > Orthoptera > Acrididae > Schistocerca > Schistocerca piceifrons. Next base: position 347,362,120 of record NC_060138.1, read on the forward strand.
TGTCCATAGCAAGTGCCAATTAGTAACTAGAATAAGCTGCTTCTTTTGATCAAGCATAATAATTGGACCCACTAATTACATAAGGTGGTGGGTCAATGTGTATCTCACAATGTTTGTTGATTTCATAAATAATTTGTATCATAATACCTTCTTTCGATTGTTTCATAATGTTGATGTTGTTGTATCAATAAAGTTTTTTTTTTTTTAAAAAAAAAAGCAAAAACGTACTGAGTGCAAACAAACTTTCAATCCATATGGTTTATGTATCTGAGATGCATGTCCGTAATCTTAATTCTTTCTTAATATGTAACACATTCAAAGTTCGACACTGCCAAGCCGGAGTCCTGTAAGTGGACACTTTATGATAAACGCGTAAAATACATTACGTGTTTTGTTGTTTCAGAAACCATGTGCGAGAGCAACAACAGCGTGGAGGCGGCCATGCACGTGGCGCCGCTGGAACTCAGCGACAACCGCCGGCAGCAGCAGGTACATACTCGCTCCTCAGCTCGCACCATGGCGACTCCTGGAGAAATATTTCAATCTGCTAGTGTGTATTATTTAGGTCCACACACGAACCATTTCACTCACAAAAATGCTGTCCTATGCGTCCTGTCCAGCCAAAGGACAAACTCCTAAGATATTCGGCCGCACTGAACGAACAGCAATGTGAGCACGGAAGGGAAGAAGGGAGCGATTGGTAGTTACACACGAAGTACCAACTGCCATATAATATAATGTGACTTGACGTGCATAGATGTACAGGGGTTGGACAAAAATATAGAAACACCACGACAAATGCATGATGCTAGTTCAGCCTGCAGATTGCGCTGTTGTATTTGACTACGACCGGCACCTGTGGAATGTCATCACTGCGTTGTAAGCGTCAGTCGAGGTCAGAATAGTTTCCTTTGTAGTTGTGGGTGCATTATGTCGAAGCTAGGTGAATTGGAATCTGGGCGAATTTTTGGTGCTTCAGTAATCAGTGTAGTCGAAGTCTTAGGTGTTTTAAGAAGCACCATATCGAACATTCATATCGCATGCAGGAACAGCGGAAAGACATCATTCGCCAAGTCACAATGGAGACGAAACTGTATGTTGAATGATCGTGACAGACGATCACTGAAGAGGACTGTGACGAAAAATAAGAGGACGGCAGCCGCAAAAGTCACTGCAGGACTGAATGTCGCACTTGCGAACTCTGTCATCACCACAACAACCCCAACGGAGCTCCATTAACTGTGAATTATAGGGCTAACTGGAATTCCAAAACCACTCATCAGTGATGTAAATACCCGTTACTGGAAAACTTGATGCCTAAGCAACAAGACTCCCACTTTGGAGCAAAGGAAGGAATTCATCTGGTAGGATGAGTCTTGTTTCACGCGCAGTGGTTAGCACACTAGACTCGCATTCGGAAGGACGACGGTTCAATCCCGCGTCCGGCCATCCTGATTTAGCTTTTCCGTGATTTCCCTATATCACTTCAGGCAAATGCCGGGATGGTTCCTTTGAAAGGGCACGGCCGATTTCCTTCCCCATCTTTCCCTAACCCGAGCTTGTGCTCCGTCTCTAATGACCTCGTTGTCGATGGGACGTTAAACACTAATCTCCTCCTCCTCCTCTTGTTTCACACTATTTCCAATTTCTGGTCTAACTTATATCCGACGAGTAAACATGACAGGATGTTGGACAGCCATACCCCGTGGGCCCTATGGCTACTGTACGCGGTCACACTCCTGCCAAGAAATATGTGACCTAATCAGATCCATCCTGCTTAAAAAGTTTGTTCCTCAATGGTGATTCTGTGTTCCAGGACGACAGTTTTTGTGCACGAGGATGAATTGTCACATTTCCACTGGCTACCACATTCACAAGGTCGCAATACTATTGAGTCTTTGTGGTCTGATTTGGAGAGAAGGGTTGCCGATTGATTCCCCCCCTCCATCATCACTACCTAAACTTGCCACTATTTTGCAGAAAGAACTAAACAAGGTTCCACTAAAAATCATACAGTAGCATTCCGAAAAGACTGGAAGCTATTTTGAATACCTACAGTTGTCCTACACCGTATTGAGCATGGTAATGTGTTGTGTTTCTGGGGATTCGTTATTTTTGTCCAATCCCTGTAGATAGGTCTGCTTCGCTCCTCTGGGGAAGCTCAAGCCAATCTGCCTGGACTTGATTGGCCGACTCCATTATACTATTTAAGCAGCCAATAGAAAGCTTTAAAATAGCTAAGCAAAGAGGCCGGCGTCAGAAATTGCTGTCTACATCTACATCTACACCTATATAAATATTCCGCAAGCCATACGGTGCGTGGCGGAGGATGTCCTGTACCACCACTAGCCATTACCTGTCTTGTTCTACTGGCAGTTAGAGCGAGAGAGAAATGACTGTCTACATGGTCGTTGTGAGCCCTAATTTCTCGTATATTATCCTCGTGGCCCATCACGCGAAATGTGTGTTGGGGCTAGTAGAAATGTTCTGCAGTCAGGGTCAAATGTAAGTCCTCTATATTTTCTCAGTAGTATTCCTCGAAAAGAACATCACCTTCCCTCCAGGGATTTCCATTTGAGTTCCTGAAGCACCTCCGTAACACTTGCATGTTCTTCGAGCCTACCGGTAATAAATCTAGCAGCCTACCGCTGAACTTCTTCTGTGTCTTGCTTTAATCTGACCTAGTACGGATCCCGAACACTCGAGCGTTACTCAAGAACAGGTCGCACTAACGTCCTGTATGCGGTCTCCTTTACAAATAAATTACGCTTTTCCAAAACTCTCCCAGTAAACCGAAGTCGACTATTTACCGTCTCTACCACAATCCTGACATGCTTTCCATTTCATATAATTTTGTATCGTTATGCCCAGATAGTTAAACGACGTAACTGTGTAAAGCAGGACATTACTAATGTATCCGAACATTACGGGTTTTGTTTTCCTACTCATTCGCATTAACATACTTTTTTCTACGTTCAGAGCCAACTGACATTCCTCACGCCAACTAGAAATTTTGTCTAATTCATCTTGTGTCCTCCTACAGTCGCTCAACTTCGACACCTTCCCTCACTCTACAGCATCGTCAGTAAACAACAGCAGATAGCTGTCCAGAACGTCCGTTAGATCATTTGTGCGTCGAACCAGGAGATACATGTTGGTCGTGATGTGTGAAACGTCTGTCTGACTTCGTGTTTCCGGCTTGCCGTGTAATCTAACCACATTGAGCTGTGGGAGCATTCATCACTTCTGCTGAAACAGGGCTGTAGTACCAACAAAGAACAGGAAGGCTTCTTCTGCCTTTTTCTAGGGTCGTCCCTGAAGGAAAATGGTTGAGTTCGCAGGACACACCGCCCGCCCAAAACGTTCAGAGATTCAGTTTATTCTTGGCGTGCAAATGACGTTAGTGCAGCAACGACGGTGGCTGCTTTAAACAACAAATGTGCATACGACCGGACAACTGTGAGCAGGCAGTATTAAGTACTGGGCGTGCGGCCACAATGTGTCAAGTGTTGTTGTGTCAGAATCGCAGTGCAACAACATCCCTAAATCAAGTGTTAGGCATTCTCAAGAATGTTTGGAAGAAGCGAAAAAAAATGTGCAAATTATGTCCCGCACATCACATCTTGATTCTCGAACAAAAACGACGAGTTGACAGCTCCCGCGACTTGATTTGAAATGTAAACAGCGGACAACTTTTTTCTGCAAAAAATCATCGCTGGTGATGAAACTTCGTGTTATCAGCATGAACCTACCAAAAAATGAAAAGTGGATAAATTCACATGAAGATCCACAACTTGACGCCATAACCGGCGATCAAGCTAGTGCGACGCGCTAGTTGAACAACATCCCAAAGAAGTATTTTTTGACACTTTCACATGGTTGTATGAACGTGCCGTGGGTTGTATTTACATGCGAGAAGAGCTTACAGAACGTTAAAATGCTCTTGTTAATGAAATATAGCTTCTTTTTACGTTATCGAAGAATAAATCTTTTGTCGTGACAGGTTGTACGACTATTTTGCAACTGAATTTGTGTTCCGCGAAAACGACGCAAGTAACGATCTCGTTCTTCTACGTCTATCGAAAAAGTACCTTGAAAGGACCTCAAACTTTTCCGCAGATACTGTAGCTCTTATCGGCTAAATTCTCTGACACAGCAGAAGCAGTTACGAGATGATTACAGCGCAGCATGCGGATTCACACCTTAATACCGCACAGCTTACGAGAAGTCTCGAGTCATGAAAGACACCTTTTGAGGGAAGTTTGGAGTCTTAAAAATGAAATGAATACTGTCTTGGGATTAGTAGGCACGAACGTATGTACCATCAGAGTACCTCTACATGTTACAACGATGACCATGAGTAAAGAAGTATAGCTGATTCAGTGCTACCAAATGCGAAACACATGGGCGGAATCAAACCTTCGAAGCGGTCACAGTTTCATAGTATTATTGCAGATTTGCGAGGTTAACAGTGTAATCTGTTGGCAAATATTGACTTGTCTGTGCTTTGTTCAGTTCACTAGACATTGATAGTGGTGAACTCATTGATGAGCTGGTTAAAATCGGGACACTGCGCTAGCTCTGTGCCTTTGCAATTCCTTGTCATTAAAATAAACGTAATACCAGGATACGTTCAGAATATTGCCTTCTAGTAGAATATTTACATATTTTAGGAAAAAATTATTATCTTTAGCGTGCAGGAAGAGTATGAAAAAAGACGTTGTTTCTTGTCCGTCAAGATTAAACTGGCACTGAAATAAAACTCAAACTATAGTAGCAGATTCTAACAATAGAGGAGATAAAAATATGAACTAATTTAATAATATATTAAGGAGATCGATTTTAAATACTCTTCAGGTTTGAGACACAAGTATTATCCTAAAAATATTCAATGTAGAGGACGCTAATCCAAGAGATCTGAAGTTTAGGAAAAAATTGTATTGTTTTATAAAGGAAATTGTTTTATCAAACAGAGCATTGAAAGCCAATTGGTTTCTCCTACTCCTCTTTTTCCCGTGACTTAAATTCCAATAAAATACACTGATGGAAAAAAATCCTAACACCAAAAATAATTAATGTAGAGTAATGAAGTTTCGAGACTACATTTGTCTAGTGAGAGAAAAGTCTTTGTAAATGTGAAGTGCTGGTACATTAATAACCGTTGTGACCGCCAGAAAGTTGAACGCAAGCATGAAAACGTGCATGCATTGTGTCATAGAAAATCCATATATCAGTTTGTGGAATGAGTTCCACGCCTATTGCACTTGGTCGGTCAGTACAGAGATGGTTAATGTTGGTTGGGGATGACGCTGGAGTTGTCGTGAGAGGATGTCTCATATTTGCTCAACTGGAGAGAGATCCGTTGGTCGAACATGCCACTGAACATGTCGACACACTACCGCACATGTTGGGTCACAACAGTGGTATGTGGGCGAGTGTTATCCTGCTTAAAACATCCCGGGAATGCTGTTCATGAATGACAGCACAACAGATCGAATCACCCAACTGACGTACAATTTTGCAGTCTTGGTGTGTGGGTTTAAATGGTTCAAATGGCTCTGAGCACTATGGGACTTAACTTCTGAGGTCATCAGTCCCCTAGAACTTAGAACTACTTAAACCTAAGTAACCTAAGGGCATCACACACATCCATGCCCGAGGCAGGATTCGAACCTGCGACCGTAGCGATCGCGCGGTTCCAGACTGAAGCGCCTAGAACCACTCGTCCACTTCGACCGGCTGGTGTGTGGGATAACTACGAGAGTACTACTGCTGTCACACACCCCAGACCATAATTCCAGATGTAGGTCCAGTGTATCCAGCACTCAGACAGGCTGGTAGCAGGCGTTGATCCGCCCTCCTCCTAGTACGGTCATCATTGGCATCGGGCGAGAACTGGCTTCCGTGGCCGTGCGGTTCTAGCGCTGCAGTCTGGAACCGCGAGACCGCTACGGTAGCGGGTTCGAATCCTGCCTCGGGCATGGATGTGTGTGTGATGTCCTTAGGTTAGTTAGGTTTAACTAGTTCTAAGTTCTAGGGCACTAATGACCTCAGAAGTTGAGTTCCATAGTGCTCAGAGCCATTTGAACCATTTGAACTGGCTTCCACCAGAAAACACAACATACCTCCACTCCGGCCTTCAATGAGCTCTCACTTGACACCACTGAAGTCGCAAACGACGGTGATTTGGCATCAGTGGAATGCACACTATATGGCGTGTGGCTCGGAGCTGTCCTTGACGTAACCGATTTGTAACAGTTCGTTCTGTCGTTGTCAACTGCTGCACGAACCGCTGCTGCAGGCGCGATACGATGCACAACAGCCATACGGCCAACACTTGCTTCTCGGTAGTGGCGAGAGGTCGTCCGGACTTCTTGTGACTGTACCTTCCCGTGACCACCGCTGCCAGAAATTACCCACAGTGGCTACATTCGTACCAAGTCTTTCCGCAGTATCCAGTTTCTCGTAGCCCTATTACACGACCTCGTTCTAACTCAGTAAGTTGTTGATAATGGCGTCTTCGTATTCTTGACTAAAATCATCTCACTATGACCAGTCTCAAAAGTAACTAACGCTCACGACCGTTACAGCGTGCTATTTAAAGCAAACCTGATTTTCTCCCTTACAGTGGCGCCACTAACGCCACTATTATGTAACTGGTGCAAAATCTGAATGCACGTCAACTTTCCGATGCAGATCTCCTTCTTGGTTTTGGGATTTTTTCCGTCAGCGTAAGAAGCATTATTTCTAAATAAGCAGGTACCTGAAATTTATAAACGTAATTAGAAATAAGGAAACAATTACGTTCACAATTTCTTTCAGTTTGGCAGAAAAAGTGAAAAAAATGAGTACCTGAGTGGTCAGCGCTTTTGACTATCATGCAGAGGATCTGGGTTTAACTCCCGGTTCTTCCGGGGATTTTTTCATTGATAGGACTGGAACAAGTTACTTTCAGCCTCGTGATGCCAATTGAGGAGCTACTGAAGTGAGGAGTAAGTGCTCTATGGTACAGATAGCCGACAGCGGCCGGGAAAGTGGTATGCTGACGGCGTGCCCCTCCATACCGGATCTGAACAATGGTTTCTTCATACCAGGAAGAATTCAGTGGATGTCCCGAAAGAGAGTACGGGGGATGAGACAAAATGCGATAACCCACAGTACCAGCATGGGTGGCTGTGCCCCACTTTGAATGACGTAGGGCAGGGGTGTTCAACCTTTAGCTTACCTGGACCACATTGAAAGAAGACGAGTATTTTTGGATCGCATAGAATATACGTAACACTAATACTATCGCTAAGGAATAAAGAAAGAAAAAAAGGGGGTGATCGGAGCTGTATGTACTTACCACATTTAAGTAATTATAACTCATTAATTTACGATTCTTTATTGTAAAAAAGCAAGATTTAGTTAATTTGGCTTTTTTATGTGAGATTTCATTGCTTTCATAACTTCACATAACCGGAAATTTTTTACATAAATTGATTTTTTTCCGATCGTGTGCTACATGCAGACTTCTTGGGCCGCACTGATATTTGCTTTCTTTAGGCCGCGGGTTGGACACCCCTGATCTAAGGGGTTGTTGTGCAGCAAAGACACACCTTGAACAGTCTCCCGCGATGCTTCTTGCTTTCCTTCTTTGTTAAAGCGTCATAGCGATACACACAGCACTCTTCCATGGAGATGAGCTGTCTACAGAAACCTGGATTAGTCTGGCAAAGCTGGGGCACTTCCGCCGTTGCCTCGCTTCGCGGAAACCAGAGGACAGCGGCCGTTGTCGTGTTGAAAACTGATTCCCCCTCCCCCTTTTTGGATATCACCTCGATTTTGATTCGCCAGTCTTCGATCACCAGGCCCCCCAATTCTCTTGTGATTCATGATCCTTCAGTGAGACGATCTGCTGCTTGATTCTTCGTCATTCAGTGTTGTTCGACAATACTTTAAACCACTGTATCACATGATGATGGACTGTTGCCGTACATTTCCATGAACTCAGCATGGAGTGTTACAGTGCTGTTCAGTTTAAAATGAAGAAAAATACCGAACGGTTATCCACTTTATTAGTGTGCTGCACTAGTTTGTTTTGTCTCCTCTAGCGGCGCAGGATGCCAGTCTGTAGCAGAACTGCAGACATGTAACTGCAACAGCACGAAATTTAAGATGCGCGGTCACTATCTGCTTCTTCGTCTTGCAGCCTGTTGTCATCTACTTTTCTCCCAATTTATTCCTGCCTCTTCGGTCTACTGCATCCGGAGGCGTTTCATACATCCAGTTCTCTTCAGTGCATTGGTAAGTGGTACCCTCGGTCTAGCAAGATTGCGCAGTGTCGTGGGTTGTATTCCAATCTTAACATGGGCCAGCGGCTCATATTCTGTACGTCAGCAGGGCCTGCCCCTTTCTGCATAAGTATCGGAGAGTGTTGGAGCACATCGATTGCCCTGATTCTTTTAAACATTACCGTACTGGGCATTATGTCTCGCAGAGAGCTCACAAATGTGCACCTCTCTGCAAGCGGATGCATGACTCGTAAACTGTTGGCACAGAATCGAGGCAGTGCCACAGCTTCCAGTATGTAAATGGGAACTGGGTGTTTACGTGAGTGAAATATCTTCCTCATGGGGTCGATCGGAATGCACTTAGCCTTGAGAATGAAACTGTTTTTCATTAACGTCCCGGTGAAAGCTTGCGGAATACGGCAGCCAATTTTAATAACGTCAGACCTCCTTCAGATGATGCAGCTGCTATCAACGTACAGTGAAGTACTGTTTGAAAAAAGCCCCACAGACATCTAAGCAGATCTTGATATGTTCTCAAAATAGTTAAAGACTGGCAGCTTCCTTCAAACGCACAGGAGTGTAAAACTGTGCACTTCACAAAAGACGGAAGAGCGAGGTGGCGCAGTGGTTTGCACACTGGACTCGCATTCGGGAGGACGGCGGTTCAATCCCGCGTCCGGCCATCCTGATTTAGGTTTTCCGTGATTTCCCTAAATCGATCCAGGCAAATGCCGGGATGGTTCCTTTGAAAGGACACAGCCGACTTGCTTTCCTAATCCGATGAGACCGATGATCACGCTGTCTGGTCTCCTCCCCCAAACAACCCAACCCAACAAAAGACGGAAGTGTTGTATCCTAAGGTTAAAACACCAATTGATCACAACTTCAATCGGTTAAATCACACAAATTCTCTGGTGAAACAATCTGTAGGTATATGAAATAGAATGACCTCACACACTCTGATGTAGGTAAAGTAGATTGCATACACTGATTCTTTGGCACGATACGGGGAAAATGCAGTCGGTCCACAAGGAGACTGACTACAGATCACTTGCGCCTCTCGTCTTAGAATAGTGATCAAATGTTTGGGACACATGCCAAATAGGATGTTAAGAGTTTAAAATATAAGAGTCTGTATGCTAAATGCAAGGAGTGACGAAACTAAAGAGAAATTTTGGTTTTGCGATGACCGTAATTCTGTCAGAGGCAGCAAAGGTCTTGGTAGAACAGTTGAACGGTATGAACAGTGTCTTGAAAGCGTGATGGAAAATGACCGACAACAGAAGTAAAACAAGAGTAATGGAGTGAAGTGGAACTAAATCAGATGATGCTGAGGGAATCAGATTATGAAATGCGGTAGTAAAAGTAGTAAATGAGTTTTGCTATTTTGACAGAAAAATAACTGATGGTGCTCGAAATAGAGAGGATATAAAAACTCAGATAGGTTGTGGCAAGGAAAGCTTTTCTGAGTTAGGGGAATTTATTAACATCTAACATAAATTTAAGTGTTAGGGACTCTTTTTCTGATTTAGTGTAGCCTTGCACTCAAGTGAAGTGTGAACGATAATAAGTGCAGACATGAATAGAAGCTTTTGAAATGGTGTGCTACAGAACAATCCTGAAGATTATATGGGTGCATCGCACAACTAACAAGGAAAAAGTGTCGAAAGTTGTTCCCTTTCGTACGGAATGAAATGAAGAATGGTGATTCGCAAAGTAGTAAAACAGGTAGGGGGAGACGGTCCATTATATTCATGTGTGACTCTGTCTGCGAATTATTCTCTACGTAATACATCATACCAACGTTATCACTCATTAAGCTTCCGAATGTCTAATCTGAGTGAGATAAAACAAGGATTTACTGGGATGCTTGCGGAGTCAAAATTTGCTGGTCTGTCAGAAGGATTTTTTTGTGAAGTTTCCAGTAACTACGCCTAATATCATGCTGTTACAAGGCATTCTGCCTGCCCCCTTTCCCTCCTCTTTAGCAAAAAAAATGTTTGGTAGCTAAGACCGTCACTACATCAAACACTACTGTCTACATATGTTACGGAAAAATCGAAGTAGATGGCATGAAACAAGAATAATAATTTTATACAATCGAATGCCAAATTAAAACGTAACGCCGGCCGGTGTGGCCGAGCGGTTCTAGACGCTTCAGTCTGGAACCGCGCGACCGCTACGGTCGCAGGTTCGAATCCTGCCTCGGGAGTGGATGTATGTGATGTCCTTAGGTTAGTTAGGTTTAAGTAGTTCTAAGTTCTACGGGACCGATGACCTCAGATGTTTAGTCCCATAGTGCTCAGAGCCAGCCAAAACGTAACGTAAACACCAGTCGAGTATTAAGCCTCAGGTCTGTTCCGATTGATGCCTATAAGGCAGTATGAAGAGCGACCTATGATGGTGCGATACGTGGTCAGCATGTAGAAAGTCCGTTCAGCCATTACTGCCAGCAGACGAATCGTCATAATGCTGCTGCAGTTCCTCATTTGGCCTCACGTGGGACCCCTCTCCAGACTTGCCTGCTTCATAAAGAGATTGAGAAGTACTGGGTATCGAACCCAGGTCCTTCCGTACTGAAGGCAACGACGCTAAACGTTCTGGTACGGAGGCGGTATTCGAATATCAAATTATATTTCATAAAGAAAAATCATCAAACGCTGATCCATTCGATTCGTGGCTGAATTTACGAACACGTTATCAGTACGAAGGTAATTTCATAGTTCAACCAGAGCTTGTCTCTTCCTGGGCAACTAAAAGGGTTTGCATAAATAACGTCCCATCGACAACGAGGTAATAAGAGACGGAGCACAAGTTCGTATTAGGGAAGGATGGAGAAGGAAAGCGGCCGTGCCCTTTCCAAGGAACTATCCCGGCATTTGTCTTCAGCGGTTTAGGGAAATCACGGATAAACTAAAGCAGGATGGCCGGACGGGGGTTTGAACCGTCGCCTCCCGAATGCGAGTCCAGTGTGCTAACCACAGCGCTGCCCCACTCGCTCTGGCCAAAAGAAGTGGATAAACCTTGGTTAGTGTTCGATCAAGTTCCACACTTGTTACGCCCTTCAAGTCCTCTGCGAAGGCTATCTCCACTGCCACATAATTCCATAAAAATGTCTGTGTCATAGTTCGGCAGCTATAAACGTTAAATTAGCTTGAAATGACAAATGACAGGCAAGGAATTAGGTGAACCCTTTTCAAAGGAAGCGTTTACCTTCACTCCGACATCTATACTCGCGAAGTCACCTTACAGTTCGTGGCGTTACAGCTACAATCCTTCCCCTCCCCCCCCCCCCCCTGCATCCGCCAATGGTGCGTGGTTAGGATAATTATAGGTAAACCTCTAGTTTCTCGGATTTTCTTGTCGCGGTCATTTCGTGAGGCATATGTGGGAGTAAATATGTTGCCTGACTCTGTCCAGAACGTTCGCTCTCGGAATTTCAACAGTAAACATCTGCGAAGTACCTCTCTTGTAGCATCCGTCGGTGGAGTTTCTTAAGCATCTCTGTAATGCTTTCGTGTCGTCTACACAGTCCCTCTGCTTTTAACTGCGCTCAGGCAGACCTTTGCGCTACCTGATACGCTCCCTGCACTTCTAACGGATGACGCTTCCATGGCAGGCTTAGTTTTGAGTTTTATTCACGCAGGGGGCTTTTATCGCTCGATCTCAGGGTTTGTGTCTTTTTTGTGTTGAGTCTGGCCTCTGGCCTACGGATTTAGATTGGGGTTCTTCGTGTGTCTCTTGGTGGTTGGCTTTTCCTTTTTTTTTTTGTTTCTATGGTCGGCCAACCACTGTAACACTGTGTGTTTCAATTACCCTTTTCTGGTCTTTGTCTATGTCTTTCTTGTCATCTCCATTGCTTGTTTTTCTTCTTTATGATTGTTTCATGGTCTCGGAAAAAGGGACCGATGGCCTTTATAGTCTTGTATCTTCAACCCCCACAAACCAACCAACCAACCTACACAGTCCCGTGACGAAAGGCGCCGCTCTTGGTTGAGTACTTTCTACCACCGTTATTATTATGAAACTTCCTGGCAGATTAAAACTGTGTGCCCGACCGAGACTCGAACTCGGGACCTTTGCCTTTCGCGGGCAAGTGCTCTACCAACTGAGCTACCGAAGCACGACTCACGCCCGGTACTCACAGCTTTACTTCTGCCAGTACCTCGTCTCCTACCTTCCAAACTTTACAGAAGCTCTCCTGCGAACCTTGCAGAACTAGCACTCCTGAAAGAAAGGATATTGCGGAGACATGGCTTAGCCACAGCCTGGGGGATGTTTCCAGAATGAGATTTCCATTCTGGAAACATCCCCCAGGCTGTGGCTAAGCCATGTCTCCGCAATATCCTTTCTTTCAGGAGTGCTAGTTCTGCAAGGTTCGCAGGAGAGCTTCTGTAAAGTTTGGAAGGTAGGAGACGAGGTACTGGCAGAAGTAAAGCTGTGAGTACCGGGCGTGAGTCGTGCTTCGGTAGCTCAGTTGGTAGAGCACTTGCCCGCGAAAGGCAAAGGTCCCGAGTTCGAGTCTCGGTCGGGCACACAGTTTTAATCTGCCAGGAAGTTTCATATCAGCGCACACTCCGCTGCAGAGTGAAAATCTCATTCTGGTTATTATTATGATTATGATGATGAGGATGAGGATGTTTGGTTTGTGGGGCGCTCAACTGCGCCCGTACAAATTCCCAACTTTTGCTCAGCCCAATCTCGCCACTTTCATGAATGATGATTAAACGATGAGGACAACACAAACACCCAGTCGTTTCGAGGCCAGCGAAAATCCCTGACCCCGCCGGGAATCGAACCCGGGACCCCGTGCTCGGGAAGCGAGAACGCGACCGCGAGACCACGAGCTGCGGACCAGCGTTATTAGTTCAGCCTGATAACGGTTCATGACTGATGAGCAGTACTTAGTAATCCATGAACAAGTATTTTATAAGCAACTTCTTTAGCGGATAGATTACATTTCCTTAAGATTCTTCCAATGAATCTCAGCCTATTTCTCCGACTATTCACGTGCAACATGACACATTTATTTACGTTTTGGTGAACTATCAGCCCCTCCAGCAATCTCTGCTTCTCTGTAGAAGTTCCTGTTACTCGTAACATTCTTCTAACGTTGCTACATTCCTACAAATGACAGACTCGTCCGCGAATAGCCTCACGGTGATTCCAGTGTTATTCATTAAATCCCGTAGACAGCTGCATTTCTGTATTAGCCTTATACGATTCTGAGAAACTGCGGAAAACCTATATCTAGAAGCGCCACCTACCATAACACGAGTCAGTGCTTTAACCGCTGCGCCATGTAGCTGTCTGAGCGCCATAAATCGCACCAGCCGACTAATTGTGTAGTAGTACAGTATAAAGAGAAATGAAAATAATTGTTGTATCTAGCATAGTAGTAGTCTATGGAATATAAGAAATGGGCGTAGAGAATGACCAGGGAGCGGAGAGACACGGCCTCCAGCAGACAGGTGAGTTTCACTTGCGCCTCATTGAGTTCCGCCGGCGCTCGCGTACCGGTACGCATGCGAGATTACGTCACAGGTGTGGCAAGCGGCCAGCCGGCTTGTTTGCAGTCTTGAGTCTCGCCGAAACCTGTGCTCAGGGTCACAATCCGCTTAGATATAACCTTTCAGAGAGCGTCTGGCTCATGTGTCCAGCTACACACTGTCGCCAGCTTTTCTTCGGGCATGCATCACATTTGTGCATAATGACGTATCTAGGGCCTAGTATCAAATTTGTGAAACAGCGGATGCCTCCTCTAAATCGACATAACAGAACACTGACAAGCTGCCATTTACTTCAGAGACCTCTTTTTGTACGCATTTTACTTGAGATAAATTTATTTGCACGCGTTTTAGTCTTCAACGTACGAAGAGGTGAGGAAAGTAATGGGATAGCGATACGAATGTATACAGATGGCACTAGTACCACGTACACAAGATATAAAAGGGCAGTGCGTTGGCGGAGCTGTCATTTGTACTCAGATGATTAATGTGAAAAGGTTTCCGGCATAATTATGGTCGTACGACGGTAATTAACAGACTTTGAACGCGGAATGGCAGTTGGAGCTAGACACACGAGACATTCCATTTCGGAAATCGTTAGGGAAATTAATATTCCAAGATCCACAGTGTCAAGAGTGTTCCGGGGACACCAGATTTCAGACATTACCTCTCATCATGGACAACGCAGTGGCCCATGGCCTTCTCTTACTGATCGAGAGCAGCGGCGTTTGCGTAGAGTTGTCAGTGCTATCAGACAAGCAACACTGCATTAAATAATGGCACAAGTCAATGTGGGACGTACGACAAAGTATGCTTTAAGACAGCGCGCGAAATTTGGCGTTAATGGGCTATGGCAGCAGACGACCAACGCGAGTGCCTTTGCTAACAGCACGACATCGCCTGCAGCGCCCCTCGTGGGCTCGTGACCATACCGGTTGGATCCTAGACGACCGGAAAACCGCGGCCTAGTCAGATGAATCTCGATTTCACTTTGTAAGAAGTGATGGTAAAGCTCGAGTGTGGTGCAGATGCAATAAAACTATGGGTCCAAGTTGCGAGGTGCTGGGGCAAGCAGTGTATTTAACACTAAATTCTTCTAGAATCTACATATGTAAATGATGCTCTAAGCCCCCCCTATTCTAACTCCGACTTTTGCTGTTGCACATGGATTAAAAAATATACGCGAACTGACTGTAATCAACCCTGCAAGTGGAGTAGAAAAGAGTTTGGCACCTGCAATAATTTAATTTCATAAATAAGTTAAATAAAGGAAGGTTTCATTAACGTAGTGAGAAATGATGGGTTGCTCTACCGATTAACAGAATGAAAGTTCTGTCCAAAATAACAATATGATTTATTAAGACTAAACACAAAATAATAAACAAAAACACATGAAACATTTATAATACATCAAATTGGCTCAAATTGGATACTCAAACAAACGCTGTGAAGGTGAAGTTGTCCCTAAACTAGATTGTGAGGTTTATGACGAAGTGGTATGTGGAGCCAATTCCTTGCCACTCAAATCTTAAGAGAGACACACAGCTAACCCCACATTAATTGCTGCTACCCAAGACAGAACAAAATTCGAAAAAGACGAACAGGCGCGCTCTGCTGAGCTCTGATTATCACCTAGGAAAATCCCTATCTGCCGGTGCTGCGGGCATACATTACCAAACTGTCTTCTTAACTGCCAGAACACGATCTGGCGTACCGGAGGCGATGGCTGGTTGCTTCGACGTCCTCGACCGAAAAGCGAGAGCCGACCACCCTAGAGCACCCGTACATGCCGAACACACAACATTCCCGCCCCCACGACAGTGGCCGTGGTTAAACGTTCCAATCAGCAACTCGAAAACCGGCGGAAAATTCCACTCCATTGCCGGAGCACTACCATTCCACCAACGGAGATTCTTGGCGCCACTTTCTGCACTGATTTTGCTACGTCACGGAGCTATGCCCTGAGCAAGCCAATCACAGTTACTATTTTGCAGAATGCGCGGGAATTTTCCCGCCACAACTGCCTGGGTACACAAGTCATTCCCACGCCTCGCTGGTAGCCCGCCAGAAAGTGTTTTCGCTAAGTTTCTGCGAAGTAACGGAACCTCTAGCCCAGCAGCTACTTCAGTCCCCTGCGGGCGTGTCTCTTGACAATGTCGGCGTCTGGAAAGCATTCACTCGACTCCCTCACACTCGTCGGCTTAACCCTCTCGAGATCCGCAGAGCCCGCCTGTCACCGGACCACCTGGGTGACGAGAGACGCTGAGTGGGAAGTCCGCGTGTGAAGGAATAGCAACTTTTCACTGCATGCAATTAGAGACGAAAATCGTAAGATAGAAATATGAGAGGGGGCTCATGCCACCTCTCAAAGTTGTGAACGAATCACTGTGCAAGGTGTGGGCTGTATTTACGTGGAATGGGCTGGGTCCTGAACCGATTATTGACTGGGACTCGTTATGTTCTGCTACTTGGAGACCATTTGGAGCCTCCTTGGAGTTCATGTTGCCAACAACAACGATGGAATTTTCATGGATCACATTGCGCCATTTCATTGGCCGACAGTTGTTCGCGATCGCTGTGAAGAACGTTCTGGACAATTCGTGCTAATGATTTGGTCACCCATATCGCTACACATGGATCCCATGGAACAATTATGCCACGTAATCGAGAGTTCAGTTCATGCACAAAGTTCTGGACCGGCAACTCTATCATTGGCAGCATCGCTAAACATTTCTGCAGGGGTCTTCCAAAGATTTGCTTAGTCTACGTCACGTCGAGTTGCTACAGTATTCCGGGCAAAAGGAGATCCGACACGGTGTTAGGAGATCGATAGCAATCAGCGGATGGTGTGAGAGATTAGAAATATCATTCACAATGCAGTTGCGTAGCGTAGCGACTTCATACTGCTAGAGACAGTGAATGAAAGAGACAGAGTGAGGGTGTGTGGAAGGAGGAGGGAAAGAGGGAGGTCGTACGGGTGCCCTCGAATACTGGTAACTTTGCATACTTCGTCACTCAACGAGAAAATGTTCCCAGTAAATGCAGTTGGAATACAAAATAAGATGAAGCATCGTCCATACCATGAATATCCTTTTTGCACCCGAAGCCGGGCAAGTGATTCTCAGACAAGTGAAAAATATTCCCAAAGTAAGTTGCTGCAGTAGTGAAATAAGAGCTGTGCAAAAAGTTCACCTTAGAAGCGCTGAATTTCATGGACGCGGGGTTTGAAGTAAGCTTTTTGTGAGCAAGGCTAACAGATGAAAAGCTCAAGTTTGCGAATGAATGAGGAGATGGTACGGAGTGATGGCTCCACTTGGTGCTTTTTTTGGAATGTATCTGGTGCTAAGGGTGCTAACGGAAGGTTATTTGTATGTAGGACATCCAACACTAAATTAGGCCTCAACAAAATCAGTCGACCATTGGGATGCTGCATGCGACCTCGTCAACGTTATAAAATGAGTACCTGAGAATTCGAAACAATATAATCAAAGCGATATTTTTTTCAAGGTGATAATTAATGCTTTATTATAATCCTTCGTTTAAGATCATGTTCCTAATTATATGTTTTGTAGTATGCCTTGCAGTCAGACACTCTGTATTCAGTACCCCGATAAAGTTCATTAGCTTGAGACGCAAGAAAAACTGAACTACATATTCATATACACAGTGATTTGCCTGAGTGAAATAAAGCAAAGATGCCTCATGATGAAGCGTATCGGCTTCTAAATTGATCGGGTATAGCCTTATTTTATTTGTTTATTATTCGAATAACCCAATTACAGAGCATGTTAAATCAATTTTTCAATTGTTGCAGCACGTTTTTTCTTCCTCTTCGCTGACGTTGGTATCATACGTTGTGATGCCTGCTTCAGGAGCTGTACTATATTCTGAGGTTTATCTTTTTCTCTCTTGTTCGTCCCTGAATATCGCTTCCTGAATTTTGTTTCTAAATAATTCCCTGTTATGGTGTCCATTACTCCGAAGTTTGCTTCTTTGAATTAATTTGCCATCTGTGTGTGTGTGTGTGTGTGTGTGTGTGTGTGTGTGTGTGTGTATGGAAGGATGGTTGGCCAACGACCTCTTCAGTGCGGGTGCACACCTAACTCGAACTCTTACGAGAATCGGAGAAATGTCGCGAGTAATGTGGGTAATGGACAAGGGGAGCTACATTAGGAATGTGATAAGTTGAGAATTTAGATCCAACGAGAGGCGTGCTAGGGTACTCCATGCAGTTGCGGTGACCAATGTGTCCAGATACCTTAGTGGTCAGAGCATCTACCTAGTAAGCAAGAGACCTGAGTTCGAATCCCGATCCAGCCAAAATTTTCAACTTTCCCCATTGAGTTTAATCATTGCCAGTTCGCAGCCAATGTTTATAAGTCCTTTGGGTCACGCTTATTGTCCTTTCAGCCTCACAATTTTACTAAAGATTTGCTTCGTGAGTCTGCCATAATACATCCTATCTAAATGTCCGAAGAATGACATTCTTCTTTTGGGCATTATTTGTATTATATTTTCCGCAACACATCAATAAATGCAACTGAAGAAGCACAAGTTATTTTTATGAATCAGGAGCACCTTCATTTTCTACACACTCCACCAGCAAGCACGCAGACTTTGTTTTAAAATCTAGTACTGCAGCAAACAGAAAGCAAACTTATTGAGAATGAAAGTTTAACTGCGCCCGCCATTCACTTGTAGCTATATTCGTAACTTAGTGAAGATTCGCAACGTCTTCTGCTGTAATTGTGAACAATGCTAGCTATCAGAATCTCCATTAGCATTCAATAGAGAACGAACGGAGCCTAACTTAGCGTGTACACATGCGTGCAGTTAGTCAGTTTGCTTCGATGTCCCTGAACTCTCAATAAGAAATATGGCCCAGGAAAAGAACTGTAGTCAATGTGAAATGGGTAGCATCAGTCTACTAAATGTACTAACATACTATCAAGTGATTCGGTGCGGTGGCTGAAGCACTGATATTCTGAGACGCCAGGATTCAAGTCCCCGACCGACCACACGGATTTATGTTTTCCTTGCTTTCCCCCAAACAGGTTAAAGCACGCGAGGGATGATTCCTTCGAAAACTGACACAGCAGATTTCCTTGGCTTTAATTGCTGTATCCGAGCTTGTAATCCGTTTGTAATGAGCGCGTCGGCTACGGGGCGAAATCCCTCATTTGCTTTCTTTCTTGCCGCGTGGGGTAGCCTTGCGGTCTTACGGCTCTTGCCACGGTTCGTGCGACCCCCTCCGTCGGAGATTCGAGTCCTCCCTCAGGGATGTGTGTGTGTGTGTGTGTGTGTGTGTGTGTGTGTGTGTGTGTGTGTGTGCGCGCGCGCGCGCGCGTTGTTCTTAGTATAAGTTAATTTAAGTAGTACGTAAGACTAGGGACCAATGACCTTAGCAGTTTGGTCGCTTAGGAATTCAGACATCTTTCTTTCTTTTTTTCAGAAGTACTCGTACGTAATTGACGGCGAACTCATCACACTGTTATCACCCCAGCTCAACCACCGCAAAATAAGAGGCGTTTAGGCTGGCTCTGAGCACTATGGGACTCAACTGCTGAGGTCATTAGTCTCCTAGAACTTAGAACTAGTTAAACCTAACTAACCTAAGGACATCACAAACATCCATGCCCGAGGCAGGATTCGAACCTGCGACCGTAGCGGTCTTGCGGTTCCAGACTGCAGCGCCTTTAACCGCACGGCCACTTCGGCCGGTAGAGGCGTTTAGCATATTCTGCACCGTCTCTTGTATACCTTCTTCCAGCGTCAGTAATTTCATTTCTTTAGGAATGTTTCGAGACCACACAGCTGCCAGAATACCGAAAAGAAATGAGACAAGGAAGCATAAAAACAGAAACAAGTGAAAATTCTTTTTCATGTAGATAGTAACCAAGGTAGGAGGCAAATGGCCTTTATTCTTTATGCTTATATGTGTAAAATCAGGAACAGTCAATATCCGACAACGTTAGTGGATAATATATGACCTTTTTGTTTCCTTTCTCCCCAACGCGTACAGTACGTTCCACTACAGCTGAGTGGTTGTGAGGCACAATGCACGGAAAGCACATTAGGTTGTGACAGACAATCGATGTAACCGACTGTACCGAGGGAGGTGGAGCAGTGGTTAGACCACTGGACTCGCATTCGGGAGGACGACGGTTCAATCCCGCGTCCGGCCACCCTGATTTGGGTTTTCGTGATTTTCAGAAATCACTCCAGGCAAATGCCGGGATGGTTCCTTTGAAAGGGCACGGCCGACTTCCTTCCCCGTCCTTCCCTAATCAGATGAGACGGATGACCTCCCTGTTTGGTCTCTTCCCTCAAACAATCCAATCCAATAACCGACTGTACGCGTCGAGTACGAATCAAGATCTTCAAGCGAATCACACAACCGTCTGACTCTGCATGTTCCGCTCTTAAATACGTATATTTGTATTTGAAATAATAGAAGGAACTAGCAACACGAGCCAGAACTCTATTCAGGAATGAATATGGTCAAAAAAGGAATATCTGAAATCATATTCATTAAAAAAGGAAAAATTCTTGTACAGTGTAATGACTAAAAAAATTGGAAATTATTGTTCCACTAGTTTACTTTTCCTTCGTTCTGTCTTCGACATTTATCTTTAAACCGACATAGTTATAGCTGTGTGTTATGGTCATGCACTATATCTTCTCTATTTCCTTGGAAAAAGGACTATTTGTAATCTCTCCCCCTCTTCCCCATTACAACTTTCGTAAATCGGATTCTGGAACTTTCGTAGCCTACACCAATGAAAATGCAGGAAAATTCAATGAAGGGAGTTTCATGGGCCGGCCGATGTGACCGAGCAGTTCTAGGCGCTTCAGTCCGGAACCGCGCTGCTGCTATGGTCTCAGGTTTGAATCCAGCCTCGGGCATGGATGTATATCATGTGCTTAGGTTAGTTAAGTAGTTCTAAGTCTAGGGGACTGATGACCTCAGATGTTAATTCCCATAGTGCTTAGAGGCATTTGACCCATTTGAGTTGCATGGGTGCACGATGTATGTCCCTCACAGTGACTTCAATTTGAGAAGCCTTTCGGGTCACCCCAGTACAAACGTCGAAGGCCCCAACGCTTCAGAGGACAAATTATACGGGAAGAATGTGGTTAAAGTTTCACTCACGCAGTGATAATTGCGGACAAAACACTTACTTTGCTGTAAAATGACGGGAAGAAGAAACAGTGGCCTTCCCGGTGTTAGCCTATTGTGATTTTAGGAAATGACGGAATCCGCTTTTCCAACAAGAGTATCCAGAACATTAACCACTTCGTTACATCGCTGGGCAGAATAATCAAGGGAAACCGTTAGTGGCTGGCCGAAGTGGCCGTGCGGTTCTAGGCGCTGCATTCTGGAACCGCGAGACCGCTACGTTAGCAGGTTCGAATCCTGCCTCGGGCATGGATGTTTGTGATGTCCTTAGGTTAGTTAGGTTTAACTAGTTCCAAGTTCTAGGGGACTAATGACCTGAGAAGTTGAGTCCCGTAGTGCTCAGAGCCATTTGAACCATTTTTGAAACCGTTAGTGTTGTTGTTGCGATCAACAACACTAAGGTTGGCGTGGCGTAGTTCTTAATTCCCTGTTGCTCTTCATTTCGTTTCATTAGTCTAATGCAAGTTATACAACATAAATTGTGATTGCACAAATATTAAAGCACGCATTAATGCATGTTTTCATAGCTACATATCCCCGAAATTCTCTGGAGCTTCCAGCCGTGTCAAGGGGTCGAAATCCCACCAGCTTTTGACCGAGTGCACCTCGGTCATCGTGGTCAGTATTCAGGTGTATGACGGGAACGATCATTCGAAGCGAGAAAGTCTTGAAAAAGTTGGCTCTAAAATGCATACCTTAAAAGCTATTAGCACTTGTTCATCTTCACTACCGTGGAACGCATCTCTTCTACTTTTTCGTTTACATGATAAATCGTACAAATATAGAGGCTATAAATTCAACTAAATACTTAGGGATTGCAATTACGAATAACTCAAACTGAGCGATTTACTGGCAGAACAATTTTTAAAAAATTCAGTAGGTCTGCTAAAGAGACTGCTTGCAATAAGCTTGTCCGCCCTCTTCCGGAGTACTGCTTTGTGGTGTGGAATCCACATCACATAGGATTGACGGAGGACATTGAAAAAGTTCAAAGAAGTGCAGCTCGTTATGTTTTACTGCGACGTAGAGGAGGGAATGCCACGGATATTTTTCGTTGTGCAACGATCTTCTAATGAAATTTCAGTCAGCAACTTTTTCCTCAGAGTGTGACATTTTCTTGCGTCTACCTACATGGGAGAAATGATCATCATAATAAAATAAGTCAGAGCTCTCATGGAAATATTTAAGTGTTCGTTTTTGCCTTGCGCTGTTAAGGGATTGGAACGAGAGAAAAATAGCTTGAAGATGGTTCGATGAACCCTCCGCCAAACACTTACTTGTGAGTTGGCGATGTACTGAACAAGTGCTCATAGCTGTTAAGGTACGCATTTTAGCACCCATGTTTAGCAGACAATTTTTTCTTGTTATGGTCCATACTTCCTCCTCCCAAAATACGAAAAGCAAAGAGCTAGCAATATAGGCAATATAGGAGACTTGTTTCACAGTGTCAGAGTTGAAGGAGTGCTTATAGCTCCCAAGACGCGTATTTTAGAGCCCATGTTTACTAGATTTCTTTTTGCTTCGGATGACGGTTCCTGTCATATCCCTGAATATTGACCATTCCTCCTGGGGCGAACTGTATTGATCACATTCAAACAAATATTGTGCAAATGAGCTACCAATCCACTTTGTCACGACTGTGCCCTAATTTTAATAACTCTACACACGTACAGAGGTGTCATCCCTTTCGCCCTTTCGATGGGTTTTACATAATTTTGCAGAAGTCTTCCACGGGTGCTTGAGAAACACACATGCACGTGCCTTTATGTAACTTATTTCCCCCTTCAACTGTTTACTGTCAGTGATACAACGGCCAGTAAAGCCTTGTACTTTTCTTAGCTTACTTCTGCGCAATCAATGACAGCTTAAATTTCGGCAAATGCCACTACGTGGTCAGCGAGTCCACCACAATTATTGTTCTGTTTGTTTCAAAGAAGAAAACGAAGGAAAAGCAAAATCAGGATGTAGGAACTCGACGGTATTGCATACATCGAACGTGTAGCAGTAAGAAGTTATCACACTGCAGACGTTGTTGCATGCAGAGTAGGAACTAGGAATACCAGTTTTGTCTGGCGGTAGAGTGCCACCAGACCTGCATTACTGAATTGCTGACGCACACGGCTGTTCGGTTCACTGGCATCCAGTGACCTTGGCGGAAGCAGCACTTGTGATCACAATGAGCACCGAACTCTTGTCACAGAAAGCTTTCGCAAGCACAACAGACAATGCGACATGTCGCTCGATATGCCAGTCTGTTCTTTACGCTACTGCGACGGTAGCGTCGTTGATTACGTCGCACTATTTAGCGTACTTTAGCCCCTTTCCCGAACACAGTTCATTTCCCTTTGGTGCAATGTTACTTGATTAAACTCACTGAGTAGCTCTATCATCTGACAAAAGGCAGCTGATATCTGTCCCCGTCAAATGTATTACCGTCATTCTTAGCGTGCGCATATTCCGCAAATATTTTCTATTTTAATTTTTTATTTTTTTCCAGATTCTCTGCTTCTCGACGCGACAGTAGGTTAATTGGTACTTAGAACAAAAGCAGAAGAGCTTCTTTTTAAGAAATTTAACCTATTTCTAAGTAATAAGTTACTACCCCTCTCAAAAAACGGTATTATGCGTATTAATAGAATCTTCCGTCGGTTCTTGGTAGAACAACATTATAATAATAAATGGAAAGCACCAGTTTGCTTTTGTTCTACAATATTTTTTTTTTGCTTTGATTATATGTTAATGTTAAAATGCAGTACCATCACACTCTCAAACTGTAGGTTCCCTCAAACACCTCAATTTTCCTGCATTTACTAATTTCTGTTTATCTTATTGATATTGCTTAAGTTCCTCGTGTATTCTGTATTTACATTGACGACTGTCTCTTCTTTCTTAATTGGTTGTGTATCACTCTCCATGTTTCATACCTCTTGATGCAGCCTTGTCTAGTACTAATTTTATCTTGTTTTATTAGTTTTGTTTATTAATAGAAACTTATGCAGGCATGCTATTCCTATTTTGTGCTAAATGTTTTCCTGTCAACTCCATTGTTATTTATGTACTGTTCAGTTTTTACTATTTCATTGCAAAGATGTTACTCACTGTATGTTTCTACTTCACTCTAGATGTGTTACTTCTCTTCCAATGTTGTCTGCTAACATTTAACTTCTTGGGTGATAATACTCAGTAAATGTCTGAAGATGGCCTTGTAAGCCGAAAACCGGTTAGCAATAAAAATAATATTGTAGAACAAAAGCAAACTGGTGCTTTTCATTTATTATTGGTATTATGCGTATTTATTTCTTTACTCGGCATAACGACAGTACTTGATCAAAATTCTGAAGGGAGAACTCTGCCTGCTGAATCAAATAAAGCGGTACATTATTCACACAAAGTAAGAACAGTGTAAAAGAAGAATTGTCCGACCATATAACGTGTTTCCATTGCTCAATATAATCCATGTCTTGTGCTCGTCGGCTCACAAAAGTCTCTTTTTTACAGTTCCCTAATTACAAAGGGTTTTGCGATAATACTGGTTAACAACGAAATCTCTTTCTTGAAGCTGAAAGTATTTTGGTTGCTAAATTCAGGTAAACTACGAAAAAATTTTCAGTGTCATGCAATTTGGCACGAATTTGAGTTACTGCGACCCACGCAAAATGTAGCTATGTAACCATCATAATAACCATCATAATAAGCCACGTTTTGTCATTTTTTGCAGTGTTACCCTGCTACAAAAATTGTTGTGTTTCATAGTCTCTAAAAACAGCTGCCTCCATATGGGACACTCGTACGAAACACGAACACCGGATCAAGAAAATCTAGGTAGGTAGAACGTCTAGATATGTAGGGAAAACGTACTATTTGATTCTTTGATGTCTCCCTCCCTGCCACTAAAACACATTCTTATCCCCACTTCAAACAACACTTGAAATTATGAAACAATTTATTAAAGCCCTACCAAAATATGGTGACATTTAAGCATGTGGCAAGTAGGTTTCTGAGGTTATCTGAACCCAAGTTAAAAAAAAGGAGTTTTAGTCGGCCCTAACATTCGGAAACTAAAGAAAGACGAAATGATTGAAGATAAAACCAAAGACATCGAAAGATCAGCTTGGGTATCCTTTAAAGAAGTTATGAACGACTTTCTCGTGGACTTCAAAGGCCTTCATTACGAAAATAAAATAGCAAACATGCTGTATAATTTAAAAGTACTGAGTGCCTCAGTGAGCTTGAAGCTGCACTTCCTGGACTCCCACGTCAGCTGTTCTTTAGGAAATGTAGGTTCTGTGGATGAAAACAGGGTAAAACTTTCTACAGAGGTTAAAGAAATGGGTGAAGGTATCAGGGCCGATGGGATGTCAGCATGATAGACGACTATTGCTGGACGCTGCACATTGAGTGCCCTCAGGCAGTGCACGAAAGAAAAATTTTGAAACGGAATTTTGAAGAGGAAAAGAAGAGACGTTAAGAGCTATGTCTTTGTACAAGTACTAAACGACATAATGCATCATAATGTTAGGAGTGCCTTATTTTAACGTATTTTTAACGATTTTTAAGTATATGTGATTAATATGAATTTTCTGAATCCTCTTCATTACTTTGTGAAAGAAATTTACGTGATGGAGAGAATCCCTTGGCATTCCTGAACATAGCATATCAAAAAACCCTAAGATCACTTAAAATAATATTTAAAAATTTATAAATTGTAAATTTGTAGAACCCTGTGGCTTTCCTACTATTATCGTTGCCTATTTATATGGTACATTCGTGACAATTCTTCCTCCTCGGAAAGGCTGTAGATTACGAGAACATCACAACGATGCCAATGACAACTTAAAACGATAGAGAGATAACATATTACAAGGGGAAACAAGAAACGTCACTACATTGAACTGTGGCAGAAAAGAAGTAAATTATGTATTATACCAGGTGGGCACGGCTGACTTCCTTCCCCGTCCTTCCCTGGTCCGATGAGACCGATGACTTCGCTGTCTGGTCTCCTCCCACAAACAACCCAACCCCAACCCATGACATTTCTGTCCAATACTCTGTAGCTCGAAAGTTAACTTGGATGTTTTCCTGAATTTAAGTCATTCAGTGCTCCTGCGATGATTTCTGAAACTACTACTACTACTACTACTACTACTACATCTAATTTACAAACTAACTGTTTTCTGATTTCAATACAGTAAATCACATAGGAATACAGTTGCAGTTGCAAGAGTCAAAGCATACAAAAGGGAAGCAGTATTTCAGAAAGAAGTGAGACGGTGTTGTAGCCAATCCTCCATTTATTTAATCTCTACAGAGGGAAAGCATTAAGGAAGCCAAGAATAAATTTGGAAAGCGAAATTAATTTCAGGAAAAAGAGATAAAAGCGTTAAGGGTTGCTGATGACATTACAATTCTGCCACAGAGAAGACTTGACTTAGAAGAGCAGTTGAACGGAATGGATAATGTCTTTAAAAGAAGTTATAAGATGAATATCGATAAAAGCTAAACAAAGGCAACGCCATGTAGCCGAACTACGTTAGGTGACGCTAAGGTTATTAAATTAAGAAGTGAGACACTAAATGTAGAAAATATATATATTGTTATTTACGCATCTTAATAACTGAGTTGGGCCGAAATAGAGATGAAATAAAATGCAGATTGGCAATAGCAAGGAAAGTCTTTCTAAAATAGTGAAATGTATTAACATCGAATTTAAGTTTTGAATGTTAGGAAGTATTTTCTGAAGGTATTTGTCTGGAATGCACAGAAGAGATATATGGGTGACAGACGGTTCAGGGTAGAAGAGAGTAGAAGGTTCTTATACGTGGTGCTATCGAAGAACGTCGCAGAATCGAATAACAAATGAGCAGATACTGAATCGAACTGAGGAGAAAAGGAATTTACAGCACAACTTGACTAAAAGAAATGCTATGTTGATATGACACATCTTAGGACATCAAGGGATTGTCGGTTTTGCTAAGGAAGTGTGTGTGTGTTGGGGGGGGGGGGAGGGGGGGCAGGGGTGTAAAACTGTATGAGCAGACCATGGCTTGACTACAGAAAGAAGTTTCAAATGGTTGAAGTGTGCAGAGATGAGGACAGATAAGACCTACATCAAACTGATCTTCACAATGAAGACCACAAAATAAAATAATAATAATAGTAATACGAGTACAATAACAAAACACCAGTGAGAAAAATTAAAGAAGGGAGTTGCACTGATGTAACGGTTCATCATCACAAAAATTATGGCGATATGGGCCTCAGAGATGTTGGAATTTTTAAATCATTCTCACCAGCCGCCTATATTTATAAAAGCTACTTACGGCAGTATCGGCCTAATGTTAAATACTGCTTTAAAGAGGTTGTTCATATTTGCCATTCTGTTGGCAGAGAGCCTCAATGAACACATTACTTTTGTCTTTAAAGTTTAGTTTAGTCAATTATCACAAAAATTCTTTAATAATTGGGGGAAACAACTTATAGACAGCGAACCCGAAATCCACTGACAAGATGTGGAAGATTGTTCAAAGGTATTTGCGAGTCTGTTAGCGTAAGGGACTCGTTGACCCTTGTGACTCGTAAGAGAGTAAAACGTGATTATAATTTATGCGATTTGTTACCCAGATTGCATTCTGTACTGTGGAAATACCTTCATTTTTAAAAAATCCTCTAACAGAGAACTGCAACAAGCCTCAGGCAGATGCAGAAGTACTGTGATGTGGTCGCCATCACTGTGGGAACAGTTTAGCATAGCGTCATTGTTCCGCTCTTCCAGCACGTTGAGTGAACCCACACACAACATGCATATCGACGAACTCATTGCCAGTAGCCTATCCATACTGCTGTGTACGAGTATCGATGCTGAAGCAGAACTAATAACGCCGAGTAACAAACCCCAGACATAGCCGAGCAGTTCTGAGTACGTTTGCGGGTGAAGAATAAACTGGACATTACTGCTATCAACACCAAGCCGCGTAAGTTAATGGAAGAAATAGGGTTCCAAACAAGGCAGACAGACATACTGTCGATATTAGCACTGTTGCTTACGTATTTTCAGTGCAATACAGATACAAAGACATCTGAGGTGAGAAATCAAACTAAATACAAATTACTTCGTAACTCGACACCTAAGACCACGGGTTCGTTAGAATGTATATCTGAACAGTTTACGATTATTTCGGTTAAATTCGAATTTACGCTATGTAGAACAGCTCTACTTGTCGGGAGAGAGCTCAGCATCAGGTACAGATTCGAAATTGGCGGCATGCTCCACAAAGCGGGCTGTGAAAGTGCCGAGCCGCGGCGGCGGGACGCCCGTCCCCTGCGCCACCTTGCTTGAGGGTCGGTATCCGCCAGGCCCTTGACACGCTGACCGTGCGGCCCTCTTCCTGTCAGTGATCGCTCTCGACGCCGGCGGTCCGTTTCGAAACGGGAACTGGTCCCCGGTGTCTGGCGCAGCTGATCCGCACGTCATCCTCATTCTGAATCAATTAGAGCGCGCCGCGCCGCCTGAATGGGCCGTTTCCTGCATTGGCGCTTCCCCTCGGTCGGGCGCCAAGCCGCCCTATTGCAAAAAAATGTACTCTCCGTGCGCCGCAGGCTTTTCAACGTGACAGCTCTTAAAACCTCCGGTGCTTCCATTTCGTGGCAAGGCGTCATTATATTTGGTGTCCCAAACCTGTGGGGTCGAAATTATGCAGACGGTAGAGTGCCAACATGACCAACTTGAGATAAGGGATCTTCTTTCCCAGCGTCTGTTGACAGTCTAGCGAGGTACGCCCTTTTGGCTGTCTGCACTTGGCTTGATCTTGTGTTTGGTCAGGGTGGAGAACTGCTATTTCGAGATTTATAATGATGCCATCTAGCGCACGTTACCACGTTACCTCAGTCTCCCAATAGGTTGTTTACCACCGTCAACGAAAACCTGAGTTTTTCTGTTTTTGTTGACCTGCTCGAATCGGTCAAACGATTATCAAGTGCCACACCAGATCTCTACGGAATCATTTTGGTTTCTGAAACTCGTTGCTCTGCTTTTTTGTTGCGGGCCAACACTGCATCGTACATGGCAACTGGTCTGATTGTGACCGGTGTATTTTCAACTTGTGAGTCGGTCCTGCCTCTTCTTATCACCACTCATTGGCCGCCAATTAAATCGTGCATTGCGGACGCAGTACGTAATTTCGGGAAACGGGTGAGCGGTCAATAGCGATTATTGAACCAAGGTATTTGAAGATATTCTGTTTGAGAGATTTACACTGTCGATCGTCATAGTGCCAGTAGTATTTGGTTAGGTTAACTCGGGGGAGGGGACCAAACAGCGAGATTATCGGTCCCATCGGATAAGGGAAGAATGGAGAAGGAAATCGGCCGTGCCCTTTCATTGGAACAAAAAAAAAAAAAAAAAAAAGGTTCAATAGGCTCTAAGCACTATGGGACTTAACAGCTGATGTCATCAGTCCCCTAGACTTAGAACTACTTAAACCTAACTAACCTAAGGACATCACACACATTCATGCCCGAGGCAGGATTCGAACCTGCGACCGTAGCGGTACGGCGGTTCCAGACTGAAGCGCCTAGAACCACTCGGTCACAGAGGCCGGCCGAATGGCTGGTCGCCAGGGGATTTTCCTCAATCACTTTACTTCTGCGAACTAAGAAGACGCGCTACTTTGAACTGCAATGTCGTTGTAGCTAGTCACGTGATCAAGTTGTTCCCAGTGCGGTCGGCTTTCGCATCGTGAATCTGTGTTTCATGTTAACGGTAACTTGAACGAGTGGGCCCATATCTTGGCACGAAAAATACCTCCAAATCATGGAACCACCTCCAACCTGAAATACACCCTTCATTTGGGGACGGTCAAACGCCTCATTGGGCCGTTGGTGTATTCGACGTCTTGCATCACTGGGAAAGAGGCGAAATCACAACTCCTCGGACCGCCAGTCAGCTACTAATATATATATATATATATATATATATATATATATATATATATATATATATATATATATATTATTTGTCTCATTGCCGACGTGCAGCTCTATGTGTCACCGTGATCAATGGCTCTTGCGAGGTACTCGACTGCAAATTTCCACACCATGCAGTCCCCAGCCGTTCGCTCGAAAATGTTACAGGAGGGCCTGCATTCGCTGTCCGCAGCAATTCCTGTCGGCTTTGAAGCCGACTGTCGCTGACAAGATGCGATATTCATCTCTGGTTCTTGTCGATTGGGATCTTTTTATTACTACTATTCTTACACGGTCTTACATGGCTGCGAGTGGTACGCCATACCGTATAGATCTGCTGGAGAGTCCACATTGATGCATCAATAAATTGAGCAATTTCAATCACTGTGATGTCACAGGCACGTCAAAACACGACAGTTCGTTGCGCGCGCACACACACTCTGCAGTGCCATACATTGTCAGCGATGGAGCGACACGTGACCTGCTACTGCCGACCAATGTGCGCTTTTGAGAAGGTGACTAACATTTCGTGAGCTTAATCTACAAACACTTACTGAAACGCATCGATAATTCACGACCTTGCACTATCTGAAACATTCATTCCAACGATTTTTTCTAGAAGCCGCCCACTCTTCTTTCCCATGTACAAATAAATAAATAAATAAATAAAATTAAAAAATCGCCCGTTAATTCTTCGATGGGTCGAACTTTCGCCTTGTAATAGGTACTATTCCTAGCGCGAGCATTTTATTGAACAAATATAGCACTTGACATTGTCTACCTGCCGCTGAGTACCAAATCGTCTGAAGTTCCGTAAATTTTAAGGGAGTTCTGCTCCTAGTTTTATCCCAGAGATAAGTATGAAGCTTCGGATAAATCGATCAGGGCTTACGAATGATTCAAATGGCTCTAAGCACTATAGGACTTAACCTCTGAGGTCATCTGTCCCCTAGACTTAGAACTACTTAAACCTAACCAACCTAAGGACATCACACGCATCCATGCCCGAGGCAGCATTCGAACCTGCGATCGTAACAGCAGCACGGTTCCGGACTGAAGCACCTAGAACCGCTCGGCCACAGCCAGGGTTTACAGGCTGCATAATATTTTCTAGTAACTTTCTATTACAGGGTAGGTGAGGTTAGAGATCACAGGAGGACGGAAAGCCTGTTTGTATTCTCGTTGTGGTGAGTTTAAAGAACTATATGGCGGCATGAAGAACATTTATTTAACAGGTGCCGCGTACTCCTGAAACTGCTTTTCCACGGAATACATAAAAAAATCCTAGTATGAGGGGCATTCAGTGAGTAATGCAACACATTTTTTTCTGAAGGGAGGTTGGTTTTATTCAGGATTCCAACACTCATTTTTCTGGAAACAAAACCCAAATTTTTAACATAATCTCCGTTCAGTGCGACAGGCTTACGCCACCTTACTGCGAGGGCCTGCATGCCCGTCTGGTACCACTCTACTGGTCGATGTCAGTGCCGAAGTCTTGCTCCATCAATAACCACGCCATCATGCACGTATTACTCCCGCAGAATGGAACCCTCATTGGGCCAAACAGATGGAAGTCGCAAGAAGCGAGATCCGGACTGCAGAGTGGATGAGGAAGAACAGTCCAGCGAAGTTTTGTGAGCTCGTCTCGGGTGGACAGACTTGTATGAAGGCTTGCATTGCCATGGAGGAGGAGATATTCGTATGCATCTTCGTGCCGACGAACAACTGAAGTCGTCTCTACAGTTGAAGGTTGGTCGTTGCACCATAGGGGAGGACATAAAGAAATAACATCTTCAGACTCGCAGGAGACCGCCGTCATGACTTTAGAGGCTGAGGGTCCGGCTTTGAACTTTTTCTTCGGGGGAGAGGTGGTGTGGCGCCACTCAATAAATTGCAGTTTTGTTTCCAGTTCGGAGTGATGAAACCATGATTCATTGTCAGTTACGATGTTCTACAAAATGTTGTCACGAACAGCCTCGCAACGCGCAAGCAATTCCGTGCAGATCTTCTGTTGGTCGGCGAGGAGCTCAGCAGGCACTCGCCTTTGAGTTCCCCAAAGGTATCAGCTAGCAACAGAAAGTTCAAATAGAGCTGCGAGGTGTTTGATTATGATCCATCGATCAGCTCGAATGAGAGTGACCGCCAGTTCAAACATTGCAAGAGTCACAGATGTATGTGGCCAGCCGGCACACGGGAGATCGGAGCTTGTTGCGATGATGACAGACGCCCCAGCCAACGACTCGCCGTGCTTTTGTTCACTGCCAAGTCTCAATAGGCATTCTGCAAGCGCCTGTAAATATCTGCGATGCTCTGGTTTTCCGCCGAAAAAAATTCAATGATAGCTCTCTGTTTCGAATGCACCTTCGTTACAAACACCATTTTGAAGGCCACGTTTAGGGCCACCACCAGTCGGAACTTCAAGAAACTACAGGGGCTGAAGTAGGAATATTCCACGACGCCTCACAACAAATTACAGATTTTTTCAACCGAAAATGGCTGATAAAAATGTTTCTTGCGCTACTTATGGACGGTACCCGGCACTACGGCTCCAAA
The DNA here is from genome assembly GCF_021461385.2 of Schistocerca piceifrons. Classification (NCBI taxonomy): domain Eukaryota; kingdom Metazoa; phylum Arthropoda; class Insecta; order Orthoptera; family Acrididae; genus Schistocerca; species Schistocerca piceifrons. Next base: position 347,394,594 of record NC_060138.1, read on the forward strand.
CGAGCAAACTGTAATACCGTAGCGATCATCTTTATTCAACAAGAACTGGGTTGACTAAGGAACGAAACATGGACGGACAATTGCTCACACAACAAAGATTCAATTACGCAGAAAAATAGAAAGCAAAATTCGCCAATTTTCAATGGAGACTGAATCGTTCAAGTCGACTTTTAACTCGCAGTGAAAACAATCGTGAATCTTAACTGGGCACCCGATGCACGAAGTGAATCGTGACCTAATAAGGAGCAAGTTCAGTTCAATCTGAATTTCCTTACAGCAATAGCGGCGCTATCACTTGCAAGAATCTCGTACTTCTCCTAACGAATTAATTTAATCGTTGTAGGGAATCATAACTCAAGAATGAACTAACTCCCATCCAGAATCACAGTTCAAGTGTCCACAGAAGTAGTACGTCGTACTTACGTGGCTACGGAACAGCGACTGACTAAACCTGTATAAAATCAAACCTGCGTCGCCTCTGTGTACAGAGATGGAACAGACTTGGAAGGAGGGAAATTACCAATCACGAAGACGAATTTGCCAGAGATACCAGAGGTCTCCTCCAATCAGAAAGCGGAAGAGACGACACCTGGTTCATTCGTTTCAGAAGTTTTCACACGGTTCGACGTCTAAAATTCGAACAAGTGTACGATTCGGAGGAACGAATCACGCCGTCGCACGTCTGAAACGCCTGGGCAGACGAATGTCGCGGATGACCGGAGTTCGTTACGGGTCAGCTTCGAATATTGCATCCAACCACCTATTCCATGCTTTTGCTGCGAAGTTGAACCAAGAACTTTGACCTGAATTCACTTAGTCACATGAGTTTGTTATTACACCCACATTCATTCATTCCAGCGATCATCCATATTTAGGATAGGTGGTTACAGGTACACAACATGACGAGTGTCGAACGTCGTAAAAAGAGAATAAAACACACTCAGCTTCGGTTGCCAGCGTGATATTCCTCCCTGATAGGTAAAATATAAGAAAACACGGACAGACAAAAGATGCTCTGTCGGCTTAATCAAACCACGAAATCATAGAGCCACAAAATTATATGAACGGAGGACTGATTGACGTCTTTGAGTTGCCCATCGCAGAATAATGTGTTTGATTCCTGTGGAACACAACTAGCTCTTTATTCACATGAAGTGTTGAGTGCTATTGACAAGGGATTTCAGATCGATTCCGTATTTCTGGACTTCCGGAAGGCTTGTGACACGGTACCACACAAACGGCTCCTAGTGAAATTGCGTGCTTACGGAATATCGTCTCAGTTCTGTGACTGGATTTGTGATTTCCTGTCAGAGAGGTCACAGTTCGTAGCAACTGACGGAAAGTCATCGAGTAAAACAGAAGTGATTTCTGGCGTCCCCAAGGTAGTGTTGTAGGCCCTTTACTGTTCCATATATAAACGATTTGGGAGACAATCTGAGCAGCCGTTTTCGGTTGTTTGCAGACGACGGTGTCGTTTATCGACTAATAAAGTCATCATAATATCAAAACAAACTGCAAAACGACTTAGAAAAGATATCTGAATGGTGCGAAAAGTGGCAGTTGACCCTAAATAACGAAAAGTGTGAGGTCATCCACATGAGTGCTAAAAGGAACTCGTTAAACTTCGGTTACACGATAAATCAGTCTAATCTAAAAGCCGTAAATTCAACTAAATACCTAGGTATTACAATTACAAACAACTTAAATTGGAAGGAACACACAGAAAATGTTGTTGGGAAGGCTAACCAAAGACTGCGTTTTATTGGCAAGACACTTAGAAAATGTAACAGACCTACTAAGGAGACTGCCTACACTACGCTCGTCCTTTTACAGCTGCGCGGTGTGGCATCCTTACCAGACAGGACTGACGGAGTACATCGAAAAAGTTCAGTGAAAGGTAGCTAGTTTTGTATTATCGCGAAATATGGGAGAGAGTGTCATTGAAATGATACAGGATTTGGGCTGGACATCATTAAAAGAAAGGCGAGTTTCGTTGCGACGGAATCTTCTCACGAAATTCTAATCTCCAACTTTCTCCTCCGAATGCGAAAATATTTTGTTGATACCGACCTACACAGGGTAAATAATGGGAAATCAGAGCTCGTACGGAAAGATATAGGTGTTCAATCTTTCCGCGAGATTGGAATAATAGAGAATTGTAAAGGTGGTTCTATGAACCCTCTCCCAGGCACTTAAACGTGATTTGCAGAGTATCCATGTAGATTTAGATGTAGAACTGTGTATGGGGTTACCCTACATACACGTGGTGTAGTCTGGAGACCAGATACAAAAGCCAAGATTCCAGCTGAACACGGGGAGTCTTATGATAGAGGAGCAGCGGTTGTCTTTGCGTCCGCGCTGTGCGCCGGTCAGCCGCTCTCGCGTTGTGTTGACACTGAGTTCGCGCGGCGACGGCAGCCGCCGTTACGAAACCACACTGCGGGTAGGTGCGGGGGAGGGAGAGGGTAATCACGGCCACAGAGTCGCGCGACGCTGTTCCGCGAATCGGGCGCCGCCTCCGGTTTCTCGACTGCTGCCTCGGCGTCCTTCGGCGAAACCGTTCACACACACAGATACGCCTTCTACGTCTGTATAGCGCACACGCGTTAAAGAAGACAGCTCTCATAGTACTGAAGCTATTCTACATCCACAACTACACCATCTGATCAGAAGTATCCGGACATATCTATAGGGTGTGTTCACCCTTCGCCTCTGACTGCATATGTTCATGGAGGACATGTTGAGCAGCACTCCTTGCCAGTTAGCTGCAGTGTTTTCACTGCAGAGCTGGCCATAGCTCGTGCTCTTTGGTACACCCTCTCATACCCTGGCGAGTCATTTATGCTGTGTATTGACTCATTGAGCAGCCTACAAGCTATCGGTCAGTGCTACTCTCGCCACCTTCTGGTAGCGTCCATTCTGATCTATGCCCTGGAACAGTCCCGCCGTTCCGTGGTGTTTGTGTGGACCCCAGGACACGTCGGAATCCCCGGCAACGAACTTGCCGACAGGCTGTCCAAACAGGCGACGCGGAAACCGCTTCTGGAGATAGGCATCTCCGAAGCTGACCTGCGTTCTTTCTTACACCGCAGGGTTTTCCGGCTTTGGGAGACGGAATGGCATAACAGCGCGCACAATAAACTGCGTGTCATTAAGGAGACTATGAATGTGTGGAATTCTTCCATGCGGGCCTCTCGCAGGGAATCCGTTGTCCTCTGCCGGCTCCGCATTGGCCAAACGTGACTGACGCGTGGTTACCTAGTCCGTCTCAAGGACCCACCTCAGTGTCGCTGTGGCTGCCAAATGACAGTCGTCCACCTCTTGCTGGACTGCCCACTTGTAGCCGCTCTGCAGCAGACTTTTAGCTTTCCCAGCACCCTGCCTTCGCTGTTGGGCGACAATGCTTCCACAGCAGCTTTAGATTTACATTGTATCCGTGAGAGTGGATTTTACACTCCTGTATAGGTTTTAGCTCATGTCCTTTGTCCCCCCGTGCCTTCCACCCAAATGCTTTTAATGTGGAGGTTTTAATGTGTTGCAGAGTGGCTGGCTTTCCCTTTTTATTCTCGTGGTTGGCCAGCCACTGTAATCTGCATCCATATTTTACTCCCTTCTGTTTCTAGCGTCTCTCTGTTATTTCTTGTCCTCTTTTGTTCCTTTTAGTGTTCGTTGCCTTCCCTTCATTCTTGTGGTTTTTCCTTTCTTTCCATTTTGTGTTATATGTTTCGTCCGTTTTATTCTCAACCTTGTGGCATTGTTTTATTAGGAACAAGGGACCGATGACCTCATAGTTTGGTCCCTTCTCTCTCTTTAAACCAACCAACGTCTGACTGCTTGAATTCTGCTGGCGATTGAGTGACGTGTCTGGACGCCTATGGTGAAATGGCTGCTTTATCTTTCTCAAGAATCCAATTGAGGCAAGTGAGTGATGTTGGACAATGTCGTCAGGAGCGAAGTCAACGTTTTAACGTCATCTCAAAAGCATTCCATTGGGTTCAGATCGGGACTCTGGGCAGGCCAGCTCTCTTCAGGGACGTTATTGTCCACAAACATATGCTGTTTTATGAAATCGTGCGTTGTCATGCTGATGCAACAACTCATCGTCTCAGAACTGTTCCAATACTATATGCAGTACGCAGTGCAGTAAACTCTTTCATATCCTCCCGTATTAAGAGTTTTCTCAAGAGAAACAAGCGTCTGCAGCTCGTGGTCTAGTGGCTAGCGTTGCTGCCTCTGGATCACGGTGTATTGGGTTCGATTCCCTGCTCGGTTGAGCATTTGCTCTGCCCGGGGACTGTGGTGTCCTCATCATTTCATCATCATTATTCGTGACAGTGTATAGACTGGAGTGTGAAAAAAGTGGACTACGTAAAAATTGGATCTTTGTATGGGCGCTGATGACCGCGCAGTTGAGCGCCCCACAAACTAAACACCATCAAGCGAAACAAGTGGACCACACCCGAACCGGGAGAAACACCCCCGTACCGTAACATCAACTCCTTACTTTACTGCTGGCTCTATACAGGATGGCAGGTAATGTTATCCAGGCGCCAAACAGAAATTCTGCTCTCGGATTGCCAGAGGCTATAGCGTGATTCATTTTACAAATCACTCGCTTCCATTATTCAGTGGTGTCAGTGATTACACTACCTTAAGCGTTGCTTAGCAAAGACTGTAGAGATTTGTGGCTTTTGAAGATCTGCTCGACCATTGTACCCCACACTTTTGAACCCCCCCTCGCACACTCACTGTGCTAGCTCGACTGTTGGTAGCTCTTCGGAACTCACGAATAGTTCCTTCCGCTACTTTAATGTCATATCTTACAACACCCTCGCGTTTGACTCGGTGCCCCAGTGCAGACTCCTAACTAAGGTACGAGCATATGGGACTGGTTGCCAAATATGTGAGTGGCTCGAAGACTTCTTAAGTAATAGAACCCAGTACGTTGTCCTCGATGGTGAGTGTTCATCGGAGGTGAGGGTATCATCTGGAGTGCCCCGGGGAAGTGTGGTAGGTCCGCTGTTCTCTTCTATCTACATAAATGATCTTTTGGATAGGGTGGATAGCAATGTGCGACTGTTTGCTGATGATGCTGTGGTGTACGGGAAGGTGTCGTCGTTGATTGACTGTAGGAGGATACAAGATGACTTGGACAGGATTTGTGATTGGTGTAAAGAATGGCAGCTATCTCTAAATATAGATAAATGTAAATTAATGCAGATGAATAGGAAAAAAGAATTCTGTAATGTTTAAATACTCCATTAGTAGTGTAGCGCTTTACACAGTCACAACGATTAAATATTTGGGCGTAACATTGCAGAGCGATATTAAGTGGGACAAGCATGTAATGGCAGTTGTGGGGAAGACGGATAGTCGTCTCCGGTTCATTGGTAGAATTTTGGAAGATGTGGTTCATCTGTAAAGGAGACCGCTTATAAAACACTAATACGACCTATTCTTGAGTACTGCTCGAGCGTTTGGGATCCCTATCAGGTCGGACTGAGGGAGGACATAGAAGCAGTTCAGAGACGGGCTGCTAGATTTGTTACTGGTAGGTTTGATCATCACGCGAGTGTTACGGGAAAGCTTCAGGAACTCGGGCGGTAGTCTCTAGAGGAAAGGAGGCGTCATTTTCGTGAATCGCTACTGAGGAAATTTAGAAGCTGACTGCAGTACAATTTTACTGCCGCCAACTTACATTTCGCGGAAAGACCACAAAGATAAGATAAGAGAGATTAGGGCTCGTACAGAGGCATATAGGCAGTCATTTTTCCCTCGTTCTGTTTGGGAGTGGAACAGGGAGAGAAGAAGCTAGTTGTGGTACGAGGTACCCTTCGCCACGCACCGTATGGTGGATTGCGGAGTATGTATATAGATGTAGATGTAAAACGCTGCCCAGCATAAGGTCTCCCGGGTCTCGGTTTAGCTGCGGTTGTTCGTTCGCCTTTAGACATTACAATCATATCACCAACGGTCCACCTGAGCAGCCTTAGAAGATTTGAAATGTCTCTGATGGATTTGTAACTCAGGAGACATCCAATGACTAGTCAGTGTTCCGAAGTCACTGGGCTTTCCAGACCGATCCATTCTGCTGTTACTGCTTCTCTACAGACATCACAATACGCTCCGCCTACTTTTATGCTGGCGTGCCTGTCTCTCTATCTAGTGGTCAGTACTACATACATACGATTGTCCGGATACTTTTGATATTGTGTTTGTAGAAAGTACCCTCCACCACGCGTTGTATAGTATTCTGTGAAATACACTCCTGGAAATGGAAAAAAGAACACATTGACACCGGTGTGTCAGACCCACCATACTTGCTCCGGACACTGCGAGAGGGCTGTACAAGCAATGATCACACGCACGGCACAGCGGACACACCAGGAACCGCGGTGTTGGCCGTCGAATGGCGCTAGCTGTGCAGCATTTGTGCACCGCCGCCGTCAGTGTCAGCCAGTTTGCCGTGGCATACGGAGCTCCATCGCAGTCTTTAACACTGGTAGCATGCCGCGACAGTGTGGACGTGAACCGTATGTGCAGTTGACGGACTTTGAGCGAGGGCGTATAGTGGGCATGCGGGAGGCCGGGTGGACGTACCGCCGAATTGCTGAACACGTGGGGCGTGAGGTCTCCACAGTACATCGATGTTGTCGCCAGTGGTCGGCGGAAGGTGCACGTGCCCGTCGACCTGGGACCGGACCGCAGCGACGCACGGATGCACGCCAAGACCGTAGGATCCTACGCAGTGCCGTAGGGGACCGCACCGCCACTTCCCAGCAAATTAGGGACACTGTTGCTCCTGGGGTATCGGCGAGGACCATTCGCAACCGTCTCCATGAAGCTGGGCTACGGTCCCGCACACCGTTAGGCTGTCTTCCGCTCACGCCCCAACATCGTGCAGCCCGCCTCCAGTGGTGTCGCGACAGGCGTGAATGGAGGGACGAATGGAGACGTGTCGTCTTCAGCGATGAGAGTCGCTTCTGCCTTGGTGCCAATGATGGTCGTATGCGTGTTTGGCGCCGTGCAGGTGAGCGCCACAATCAGGACTGCATACGACCGAGGCACACAGGGCCAACACCCGGCATCATGGTGTGGGGAGCGATCTCCTACACTGGCCGTACACCACTGGTGATCGTCGAGGGGACACTGAATAGTGCACGGTACATCCAAACCGTCATCGAACCCATCGTTCTACCATTCCTAGACCGGCAAGGGAACTTGCTGTTCCAACAGGACAATGCACGTCCGCATGTATCCCGTGCCACCCAACGTGCTCTAGAAGGTGTAAGTCAACTACCCTGGCCAGTAAGATCTCCGGATCTGTCCCCCATTGAGCATGTTTGGGACTGGATGAAGCGTCGTCTCACGCGGTCTGCACGTCCAGCACGAACGCTGGTCCAACTGAGGCGCCAGGTGGAAATGGCATGGCAAGCCGTTCCACAGGACTACATCCAGCATCTCTACGATCGTCTCCATGGGAGAATAGCAGCCTGCATTGCTGCGAAAGGTGGATATACACTGTACTAGTGCCGACATTGTGCATGCTCTGTTGCCTGTGTCTATGTGCCTGTGGTTCTGTCAGTGTGATCATGTGATGTATCTGACCCCAGGAATGTGTCAATAAAGTTTCCCCTTCCTGGGACAATGAATTCACGGTGTTCTTATTTCAATTTCCAGGAGTGTATATGTATGGCTGTAGATAAGAAGATTCTCACCTGACTATTTCATCATGGTACTCCTTGCGACTATCAGCCCTATCGACGCACCTGCACCATTTCCGAGATGGCGCGAACAACCGCGCGCAGCCGCCGCGCTGAGGAATCCAGACGTGACCTCGGTCCAGATACGGACACACAGCACTTCACAAGCGGCACGAGATCACCTGCTCTCCGAATTGGCGCAGTACCTTGTATGGATGAGTCTTCGAGCTCCTTCACTTCTGTAATAATGCGGGTACAAATCTCTATCTTGACGGGATACCTTCACTTTCGCACGGCTCTCGAAAGCCAGAACATGTGAAAATTGGAGCAACAATTCTGCTGGTGCCAAAGCCAAAGACAAAGCTACCGACAGCTCTGTGAAAGGCGGTCCTATCCTCTTACATGCTCTCATTTCGCTTACGACAAGAAAGTCCTTAAGTCAGAGCGAGAAGAGTGGTTACAAGTAAAAAGGAACAAGCTGCGAGTAATAAACTCAACTATGGTATATGTCCTCTCAAACATCAAAAGTACAAGATAAGAATGCCTCGACTCAGAATAAACCATCGTTCCAGGATGCACAGTTCCCTTCTCAGCCAATCCAAACGCTGAATTGTAACACTGGCGCGCGCACGTGTGTGTGTGTGTTTTTTGGGGGGGGGGGGAGGGGGGATGTTACTATCTTTGTATGTTTAAGGACTCCGGTGGCCAGGATAAACCCTTGATCTATCTCCAGTGTGCTGTACGTCGGCGTCGACTTTTACTTGACATTAATCTCCAGACTGTTGAAAGGCAGCTGCGGTACTTGTGGTCATATTCGATTATGAGAGGATACTGCATCTCTGATGCGAAGCTTACGCAGACTCCTGCATCCCTTCTTGCTTCTCACTGGTCACGTAAACTTTCCAATATCGATTCAAGAAATAAGATTACGAGTAAGCCTACTGGATTTCAAGTTCCTATGTTGGTTATCGCTTCCTGTAAGCACTTTGCCGCATTTTAATGGTGAGTGGATTAATAGTTTCCTACTTGTTTTTAAAAGCTACTTAGGGTGGACGAAATGATTCTTTTGAGTAGTGGCAGAATAGAATGAGTATTTAATCGAGCAGAAAATTGTCGATTTCCTTACTGATCTGACTGAAAAAACTTCCTATATTTACTAAGCGGAATGAAAAATCTAAATGCCGAGTTATTTTTCCAACAATCAAATTCGATTTGCTGGACAGCAACCCTAATCCTGCATAGCTGGCTATTTGTCCGCCCCGGTAGCTGAGTGGTCAGCGTGGCAGACTGTCAGTCCTAAGGGCCCGGGTTCGATTCCCGGCTGGGTCGGAAATTTTCTCCGCTCAGGGACTGGGTGTTGTGTTGTCCTAATCATCATCATTTCATCCCCATCGACGCGCAGGTCGCCGAAGTGGCGTCAAATCGAAAGACCTGCACCAGGCGAACGGTCTACCCGACGGGAGGCCCTAGCCACACGACATTTCCATTTATAGCTGGCTATTTGTAAATTGCTGTACCCACTGTATCTCCTAGTGACAAAGGCTCTCGTAGAAGATCAAATTCTCGCCGATTCTGTGCACAGGAACTCGTTAAGAAATTTTGCGACCGTTCCAAGCGTCCAAAATGTTGGATTTCAATAATATTTTAGCAGTGATTAACAGCATGCATCAATGATGTGGATAACATTTTTAAATTTCTTCGCTAGAATTTCCCCCTCCTTAGAAATAAGGAACTCATACTCTCCATTTATTAAAAATGTTAGAAGGTGCTGATAACCTCACTACAAGCCACTGGCGTATTCTAAACAGCTGATTAGACACCATTCGCGTAAAAGAGCTAACGCCTACACGGTCGATATTTGATCGGACTAATAAGATCGTTTAAGGCCAAACATGTAAAGACGACAGTGAAATTTAGTTTCCGAAATCCGATTTTCGTCTTTAGGAAGTTGTGCTGCATGAAAATGGCGTGAAAGACTTTTATTCAAACAGCACTGGTGCACATAATACTCAAATGAAATCTCATTCAATGGTGACGAGACAAAATATTAAGATATATTTGTCAGCGAGAATCACAACCAGCGTGGTTCAAATTCCCGTCTTACCATCGTAATTCAGGTTTTCCGAATTTTTCCTAAATCGCTTCAGGCAAAAAATAGCGGAATGGATTCTTCAAGCTGCCCACAGTCGACTTCCACCTTTGCGAATATCGGATAAAATACGTGATTGGACTGAAGAAATCCTAGGGCTCAGAAACAATAGTAGGCAGTGTAAACAGTGTCCAACGTACCACATCAGTGTGTGATTCGTACTTGCACATGTGGAAAAACAGCTTATCAAGTTTCATGCCACAGATCTTTCTCAAAGTAGTGTGGTTTTTCCTGCAAGACAATCACTTTCATCCATACCACTACCAACGATTTCATGATTTAGGTGCGGATACTTTCGACAAAGAGTTCGGCTTTGTGAATAGATTGTTCATTGTTGTGAGAATGAGTCCAATTTTCTAGGCAGCCTAATGCTCACAGATGGCGCACAGTTCTCTAGAGATGTGTGCTCTCATAGTCGTAACAGCCTCGTCTTTGCGTGGGGAAATCCTCACGTCCCATTTGAACGTCACATCGAGAGCGGTTTGCGGTGAATTATGGGTCGGCATCATCAACGAGCACATAACTGCACCGTATCTTCTACCACCAGGTTTAAATGGAGTGAGATACAAGAGTTTCATCGAATATGTTCTTCCAGAACTGTTAGAGCAAATACAGCATAACATGCGCCGTTAGACGTTGATACAACTAGGGGGAGCATCTGGGCACTTTTCTGTACAAGTACTTGACGTACTCCATGTCACACATCTCATACATTGGATGGTTAGGGGAGGTCCAACTGCATGACCGCCTCGTTTCCCTCTTCTGACGCGTCTTGCCTTCCTTCATGGAGGCATATCAAAAGCTTCGTGTACGTCACACTCATTCCCGAGAAAGATACACTTCATCAGGAATTTGCAGCATCTGATGAGAGTCACGCGATGCCTAGTGTACTTTGTAGAGAGCGCCAGAATTTTCTACGATATTATGCCTGTACTAAATGTGATGATCTCCATTTTGAACATCTTCTGTAATGTCCAACAGTACTGAGTAAACAGTACTTTCTCTTTACTAAATTGAAGGCTTGTGTGCAATGAGTGTCCTTATAGTTCCTTCCTTTCATTGCTTCAGTATTAATTCCGAAACCATAAGTTTTGATTTCACCGTTGTTCAGTTTCGATTGCTCTGTCAGTTCCTTCCATTTGAGCACAATCTTTTGAATGACCCCGTATATCGCGATCGGTAACCGATGGCGGTGGTGTAGTCAAACATAAAGTGTTTTAACCTATTTACGTGCATAGCTTTTTTTTGTTAATATGCATCCAATGACAGTTGTCAGTCTTTGTACCAACATTTCCGGATTTTAGTACAATTTTTTTTCTTTAGAGGACAAATAAATGTATCCAGCAGATGTTAACTATCAGGTGGACGTCAGCCAACATTACTGACTTTCTGTATACTTTGTTCGTTACAAAGATATGAATAGCAGTGTGTCTTTTTTAATAGTACCCTATATTTTTAGTTCGATAGTCCACTTCCTCTTCTCAAGACTTGCTCAAAAACGTATCACTGTGTACAATACACGTAAACATGGCGTTATTAAATCATAGCACAAACTTTCCATTGATAATACTGTATTAGACTTGTTGGAACAGACAGTAAAAAAGTGAAAACACGAGGAAAACGCACACCGTCATTTAGTCGACCGTCTTCAGTTGAAGTTTTGTGGGTACAATAGACACCAATGAACAATCAGTAAAGCATGTTCTCCTTCTGTACCTACCCTTTGTGTGTGAAGGAACGTTTCATGACAAAAACTTTGTTCGTGTGGTTATGACATTTGTTGGATATGGAGAATGGTTTTAAGCATCACATCGCCCACTTCATGGCTCTACCTGCACAGTGTATCCGCGAATAGTTCCTGATACAAGCTGAGACAGCCGAAGACCGATATTATCTTGAGGGCCAACCGGAAGCTAACATTCATTCTTGCGTCTACAGCTGCCGTCCTTGACAGATGTTGTCCCTTGTCAGTTCGCCTTGGTTTACGCAATCATGTCTCGTTTCAATCACTGGCTTTCTGGGTGTGGTTTCAGCGGGATTCTCCGATCCAGACGTATCCATTTATTTTTCTGCTCTTAACAAGAACATTCGGTTTATACACTACTGACCAATAAAACTGCTACACCAAGAGGAAAGGATGATGATAAACGGGTATTCATTGGACAAATATATTATACTAGAACTGACATGTGATTACATTTTCACGCAATTTGGGTGCATAGATCCTGAGAAATTAGTACCCAGAACAACCACCTCTGGCCGTAATAACGGCTTTGATACGCGTGGGCTTTGAGTAAAACAGAGCTTGGATGGCGTGTACAGGTACAGTTGCCCATGCAGCTCCAACACGATACCACAGTTCATCAAGAGTAGTGACTGGCGTATTGCTCGGGCACCATTGACCAGACGTTTTCAATTGGTGAGAGATCTAGAGAATGTGCCGGCCAAGGCAACAGTCGAACATTTTCTGTATTCAGAAAGGCCCGTACAGGACCTGCAACATGCGGTCGTGCATTATCCTGCTGAAATGTAGGGTTTCGCAGGGATCGAATGAAGGGTAGAGCCACGGGTCATAACACATCTGAAATGTAACGTCCACTGTTCAAAGTGCCGTCAATGCGAACAAGAGATGACCGAGACGTGTAACCGATGGCACACCATACCATCACGCCGGGTGATAAGCCAGTATGGCGATGACGAATACACGCTTCCAATGTGCGTTCCCCGCGATGTCGCCAAACACGGATGCGACCATCATGATGCTGTAAACAGAACCTGGATTCATCCGAAATAATGACGTTTTGCCATTCGTACACCCAGGTTCGTCGTTGAGTACACCATTGCAGGCGCTCCTGTCTGTGATGCAGCGTCAAGGGTAACCGCAGCCATGGTCTCCGAGCTGATAGTCCATGCTGCTGAAAACGTCGTCGAACTGTTCGTGCAGATGGTTGTTGTCTTGCAAACATCGCCTTCTGCTGACTCAGGGATAAGATGGCTGTCATCTCGACTGTTAGTGATACGAGGCCGTTGGGATCCAGCACGGTGTTCCGTATTATCCTCCTGAACCCACCGATTCCATATTCTGCTAACAGTCATTGGATCTCTACCAACGCGAGCAGCAATGTCGCGATACGATAAACCGCAATCGCGATAGGCTACAATCCGACCTTTATCAAAGTCGGAAACGTGATGGCACGCATTTCTCGTCCTTATACGAGGCATGACAACAACGTTTCACCAGGCAACGCCGATCAACTGCTGTTTGTGTATGAGAAATCGGTTGAAAACTTTCGTCATGTCAGCACATGTGAATGCTCTGAAAAGCTAATCATTTTCATATCAGTGCGTCTTCTTCCCGTCGGTTAAATTTCGCGTCTGTAGAACGTCATCTTCGTGGTGTAGCAATTTTAATGGCCAGTAGTGAATATCCAGGAGTATGTTGCCCTGAGATGGACGATGTATATCACAATTGCCCGATCGGAACTACGAGGAGCGTTCAGTAAGCAATGCAACATTGTTTTTCTCGGCTATTTTCGGTTGAAAAAGAGCGAAATTTGTTATGAAATATTTCCAGTTCAGTCCGTATACTGTCATTAAGTTGCGATAGATAGCGGCGGTATACGTAGCCTAAAATGGCGTCTGTAATGGAGGTGCGTTCCAATTAGAGAGCCATCAATGTTTGTTTTTGTTTGCGGAAAACCGGAGAATCGCAGGTATTCATAGGTGGTTGCAGAATGTCTACTGAGATCTGGAAGTGAACCAAAAGACGGTGAGTCGTTGGGCGAGTCATCTGTCATCATCGCAACAAAGTCGCGCCAACTAGTCCGATCTTCCGTGTGCCGGCTGGCCGCACACAGCTCTGACTTCTGTAATGTTGGAGCATACGGACATTCTCATTCGAGGTTATCGACGGATAACAATCAAACACCTCGCTGCTCAATAGGACGTCTCTGGCGGTAGTGCTGACACATTCGTCCGCCAGTTGGGGTACTCAAAACAGTATACCCACTGGGTTCCTCGCCGCCTAACGGAAGACCGTAAATAGTGTCTCTTTGGACCATTGAAGGATGCACTCCGCGGGAAGCGGTAGGTGGATGATGGGAAGGTTTTTAATGCAGAGAGACGTTGGCTCCGACATCGACCAGTAGAGTGGTACCATACGGGCATGCAAGCCCTCCCAGTAAGATGGATTAAGGCTGTCGCACTGAACGGAGGTTATAATGAAAAATAGGGTTTTGTAGCCCAAAGGATGTGGAATAGTAAGGCGTATCGGACTCATGAATAAAACTAACCTGCTTCCAGAAAAAATTGTTGCATTTCTTATTGCACGACCTCGTAATTTTTACCTTCGCTGGTTCAAAAATGATGGATCATCCTCTGCTGCTGCAGTTAAAAGTATGGACTAATCGAGAAAGAGCGAAAAAACTTCATTCGCTGAAAAAGTGCAATCCGCTTGCAGTGAAACCACATGGCTGTCGTCAGGTGTGCGTCAATTTTTGCGCCTCCTATTTCAAGTTCGATTGGAACGAAGACTCGAATGTATGTAATCCAAACGTGGAAGTGCCATTCCACAGTCATCAACGAGACTGTTGGTTATCCAAGCTTGGAGTCCAATGCCGTGTCCTTAATTTTACTCTGACATGATCCTACACACTCATTAAACACAGAAAATTGCATGTTTTTTTTGTATTACTCCCAAAATTTATGTTCATTGTGTCCAGTTTCTGTTGTCATTTCTTTATAGTTGCGTCCATTTTTAGCCCCACTTGTTTAATTTCCGTGTTAATGTAAAAATATTCTGCAAGGCAGTTGATGAATGTGCTAGTTTTCGAACAATATGAAGCTTTTGCGCGAAACTGTACGAGTCTCCACATGCTGTTAACCTCTATATTAATGTAAATTACCCACTGTCTTAAAACGTCGTAAAGTGTACAAAAACAGCGGTGTTGTGATCTGTAAACGAATTGTGAGATTATTGCAACTCTCAAACTATCAGCTGATATAGTAAAGTTTGTAATCTAACATTTCAGACGATATTGGCGAATAATTCTAGTCTAACACCAGGATACTCTCATATTGAACAGGATGTGCTGAAGGGTCACTGAACGCCCTGTGAATCTTGCTTTATCACGGAAGTAAGCAGGTAATGAACTGTTCTTTAATCCTGAAATAATCAAAAACCTATGTTACTAAACTGTACAGCTGCTCTAGAAAATTTCGCAACGTAATTCGTTTCGGACGAACTAACTGTCCTTGAACATTTAGTGGACTGGGCACTCATTTCTGCTCATCTATAATACGCATATGTTGTTGGTCCGACAAAAAGTAAATGAAACTGTTCTCATTAGTAAGTAACTATTTTTTGTGGAGTATTGACGCTACACCGTTTTCTAAACTTGAACTATGCCAAGTTTCATGAAAAGTGGTCGATTCAGTAGATATGAACTGGCCGTTTACTACAGACGCATTCCGGTGTAAGGCAAAAATTGGTGAAACGCTTACGCAGCGTCAGAGTAAATACAGAAGTGATTTGAAAAGAGAAAGAATGTACTGAAACATGTGTGGATTCAAATGTGGACTCATTGCCTTAGCGGCAGATACGACGCTAATTGCTGGCGTATTGGTAAGGCGTTCGTTCCCATATTTTCGATATTATGCAATGCAGTTTAATCGTGTTTCCAAACACTACTCATATTCCGAATTTGCCACATGAGGCACCTTTTAACGAAACCCATTTGAAGTAAGACTATCCAGTAATCGATATTCAGACTGCCATTTACATCGAAAACTTAATATTGCGCAAGTTGCAGTAATTTTATGAAGAGAGAAGATAAATAAATCGTTTACAAATTTACGATACTAGCCTCTATAATCAAAAAGCTGCTCTTACAGTATTTTACTACCGACTGAGCTATCCAGGTCACTATTCACGAACCACCTTCTCAGCCTTACATCCACCTGTACTCCATGTCCTAACTTACGAACATTGAAGTTCTCCTGCATACATACTGCGACCAGCACTCCTGGAAGAAGTGTAGCTGTAAAAGCGAGGGTTCCAGGTTAGAGTTCCGCTCTGACACATATTTTTAACCTGCCAGGAAGTTTCTAAACACAGCACATTGCGTCACTGTGTGAAAGATTCATTGAATAATATGTTACTAGTTTACCGTGTTGTAATATTTCCCTAGCAAGGACTTAGTTTTAACAGAGCCTGCTTTTATCTTCGTGTAAAAGCCGTTCAGGTTTACGATACCATAATCGTTATTAAAGGATTATCAAGAAAACGCAGCATCTACGTGCCAGACTCAGTACGTCGCTAATCAAAAGAGTTTCTAACATCAGTCGTGACACAACCATTAACGCACTGTTGTTCGTCGAATTATATTCAAGAAATTTAGTGCTTTGTCCCTGTTTGTTTATGCAATTGCAGTACAAAGTGATGCAGGAGATAGAGGGAAGGCGTCCCTGAGAATTTTGTTTGTCATGCCGCTGAATGAAGAGAGGCACAGATCAGACGAAGCCCATCTTTCTTTGGTTGTGCAATGGGATAGGAGAAAAATTACAAGTAGTTGAATAAAATTGTCATCTGTGATGACATCGTTGTGAGATCTCACGTAACACTATAAGCACGCCTTTTTATGCTAGTGAATTACGCTCATCCGGTATTTACTCAGCAACGACGTAAGTGTAGCGTAACCGTTCGCCGTGATCGTATCTGACCCACCAACCTGGCCTTGCGGAAAACTACGGACAACGTTTCATTGCAGGAGCTGCACTTGACCCAGTTCAGTTTCCCTTTGTTGGGCGTGACTTATTAGTTGGTCTGCGAGGTCACCTAAAGAAGGCCATGTCTGCAGTGTGATGCATTCCCAGACCTTCACAGTTACTGACAAAATGAGTTCACAGCACATGAGTCGTACCAAATAGACATATTCAGTGTCCCTAGATTTCCAAAAATGTTCGACACTACATCATGCTGACGATTCATAATGGAAAAAAGACCATACGAAATACTTTCAAATATCTAATGGCCTAGGAAAGAGTTTTATTTTTTATTTATTCTCGAGACAAAGTTGAAAAATTTAGAGTTGGTTGAAAAATTTAGAGTTGATATTCATCACAGTGAATATTATACCTGGCGAAAAGATGACACTACAATGAGATGTTCTATCTTCGATCTACATATTACATGTGCCAGAACTTTGCAAGGCCGAGGCATTCAGACGGTTTTGCTGAAGATCAATCATTCAATGTGCATGATGTAAGGTACAGAGGTGCTCACTCAGGGTGGTATTTTCGTATTGTCCAGTACCACAACACCTCTATTGAAGCTCCATTATCATATGTTCTCCTTGTGTAATGTGCCTGTTCTTTAGCACTTATCTGTTTTTAATGTTATCAGCTCCCCTTGAGACACCACTAACAGACCTCACTAAACTAACACATCATAACAGGGGACATCAACCTACTAAAGTTTCCTTAAACCCTCTGATTAACTCAAACATCTGCAGCTCGTTCGTCGGATACAGGATTATTAACAAACAACCTCGGTCACAATTAAATATACAGAAACATGGAAATCAAAAGCGAATGAAACACATGAATATGTAGAAAAGTTATTTACTTTAGCATCATTGACCACGACTCAATTAACAAAATCAGCTTTTCTCCGGGCTTATGAACGTCACCACAGCCCTGGAAACTTAAAAAAGTTGTAGATCGTCCCTCTCTAGTATGCAATTTAGTTCTATATTACCACGTCCCTCACTACGCTAGAATGCCTCAGTATTTCCACTCAACCAAACTCGCGTAATGCAAACAATCTGGTTCTATACTTCAACTTTGTGTCGATAGAATGATTGTCCGGTACCTTTTGTCGCACTCGTCCACTTTTCCAGCACCTTTGTTCTTCCGTCTGGCTATAATCTCACCCTAACTTCCATCTGTTGTCCACATTAAAGTCTTTTATGAAGATTTGAGAGGAGCGAAGATTACAATAAACTTACTAGTTTACTTAGCTTGTCATGTTGAGATGGCTCCAGTAGTTCTTGTCTAGGGTCTGATTCTTCAAGCTGAAAATCTCACATTTTAGATTCTCACGGTTGGATTGAACTATATCAATTTGAAGACTGTTGTTGCAGAATTTCTGTTTTCACGTAAATATACTTTACCACATTTTTAGTTCAAAAAAATGGCTCTGAGCACTATGGGACTCAACTGCTGTGGTCATAAGTCCCCTATAACTTATAACTACTTAAACCTACCTAACCTAAGGACATCACACACATCCATGCCCGACGCAGGATTCGAACCTGCGACCGTAGCAGTCGCGCGGTTCCAGACTGTAGCGCCTAGAACCGCTTGGCCACTCTGGCCGGCCACATTTTAGTGTCTCATACAGTAGTTTGATTTTGTACGTTAACAAAGCCGAAATTACATTGTTCGCACAAAAATACGTCTGATTACATCAGAAGCATGATTACGACTCCCTCATTCTGCGGAAATAACACTGTTCCAAAGGGTTTACAGTTTCTCTTAACAAATGAATGCCTGTTAGCTTTAGTTACATCATTAATTTCGATTATTATTTCATAATTGAAACAAGATAAATATAGTAAACAGTACAGGATTGCGTAATTAATAATAGAAATTTTAAGTGTGCCAATAATTCGTAATCTCAAATGTTTCTAAAAAAAAATCAAACTGTTCATTCAGAACTAGTACTTAACGATTACGGCGGAGGTGAAGTGGGTCCGCAACTTCATCTTTAATGAAAGAAACTAAAAGATTTTATAAAGTAATACCATTTAATAAATTTTAGCTTGAAGTATAACATACTGTTCATAAAATTATATGAAGGTTTACAGAAAAGCAACTGAGATAATGCTGATCTGTCCAAAATTCGAAAAATACTGGTATTTACAACTACTGTTGAGGAAAAGTAATGCTAGAGGAGGATGTCCCGTTACAAGCCGAGCCCACACTTAGCAACTGCCACTTTCCGCCTCTAGTCCCTATCTCCTCGCAGGGTAATTACCTGTTTCCCACCCTCTACTCTAAAATAACCTCCTTTTTTATCGTAAAAATATTTTTATATTGGTGTACAAATTAAGTACTCCTTCTCTGACGAACTTTGAAGTTGTCATCCTTCGGCATTGCGCTGGACGTTTCCTTGTTCAGGTTCTCCTGGCAAATCGGATTCTCGCTGTGTGTCATCCTAATACCTGCCATTGCGTGCTTCCAGGATTCACCAAACCGTCACACTGAGCCGAATGGAACAGCCTCATGCTCTCTTGACGTTACTCTTATCTGCGAGTTACTGGGGACACTTTCGCACCGTCGGCCACTATCAGAAAATATCCATGGCACCTCGTTTCCGTTTCCAGTCTATCGTTTCTTTCCAAATTCCCAAAAGCACCAGTTGCCTCGTCTCGTATATAGTGAATTTCAATGTATTTTTTTTAATAGTTCAGCCTAGTAAGTTATAATGGACACCGAATATACCACAAAAACGAAAGAACTACCGAACGACTCCCAAAAAGTTATAATAGATCCACCTATGAAAGGAACGGTTGGAATACCGTCGTAAGACTTATCAGGAAATATCTTTCCTTTATTGATGCTGGATAGTTTCAGACTTGCATCCACCCTCAAACGATCCGACTTTCTTAACTGACTGAATACAGTTATGTATGTATGCGTGGAACGACCATAGCAAATAATCCAAATTGTAATATAGATACTTAAGCATGCAGTAGACAACTTACAATTAGCAGTGCGAAAAGATTCACGCAAGTCCGAAATTAGCCAGCATCAGAAAATAAAGAAAACTTCCTAATGCAACTTACGACGGTATTCAAATAATTTATTTCATTAAAGATGAAGTTGCGGGCCCACTTCACGTCCACCATGCCGAAGATCTATAAGAACCGATTTCGTTCCCAACTGCCCTGAAAGTTAGTCTTATGTACCGGGTGATCAAAAAGTCAGTATAAAATTGAAAACTTAATAAACCACGGAATAATGTAGATAGAGAGGTAAAAATTGACACACATGCTTGGAATGACATGGGGTTTTATTAGAACAAAAAAAAAAAAAAAAACAAAGTATTGCTAGACGTGTGAAAGATCTCTTGCACGCGTCGTTTGGTGATGACTGTGTGCTCAGCCGCCATTTTCGTCGTGCTTGGCCTCCCAGGTCCCCAGACCTCAGTCCGTGCGATTATTGTCTTTGGGGTTACCTGAAGTCGCAGGTGTATCGTGATCGACCGACATCTCTAGGGATGCTGAAAGACAACATCTGACGCCAATGCCTCACCGTAACTCCGGACATGCTTTACAGTGCTGTTCACAACATTATTCCTCGACTACAGCTATTGTTGAGGAATGATGGTGGACATATTGAGCATTTCCTGTAAAGAACTTCATCTTTGATTTGAATTACTTTGTTATGCTAATTATTGCTATTCTGGTCAGAAGAAGCGACATCTGTCGGACATTTTTTGAACTTTCGTAATTTTTTGGTTCTAATAAAACCCCATGTCATTCCAAGCATGTGTGTCAATTTGTACCTCTCTATCTACATTATTCCGTGATTTATACAGTTTTCAAATTTATACTGACTTTTTGATCACCCGGTATATCAGATTGCTTGTCTTTTATGCTGTTGACTATAGGAATATATCGATGCTGGGCGGATCCAAGCAAACGCAGAACCACTTAGTATTTGCATAAGGTGTTCTGAAATACATCTCTTCAGATATGAGTCTAAATTTAAGGTAACAAACACAAAAACCCATGGGCCTAATTGTAGTACATTACAACATAAGAGGCAAACTTCTAAATTGTGACGCACATGAGTTAAATGCCTAGCAGTAGCATATGAAGTAATATGAAACGGAACGACCGTGTGAATAAGGATAGTGAATCGAAGAAAAGATTGTCTGTAGGATTCTGGAAACGTGCAGGGCATTTACCTGCTAAGGAAAACGAATGAGAAACTGTTGTTCGACTTCTCTCGAATGCTGGTCCTGTAATTGGGATCCTTAATTATCTGAAAATAATCACCGAAGAGATTAAAGAAATTCGGTGCGAGGATCGTTAACACGTCCGTACACGCTAAGTCAAATTGTGACAGATATCTTTCGGAAAATCAAATAGAGGTCATTAGAGCGAAAGTCGCTATATTCTCCCGAAATCCTGCTCGGAGATCTTGAGCCTGCCCTGGAAGTACTCGTGCATAGCTACTTAGAGAGGAACTATCACATACAACTAATCGCAAGTAAGGCAGATATTCACTGGAAGAATCCACTCAGGAAGGAATTACCCTGAAAAACCTTCGAACAATACTTGAATATTGCTCGTCAGCCTGGGATCTGCAAAAGATAGCCGGCTGAAGTGGCCGTGCGGTTAAAGGCGCTGCAGTCTGGAACCGCAAGACCGCTACGGTCGCAGGTTCTAATCCT
Source organism: Schistocerca piceifrons (assembly GCF_021461385.2). Lineage (NCBI taxonomy): Eukaryota > Metazoa > Arthropoda > Insecta > Orthoptera > Acrididae > Schistocerca > Schistocerca piceifrons. The sequence continues at coordinate 347,415,910 of NC_060138.1, forward strand.
GCCTCGGGCATGGATGTTTGTGATGTCCTTAGGTTAGTTAGGTTTCACTAGTTCTAAGTTCTAGGGGACTAATGACCTCAGCAGTTGAGTCCCATAGTGCTCAGAGCCATTTTTTTTGTAAAAGATAGGTTTGATAGAAGAAATAGAGCAGACCAAAGAAAAAGCGGCGCATTACGTCACAGGTCATTTAATAAGATCGAAACCGTCACGGGAATGCACATGGAACTCCATTGTCAGACGCTACGAGAAATGTGTTATACATTACAGTGTGGTTACAATTCCGAGAGCGTGCGTTGTTAGAAGAGTCAGCCAAAACATTGCATCGTCCTTGGTGCATCCGGGGCTGATTTAAGGCCCAGGCGAGGCAAGGAGCAGCTTGGGGCGCCAAGCTGAAAGGTCCGCTACGTGTACTCAAGTGCTAAACAGGCACACTCCACATTTCTAGATATTCGGAAAACGTCTGACACGGTGCCCAACTTCAGACTGTTAACGAAGATACGAGCAAACGAAATAGGTTCCCAGATATATAGTATAAGTGGCCCGAAATCTTCTTAAGTAATACAACCCAGTATGTCTTACTCATCAGAAACAGGGGTATCGTCTGGAGTGCCCCACGGAATTGTGATAGGACTGCTATTATTTTCCATGTTCGTAAATGATCTAACGGACAGGGTGGGCGCCGCGCGGGGTAGCCGAGCGGTCTCGGGCGTCTTGCCACGGTTCGCGCTGCTTCCTCCGTCGGAGGTTTGAGTCCTCCCTCGTGTGTGTGTGTGTGTGTGTGTGTGTGTGTGTGTGTGATCCTTAGCGTAAGTTAGTTTAAGTTAGATTAAGTAGTGTGTAAGCTTAGGAACTGATCACCTCAGCGGTTTGGTCCCGTAAGACCTTACCACAAATTTCCAATTACAGGGTGGTGTGACCTCCCCTCTCCCCTTCTGTTGTCGCCGTTGATGTTTAGCCGCTACTGCTACAGCTCGGTCCCTGGAATGTAAACGCGACGCGCAGTGATGGTTGTCCCCGTCGGATAACGCGGAACAGCACCTGAAAATCTCTAAAGAAAATTGTTCCTTGCGTAATGTATGAAAGTCCGTTTGCGAGTCCGCACAGTCTTCTCAGTGATGCGAACTGCTGATTTTAATTGTCTGTTATAGTTTTATGATGATTTGCTATGCCCGGTTTGTTAGTTATTGCAGTATTGAGTGAATCATTCATCACCAATGTCGTATCACACCACTGAAGCGAGGAAAAATTCATTTTCGGTTCAGTATCAGTAGTTGTTGTTACGTTGCTAGGCAGAGTTGTTCACTACGGCACGACGCAAATCCAGAGATAATCTATAATGCTATCTTGCTTTCGTGTGTCGTAATATTATTTCAGCAAAACACCCCTTTCAGTGCTCAATGTTCATCAAGTCACTCTTTCAATTAAAATGTTCGCAGTTAATTAATTTTGATCATCAACTATCACGAAGTTCAATTAATGATCGAGCCAACATGTGAGATTTCCATTACTGACGAACAATTGTTATTGTTCCTTCTTAAGTAGTTAGTTTATAATCATCACACCACACGCACACCAATGGATCAGATCAATTACGATTCTTTTCAGTTCGGTGATCGTGACAATTACGACAACTTTTACAATCGGCGTATTTGTATTATCTTCGTGTGGTCGTATTAATGTTTCCTATTCAAGGCTAATCAGGTATTGCAGTCTTCGATACTATGTCCATTCTTCGTTGTAACTGTTCACTTTGATGAAGGTTGAGTCCAACAATAATATCTCCAATAATTAAAGTTCATTAACTCGTCGTACACTATTCATTTATTCGTCGTACACTATCAGAATATCACTTCAGTTCAAGTTCTCAAGTCAGAATAACTGAGAACAAAGTCCGCGCATCTCTCTCACGCAATAGTACTTTTTTTGGATAGAAACAATCTCGTAGCGTTCCATTTGTAGTACTATAACAAACGGTGCTCTCTCTCGACTTGATAGCAAGGAAGCCAGCAAGCGACTAACTTTTCCATGATCGGGCATTGTAGACGCATTGAATTTCCTTTTCGCCGCGTTTACAACTCTCTTTCACAATAAATGTTATCTCTGACCGACATATTGCTTTGGACCTAACTTTCGTCGTACTGCTTTGCAGTTATTACTAAGGTGTTTGATAGCTAATTAAAAATAACCGTTCTTTCTTTCTAGCTTTATATCATGACATGCTCAGTAATTATTGAAATTGGTGTTCATCAAAACTTTAAGGTGTTATATTACTGTCAAAGCTGTCGTATCTGTCAGGATAACACTGTTCCCTACTTTCAATTATCATGACATTCTTATTTGGATTTTCGGGTTTCTTTGGGTGTTACAGCGACCAGCAATCTGCAGTTGTTTGTTGATGGTGCTGTGGTGTACGGGAGAGTGTCGAAGTTGACTGACTGTAATACAATAGGAGATGACGCAGACAAATATTCTAGTTGATGCGATGAATGGCAATTTGTTCTAAATTTAGAAAAAAGTAAGTTAATGTGGATGAGTGAGAAAAACAAACTTGTAATGTTCGGAGACAGCATTAGTAGCTCCTGTTTGGTAGTGTCAGGTATTTTAAATGTCAGGGCGTAGCGCTGCAAAGCGTTATGAAATAGAGCGAACGTGTGAAGATTGTGGGGAGGGAAGGCAAATGGTAGACTTCGGTTTATTGGGAGAATTTTGGGAAAATGTGGATCACCTCTAAAGGAAACCGCATGTGGGACGTAAATGGTTCAAATGGCTCTGAGCACTATGGGACTTAACATCTGAGGTCATCAGTCCCCTAGAACTTAGAACTACTTAAACCTAACTAACCTAAGGACATCACTCCCATCCATGCCCGAGGCAGGATTCGAACCTGCGATCGTAGCGGTCTCGCGGTTCCAGACTGAGGCGCCTAGAACAGCTCGGCCACAACCGCCGATGGTGCGTAAATGCGACATATTCTGGAGTAGTGCTCCAGTGTTTAGGATCCGCACCAGGTCGGATTAAAGAAACTCACCGAAGCACTTCGAAGGCGGCCTGCTTGAGTTTTTACCGGTAGTTTCGAAAAACAAACATTTCGGAGATGCTTCAGAAACTCTAATGGGAATCCCTGGAGAGAAGGTGACATTCTTTTCGAGGAACACTATTGAGACAATTTAGAGAACCGGTATTTGAAGCTGACTGCAGAACAATTCTACTGCTGCCAATTTACATTTCGTGTAAGGACCGCGAAGATAAGATGCGAGAAATTAGGGCTCGTACAGAGACATACAGGCAGTCGTTTTTCCCTCGATCTACTTGCGAGTGGAAAAGGAAAGAAAATGACCAGTGGAGGTACAGGATACCCTCCGCCACGTACCATATGGTGGCTTGTGGAGTATGTTTGTAGATGCAGACGTAGATGGGAGGTGGGGAGACCAAATAATAATGTTGCTTGTGCAGGAAACTGTTCTCCAACCTGTCCTGCGTATATCTCGCGAGAAGATCATGAAGGTTAAAATGTGAGAGATTCGAGTTCACACGGAGACTTACCACTAATAGTTCTTCCTACAGATCGTACGCGACTGGAACAGGGAAGGAGGGAAATGACGTGCTATACAATGTACCAATCCGCAACACACTATACGGCGACTTTCGGAGCCTCCTCCATGTCATTACCCCTAACCCTACCCTTTTGGGGTTTCGGATCATCTGCCGAAAATCCCTACTCTCACCCACATCGACGATCACGGCGGTCTCCAGCATCAGCAATTCGTAAACTCGTTCCCGTCGACTTGGAAAACTTATGTTGCAGACCACGTCCAATGTAAAAATATTGTACTACAAAATAATGGATTCTTCAGATCAACTGGCCACCAGAAACTGTCCATAAATTGAAGTTCGCTGGAAAATGAGTACTTGCAGCGAACAATCTAAACCGTTTCATCAGTTGGAAAGGCTCATTTCACTTCTCACTGAGGTGCCTATTGGGTGCAGAAGTTTTGGACGGCAGTGGGGGCTTCTGAAGATGTCCGGCAAAGCGGGCGAGGTGAGGACGTGATGGTGGTAACGCGACCTGATGAGGCTGGTTTGCCCAGCGGGCTCGGTCGATGGCGTGCCGTCTGCCGTGGGTCACCAGCGCCTCCGATCGTTGCAAGCGCGCATATATTTCGGCGTAAACAAATATCCGGCATTTTCGTCCAAGAAGAACCGTCTTTCGTAACTTGATTTTATTCACTCCTAATGTGCTTCAGTAGCTATTTTCAAACTCCTTTTTCTTTCCATTCCGTTATAGAGGATCGCACTACGCGAGGCTGTGGGTAGCGAGACCCTGGCCGAGGCCTCTGTTAAACAGAATCTGGTATTTAACATAATCTGGTACCTACTTTTCGAAGGAGACTGGTGTTCTTCAAGGAATTATGATAAGACAGTCACTGCCAAAGATCTATGTGAATGAGCCTGGCAGACAACGGATCAAATCCCAGACTATATGACGTACACCCTTAAGTTAAGACCTGCACCACTACTTATGTTTACAGCTGCATTGGTTGCGCAGATGACGAGAGTCGGAAATCTCATTCCTTACGAAGAAATACAAATATTTTCCAGGTCTTACTTTCGTCCTCTCTCCTATTTCCGTATTCGTCTATAAACAAACAAATGCAACGCTATGCTTAACACACGTTAATTCCAATCTTCAACAAAACACAGGTAAATATCGGACACAGTAAGGTATGAATAGGAAACAGCCGACCACCTCCGTCCTATTTTTATATACATTTCTTTTCTTATGCATAGAGCAGCTGTACAAATTATATAACAACACAAGACAACAACAATAGCTGTTATTTATTATACGTGAGCCAAGGTACTTAAACAAGTCAAGAAAAGTGAACGAACCTGGTTAGCAGCAGTAGTAAATAAACATTTAAATCTTTGGTATTCATAATCTGTGAAAAACTGCTAAATTTTTCAATCTAGATATCCGCAAGATTGACTTCACTCTTTGGCGAAATGAATATGTTCCAGCATAAATACTGTCAGACAAAAGCAGGCAGTAGGACAAGATGCTAGATAATCTGAGGCTCTCTACAGACTCACAGATAGGTCTGATCCCCAAGATGGGACCATCTTGCCATAGATAATCCGTTCTTTAATCTAAGGAACTTTCCAATCCAAATGCTAGGACGTCTTTGGGACAGACCCTGTGTTGCCTGTTGTAGAGACTAGATTGCCAAGTCGGAATATGGATTCAGTCCCTTTCATTGTTATTACGATACATCACGTAGCAACTTGCTTAATTTATTGTAGCGACTTTTGCAAGTTGTACCCTTAATCTGATTTCCTCAGTGCAGGAACTTCTTTTGGCTACTGTTGATCCTATAAATATACAGGGTGAAAAGTATTTAAACCGACAAACTATGGGAGGTTGTAGGGGACATCAAAACAAATATTTTTCCCTAATGTCATTTTTTCCTGTGAGGAATGTTTAAACCGGTAGAGGAAGATTTCTCTGGCGGCAAATTAATTAAACCAACAGACACTTCTCCATTTTTTTTAAGACCAAGAGACAACACACTAACACAACCCAATTTCAATTAGGTTAGATTTTCAAAAATGCCTCCATTGACACGTAAACAAATATTACACCGTTGGATCATGTTCTGTCTGACACGGGCAAAAACCCCAGGAGTATCCTGAGTTGTTCCTGCTGCTGCTACTATCCACGCAAACAGATCCTCTCCTGATGCAACAGGAGTTGCGTAAACAAGGGTGCGCATCTCTCACCACACAAAAAACTCCAGAGGGGACATATCTTGGTATCGAGCAGTCCATGGCACAGGACCACCTCCGCCAATCCACGTTTCTGGGAACCGTCGGTCCAGAAATCGACGCAGACGATGAGTGAAATGTGCCGGCGCCTCGTCATATTGGAAGCACATACGTTGTCTTGTAGGGAGCGGGACGTCTTCCATCAGTTCTGGCAATGCTCTGGCGAGAGAATTGTAATAGTGCCTGCCATTTAATGGCCTAGGTAGCAGATACGGCCCAATTAAACAGTCCCCAACAACAGCAACCCACACATTAACGAAGAACCGCACTTGATGAGCGCTAGTAACTGTGGCATGTGGTTTATCCTCACTCCAAACATGCGAATTGTGCATGTTGAAGACTCCATCACGCCCGAACGTTGTTTCATCGGTAAACAACACAGAGGATGGAAATGTAGGATGCATTTCACACTGTTCCAGGTACCACTGCGAAAATTGTGCTCTGGGTGGATAATCAACTGGTTCCAGGTTGTTGACACGCTGTAAGTGAAATGGAAGTAACAATTGCTCTCAAAGGATTGTTCTTACATTGGTCTGATTCGTCCCCATGTTACGTGCAATTGCACAAGTGCTGATTGAAGGATCCCGCTCCACTTGCAGCGTTCTTACCGTTCGACGGTGTGCCTGTCCAGGTAATCTGCTAAATGTGATGTTTAAAGCTTTCCCGGCATACTGATTGTTCCATAAAAACACGGGAGAACTACCGGGTATCAGTAACTTCCTGCCACGATATTTCGGCGCAGAGTCTTCTGGCCATCTTCAGGTGAATGCCACTGTAGTAGTACTGGCGAGTGCGCGCTGAGCTCCGCTATTTAAAGCCTTCTGAGGTGACATTGCGCATGCGCTGCTCAGCGTGCGCGTTCATAACGGCTCCGTGCGCTGCGCCTCGCGCCCTCCACTGTGAAAGCCTGGCGTATCGGTGTCAGGTCGATTTCCATCTTTATCCAGATAACTACGTCGACTACGAAGTTTCTCTATAACAGGATTCCAAGCAGAGTTCAGCTGGTATCCGCTATCTCGATTGATGAGAGTCTCGTTGTCAGACAATTTCCACAGATTCATTGATAATCGATCTCCAAAAGTTTGATGTATTGACCAAAATTTTTGTGTCGTTGTAATTCATGGAATGGTCTGTCGAAATACAATGTTCGGCGATTGCGGACTTGGTGGGTTGGAGAACGCGAGTATGCCGTTGGTGTTCCATAATGCGTTCCTGCACAGTTCGTGTTGTTTGCCCTATATATGATTTGCCGCATTCACACGGAATTTTGTAAACACCTGGTTTATCTACCATTTATTGGGAATATTTCTTCACAGATAGGCAGAATATTGAGAAAGTATCAAGTGAGAGTCATCTTTCGCCCTCCTTCCAAAATTTCATCACTGGTGGGCTCCGTTAAAGACGACCTGGGCCTGCGTAAACCAGGTGTTTACAAAATTCGTAGTCGACGTAGTTATCTGCATAAAGATGGAAATCGACCTGACACCGATACGCCAGGCTTTCACAGTGGAGGGCGCGAGGCGCAGCGCACGGAACCGTTATGAACCCGCACGCTGAGCAGCGCATGCGCAATGTCACCTCAGAAGGCTTTAAATAGCGGAGCTCAGCGCGCACTCGCCAGTAGAGACGGGCAAACTGAAACACGTAACTGTTTCGAAACAAATGAAACAGTACAATGTAATGTTTCGATACGCTGTTTCGAAACAGTGAAACAGTTTGTGTTTTATAATCTAATAAACCTACACATTTTATCATCTTGAATGACACAATTTATCATCTTTAATGTCTATTGTATAGGTATGTCCACATAAACACAAATGAGTTGCGAGAGCGCTAATCATATCGCAGAAAGTATGAAATTGTCACTTAGGCGTCTTGGCAGTTTCGTATTTCTGCAGAAAATGCGCTGCTTTCGTGTAGTGTGGCTTTCATACTTTTCAATTGGCTGAGGACAGCCATAGCTGAAGACAGAAAGGCCACCACGAACGGAACTGGAGGTGGGAGCAAACTGCAGAAACAACGGATGTGCTACTGGAATTCCCACATTCCGTTAGTATGGGTAATATACCCATCCTGCTAATTGCCATGCACACAAAGGGAATCATTGAGGATAATAGGCACAGTGACTATAGACTCACAAATAGCGCCAAATAATTCGAATAAATAACAAAATATAACAAAAAAAATTTGTCTTTCAAGGTGTTTCGAACCGTTACTATAAATTCACCATGCTTCCTAGTCCTTCCCGTTCACCATTACACTATCAGTGATATGTCAAACAGATTGCTTGCAATTATACCTACATCAGATTTATGTATATGTCTAATAACTGTCACTCTACGCCTTTTTTATTCAAAATGTTGTAGGCTTACTTACGTTTGTTAATATGATTACTGTATATGAACAGAGAAGCGTATGTTATAAAAAAGTGTAATTTAACTGAATGATTTTCACATATTTATTATTTTGAATGTGAATAGTATGCGTTGTTTATTGCTTGGTTAGTGTTTATAAAGCAGATGTTACGCCATTTCGGAATATGACAGTCAGCTAGAAACGAAGCTTTATTTTCGGATATCTTAAGCTTCATGCTATTGCTTGTCAAAAAGATTTTGACACTCTTGAAAGTGTTTCATGAAGTGAAGTGGTATGTTAAATGTGTTGCAGTACCTGTGCCGAGCCCGAATCTCGTCCGACACAGAGGGGAATGAAACATCACTGTTTCGATACAATTAGTCCGTTCCAAGCACTGGTGGACTGAAACAGCCTTATTTTGAAACAACGATACAGTTTCTGTGTCTGGCTCGAGACCGAATCTGGCCCAGTTATCCGAGACAGGGGTGGAATGAAACACCACTGTTTCGAAACAGTGAACCGTAGCCGTTCCGAAACACTGAAACAGTTCCACGTATCGATACACTGTATCGAAACATAGAAACAGTGGCCAAGTCTACCCGCCAGTACTACTACTACAGTGGCATTCACCTGAAGATGGCCAGAAGACTCTGCGCCGAAATATCGTGGCAGGAAGTTACTGATATCCGGCAGTTCTCCCGTGTTTTTATGGAACTATCTGCTAAATGACGCGGTCTCACGCAGACGTTGGTACACAGCAGCAAAGGTCGTATGATGCGGGATACGGTGATTAGGATAATGCTGATAAACCCGATGTGCAGGTCGTCTGTTGTGGTGCGCTACGTAGTACGCACCAACCATATCAGTGTACTCACTCCAGGTGTATCGCCCCATTAGTAAACAGAGACAATGCACTACTACACTGATGGACAGTTGCTTACAACTGAAGAGCGTCATACGCCCTCTAACAACTGAAGATTGTAATACGGCCTCTAACAACTGAAGAGCGTAGTACAGCCTCCATCGGTTTAAATAATCCTCCTACGAAAAAATGACATACGGGAAAAATATTTGTTTCGATGTCCCCTGCAACCTCCCAGAGTTTGTCGGTTTAAATTCTTTTCACCCTGTATACACAAATTTTTTATCTAGATCGCAGATTCATATAATGATGCGACCAATTTCGATTGTGCTAGTTATCATCTTCATATAATAAAGATATAGTTACCGTGTGTAACTCGTCACAATGTATAATCAAGTACTGAGCTTTAACGACTCAGCATGTGATGATTTACGGACGGTAACGATATTTTATAATATGAAGTGATTGCTAACTCAATCGAAACTGATCATATCGTTGCATAAATCTGTGATCTAGACAAACAAAAAAAATTAATATTCAAACTTAAGATGACTATTCCACGTACTTGACCACGTCGCGTCTCATAAAACGAAAAATATATTTTTGTCGACTTCCTCAATGATTTCCCCGTCAATCATGTTAGTCTTAATTCCTTAAGTTACTAATTTTGAGCTGCAAGGGGGCGATCTGTGATAACAGATTTGCCAATATGGGTAACTATTCTCGATAACCGGTTTCAGTAATCAGCGTTCCAATCTTCAGATCTCGACAGAAAGGTTATTGCATATTTTTTACTGCTATTTTAATACATATGCAACAACCTGTCTGTCGAGATCTGAAGATTGTAACGCTGATTACTGAAACCGGTTATCCAGAATAAAGATTATTGTTGGCGATCTTGGCAAAGAAGTTCATCTTCTCTGATTTGCAATTTTTACTTCCGTTGATAAAATTTCTGTTTTCATGAAATTTAGCGTTAGACCAATTTTACCACCTTCTTCTCGTATTTCTTTCTAGCGTACTTTTACTGTCTTCATTACCGCTTGATGTAAATGTTGTGTAGCCCACATAGCTTAAGTTACTGATTAAAGGCTTTCCAATTCCGTGTTTACAGTCTCTTACCAATGTAGTACTGCAGGACTTTCACAATTTTACATACCTAACACTAAATATAACAGTCTTTCTAAGAAATTTTATGCAGGGCAGAAAGCAGCAGCTATCGGCTGTCGGCCCGGACTCAACAGAAACTCAAAGTTTCTTCTGCTAATCATTGTCCAGCTTGGCGAGCCCACGAAGGTTAACGCATAGCATGTTCCGAGAGGAAAGATCACCCAGACTCGGATCGAATCAAAGCGCAGGACTAACGACTATTGTTGAAATACGCTAGCCACCGTTAGACTGTGATTTTAGAGAGTTTCCCATGTCTTTCTAGGCAAATGTCGGGCTCCGTCACTATTTACACTCCTCCAGAACACAGCTCACAAACAGTCAAAACGGCACCATACACTGAACAGTTCACACGATTCGTAGGCAGACAGCGTATAGGATTTTACCCACCACCTTAGGGTAGTGACGGTATGGTGAGAGGTAAACCATCTGGTCACAGAAAATAACTGCAACATTATGGACCCATCGAAGACCGGACTGTTTGTGAGAAAAAATTTACGAAAGACTGTCACATTCCAGTTTCCACGAGATCTACCTCGCCTGAGCGTGTTAGCCGAATCTTTTAACGGAGCCAAAAACTGGTGTAACGCACTGTATTTGAATAGAATATAAACCAGGAGAACCGGTTCCGCCAAGCCGCTAAAAAGAAGAAAAATGCGGTAAGCGATACCGAGTCTCAAGCGACCATGCCCTATACTGCGTCGTTGGCGATCACAGTCTCTAAATGGAAAACACACACACACACACACACACACACACACACACAGAGAGAGAGAGAGAGGAGAGAGAGAGAGAGAGAGAGAGGGCGGGAGGGAGGGAGGGAACGCGGGGGGGAGGGTCATATAACTATCTGGTGCGTGGCTAGCGAAATTCACACATGAAACTTCACAGTACGACACTTCTAAAGTGTGTGGAGACTGTACAACAATGACAATAAATGGAATATGAAACTCTGTACGCTATAAAACCATACATTTTGAACGATAGTGGAAACAGTCACATGTACAAGCCGACTTTCGTTTTTTGAAACATAACTGGTTTTAAGCTTTTTGCTCATCTTCATAGGCACAACTAACGTTAGATTGTGTGAAGTAAGATATTTATCTTCGAGAGTGATTGTTTACTTTAGATTACAGCTGTTCTCAGTTCTGTGCTATTGTCCTTCATCTGTAGAAATATTTCTTCAATTGACAGCGTCTCATCGTTGTCGCCGAAAGCTCATTCCACCAACCTGCTATTTTAAGCAAATTCGTTTTCTTTATTCTGGACAAGCTAAATGTAAATTCACCAGTTTGTCTAAATGGTCAAATGTAATTTATTATACTTCTCTGTGATACCTCAGCGTATTTTGCTTAGTTTGAATCCAAAGTCAAAAACTTTATGCTAGAGTCGTGCAGAATACTATGGTCGGTAGATGTGTAGTCGGCAGGGCCCATGTGGGGAGAGCGGTAGTGGTGGGGGCTACAGCAGGCACAGTAGGGGAAATGCCGAGCACTGGAGGCGAATTACCTTTATAAACTGAAGCCTACACTCACATTTTTGTGGCTATTAAATGGAGCCCCTCAACACCCACACTTGCTTGGTGACCATTCAGAAAAATCTACTGTCACCTCTGCTTTGGTTGGGATCTAAAAAGAATTCCACTGAAAAACGCAGCAATTTATTTTCGCTTTGCTTGTTAACCATTCGTAACTTTCAGAGAAGCGTCATGAGAGGCGAATTTTCTGTAAAAGCTACACATTTCTCTTGTTCCCATGTTAAAATTTACTCCTTTTGCCAAAATACACTGTGTCACCGCACTAACACGTTGTACAGATATAACTGTGAGAGAATTCTGAAAAAGTGGCTTATTAAGTTCATGACGTGAGCTACTGAGGAAAAGTAAGGTCAGTAGACTATGAAAAATCAAAAACAAATGTCTAATGTCTTCACTAATGTTGTTCCATACCTCTTAGCATTGTCATTTCACCAGCTATCGATTGCCCCTAAAAATTATATTCTGTCATCGAAAAGGTCTGTAATTAGTGGACTAACACAGTGGATAATGATGTATTGCCTAATAGCCATATAGCAAAATACTCTCCCCTGTGCATGCTATTATTTTTCAAAATCTCATTTGCATATCTATAACTGTTGACGAAATGTGAGGAATGTTTTGGATACTTCACTCTGGGGTGGCGCGATCGCAGATGAATGTGGTGCATTATATCATTTTTCTCGAGAGTGGTGACAGAGATCTCCACCCAAGTCTAATGAAAAATTCAGTATCTTAGCTAAATTCCATACGTAGCAGCATATTCTGTACTACGCACCCAACGTAAAATCATACTGTCTGATATTTTTCGTTGCAAACTTCTTCGAATTTCACGCAGTGTCTTACTTACATGTAAAAATCACTATAACTATGACCATTAACGGAATGATGGGCACATCATCATGAACCTGGCGTCTAAAGCTATAAGTAACGCAAAAACGATTTTTAACGAATAATTTCTGTAAAATAGTTTGAGAAAGACTGCAGGATGTGCGCCTCCATTCTGTCATCGCCGATCGGCATTTCGAACAAGCAAATGGACTCGTCCAGCGCTTTGGACGAAAATGGGTCACCGGCCACCTTATCTTGCGCGGACAATAACAACATTTTTCTACAATACCAGATAGTTCACATACTTCATCAAGGCGTATTTGCAAATTTATTTTGTCCACGTGACTTCGGTTTACGCCGATACCTTTTCACATGGCAGTAGCATATTATAATTTGTTGCAATTAATTTCTTGCACTCTCACAAAGAAAATATCGTTGCATACATCGTAAATCCAAGAGTATTTCCCATCGTTCCGAACAAGGCGGTAGTAGATGGCGCAATAACCCCCCTTATGACAGACGATACCTCACAGGCACCTGCATGCTATCTATTATTAGACGTACTTGGCGAACGATGTAGTTAAGACTATGAACTCTTATCCTGGGGACGCGAGATTCAAGTTCCTGTATATCCATCCATATTTGGTCTTTCGTGGTTTAAACTGCGTTAGGCAAATAACGGAATGGTTCTGTATGAGAAGAAAGAGCCGATTTCCTTCCCTATCTTTGTCCGAGTTTGAGCTCCTTCTCTTGCGGTCTCACCGTCTTCAGAGTGTGCAATTCTTTCAGTCCGCCTCCTTCAGCGCACCTCACGTGGCAGTGAGTCAATAATGTTGGTGTTCGATGCTTTGATTAGTGTTGTTTATTTATCTTTCTGTGGTTGGTAAGTTATGGGAAATATCGTCATTATTCTGAAATGAAGCCTTTGGACGACTTGATACAAAAATATCTTGTTTTCTGATACTACCCAGACGCAAAAACTTTGTTCCAGTTTTAAAGTTGTACACTTGTTTCAAATTTATACGAGTGCTTGATAGGAGATAGGAATGCTCCAGCTCATATCTATGAAAATTAATTATACAAGGTGTAAAAAAACGATGTTCACCAGTTTTTTTGGTATTTAGAGAAGATAAAAAAAAACACTTTTTCATGAGCCACAGGCGCACCGCTTCCCCGATAGGGGCCCACGAAAACTTTGACGTCAGTGATGTTCAGAGACGGTATTCATACTGTTGTGTTATGCGTATTGTTTTAGAGATGTTGCTCAAAATGTCGTCCGTTTACATCAATGCACAACTAGCTACTGTGTGCCGCTAATTGTCTAACGCGCCCAAAACAACCAGGTGGCTGCCGCTTCAGCCAAACGGACAACAAGCTCTTCCGGAGTGTTTGTCGGTGTCACATACACCACATGCTTTGATCAGCATGCAAATGACTGTTGTGCGACCATGTGAACGGACAATTTCAGCAGTGCCTCAAAAACACCGTCTCTGAACATCGCTACAGTCGAAGCCTTCATGGACCCCTAGCAGGAAAACGGTGTAGCTGTTGGTCAAATAAAAAAGTATTACTTTTATTACTTTTTATCTCTTACAAACACTCTAAATATGTATTTCCTTTTACACCCTATTTATCTGTTGCGAAGACAGAGTGCAACGATATCACGATATCAACACGAAGATAAAGTCGCCCTTGTTGCCTAAATGTTTATGTACTCCATGCAATATTACGTCCCATAGACAGATATTGCACGTATGTTAGTATGTGAAATAATGTGAAATCATTAACATTTGAATATGATTCAACAAATATGTTCCTTGAATTTTGTTCATCAACTTTATAAAACTCCTAAAACAATAGCTGTTTTTGTTCACTGCCTATGTTTTTACACTTGTACTTACAGGAGCAGCTTGCCTGTTCTGCTGGTGGTTTTTTCGCAGGTATCTCTTTCCCACGACTGTTAATGTAGGGCTGGCCCTTTTCTCTTGCTTCACATCTCTTACGAACAATCACTTCCTTCCTAACAGGTTTTTCCATTTTCTGATTGGTACACTAAACACATATCCGAAGAACACTCTGAAACACACACGTGAAACGACCGAAATCACTGCCGTGTCAACATACTGTCACCAACTAAAGCAACTGTGTAGATCAGGCACATACATCATGGCGGTGGCACTTACATCCCTTCCCATCTCAGCCCCGCTGGCGCTTGCACAGTGCTGTTATCTTCGAACTGCTCTTGAAACTAGTAGGAATTTTCTCGTTTCATTACGCTTGGCTTATACATCCCTTTTCACTATAAAAGTCATTTTTTTTTATTTTTGGCACTTACAACCATTTCTATTTTTTGTATTCAGTTTATTAAAACAGAGACTCAGCAGTACAATAAAGTGCAATACAAAGTCTTAAAAAATAGCGGTGAATATACTATCTTTCCTTATAGCAAAAAAATGACGTCCGATGTGTGACGCATGTCACAAACAAGCTCAACGTACTTGTGTTTATCTCCTCAAAGCTTTAAGCCATGTTGATTCCAGATACAGAATACATATTATTAAGTTGCCAATGAATCGCGTGTACAAAATCTGTGATACTTTTGAATGGTATCTGTTTGTATTAGCAATGTATTTAATGACGTTGAAAAACCTTCAAGGGCGCTTACGCGTAAACCTTAGTGACCCCGTAAATAATGAAACAATTTGTTAAACTTTACTAGTTTTGCCTAATGCTAATTTGACACTGTGCGGCTATGTTTGACGTGTTTGTCAGCCATAGACTGTGTGTTACATATTTGAGAGAAATTTTGATTGACACAGATTTGACAAGATGGCGGACATCATTTATGGTTGTTTTCCGAGCATGTTTAGAGAAAGAGAGTTATTACAACATATCTCACTGTACTGCGAGTTCCCAGAACTGTGGGAACAACCATCAAGGACAAAATCTAAATAGTATTGGCACTTACCAAAACGGCAGAGGTGTTGCGTCTTTTCCAGCCATTTACAGGGGCACACGACATATCACTATATGTTTCGTACATAATTTGTGACTCGCACTAGATATCCCGCTGCCCGCCTCATCAGCAGTAGCAGTAGAGCTTGGAGAAACAAAAGAGTTACAAAAGACGCGTAAATACGGTACCGTCACAGAATATACTCTCTATTCTGTGATACCGTCGCTAGGAGACTAGTATTTACAACATAGGCGACAATGGACGACTAACAACGCAGCAGCGATCGGCAGTTGTCTTAGTTTCTCACGAAACAAAAAACCCTGTTGCGACTCTGACAGTGGCGGATTTAAGAATTTTGCACCCCTAGGCACACCAAATTATATGCCCCCCCCCCCCAAAAAAACATGTTTTAAATAATAACTATTACCCGATCACTGCACAATTGTCGTTTTAGGTGGGAGAGCTGTGAGCTGTTTGCGTGCTCTGCTATTCGTTGTCAGCGGTCTAGTCGCGTTCAATCAAATTGTAATATGCTTTCTGAACTATACTTGGTGGATAAAACAAACTTAGAACTGCATTGTGTTAACACATTCTTCTTTTGAAAGACAACAGAAACGAATACAAGGAAAAAACTTTTCTTTTATGGCCTAAAGAGTCAGCAGAGCGTGTAGGAGACAACGGATTTTGTTATATATTCAGTTTTAATATGTTCTTTTACGCGAAACCGTTGAAAATGAAAATAAAAAAAGTTGTGTTACGATCTACACATTGAAGGGAACGTGTCATACATTACAAATTAATGCATACAGAGATGCGCTCAAAATTAAAATTAATCTGTCGTTTTACGATCTAATAAGTTGAATGTGTAGCGGATTAAAAAAAAATACGTTCGGTATTAATGCGTGAATCTATAGGTAAGTGTAAGAAATGAAAATGAAATAGAGATTTCGGTGCATGAACTAATAATTAAATACAGACGAACAAACACTGAACTGGATTTGCCCTTACGTAATTTTATAGACTAGTGTGGAAAAATCAAATTTGTTTTATAATCAGATAATTAACGTATAAATCATTAGGGTCTGTGTAACTAGATGCTGCGTAATAAATGTACACAATACCTTTAATCCATATAAAGGCTGAACAGTTTTGTACTGGAGCTACTGCTCTCACCATAGCTCTTACTAACGGTATTAGCAAAGCCTTTATGCATTTAACGACAGAACTGAAGTACGTTATTTATTAACACTTTTTCATCTTAGCGTACTCTCTGATAACGTATATTTCCGCGATAACTATACGTTTCAGCAGACGCCAAGAACACGCTGCAGTTGTAATATACTACAGTACGAGTACGACTTGACTGTACAGCGCCGAAGTGACTGGGTCATTCGGGTATTGTTTAGCATTGTCTGGCATCTGCACGTAAACGAGGTTTAGTTCCGCGTTCTTCCGTAAGCAATTGTAAAATAAACAGGTAATACGTACTTTGTAAATCCAATGAATGTGCTAAAAGTTATAATAAAAATCACATTATAACCTTAAATTTTTAAAACTAATATGAATAAATAAACTCACCAGTCAGCTAAGTTTGCGTCTGGCTTTGAAGACAGAAAACTCGATCATATCTGCATAGTTAAGACTGTTATCCCTTAGGATATCGGGTTAGATGCAAAGAATGGACAAGGCGTTCAATCTCTCCTCAGACAACGTAGAACGTAGGTACGATTTCAGTCTTTTAAGAGCTGAAAACGAGCGTTCTGCTAAACAATTTATAAGTGCCATACATAGAAATATTCTAGAAGCAATGTCAACATTCGTAAACACGGACTGTAACCTCTATTTTCGTAAAAATTTGCTCATTTCGACTGAAGAAGGCTCTAAATCTGTGTCATATGACGCTTGGAGTTTTGCTACACGTTCAGCAATAATATCGTCAGGTGAACTGTTCTTACGGTTACTGAAAACTGTGAAGGAGTCCAACCGTGTTCTATAGCTTTCTCTCCTCGTCACTAATTCGGCGTACACGTTGTCGAGTACTGGGAGAGATGTTTCGACTCTAAATTTTGCCCTTCCAGTCCAAAAAAACTTCTTCAGGGTCCGCTTGTTCGTCATCATGAAGTTTGCGTCTTTGCGATCTTCTATAGGTGCATTCAAAGTCTATATCAGTCATAATCTCCACGGATTTATTTTCATAACAGTCGAACATGCCACGAATAGATGCAATAAATCCTACAAGTGATTCATATAATTCATGCACTATTTTAGTATCAATATTTACACTTTGTAATTTCAGATTTACACTATTAAATCTCTGGAGTATGTCCTTCCAAACGGTCATCATGAATACTGTTTCTAGTCTGCTAGGAGACCAGAGACATCTCGGGCAAAAGCCGTACTTACGGGAACACCTGATGGTACCCGTCTAGTCGGAAGACCCAGGAAGCGATGGGAGGATGAGCTACAGAAATACCTCTGGGAACTAAGAGTCCGTGACAACTGGATCCAAAGTGCACAAGATCGCCGTCTATGGATGAGCATTGTGATCTACAGGGTCCTCGATCGCCGATTTGATTGATTGACTGATTGATTGATGATTGTTGTGAAGTGTATTTCACCCATTATTAGATATTCCGCTTATGTTCTTTTCGTATAAACATGTGTTTAAAAATGTAAAACCTTCCCAGTATCAACATTTTTTGTTAAACGGGTGTCATTAAATCAAAGCTCAGATATTGAAGACCACAGAGCTTTCACATTAATTACAGTAATGGATGGTTGACTTGATACTTCGCCGTAATTTCTACAAGAAATTTAAGTAGAGTTGCAGTATTTAAGAAACCGCTGATTAGTATATCACAGGTTTTCGGTGGTCTCGGTATTTTCACGGGGAAAATACAGTAGGGTTAAGTAGAAGCCGACAACATTCTCGGAATAATAACGTTTCAAACATTGTATTGTAGATTGTCATCTACATCTACATCTACATCCATACTCCGCAAGTCACCTGACGGTGTGTGGCGGAGGGTACCTTGAGTACCTCTATCGGTTCTCCCTTCTATTCCAGTCTCGTATTGTTCGTGGAAAGAAGGATTGTCGGTATGCCTCTGTGTGGGCTCTAATCTCTCTTAATTTATCCTCATGGTCTCTTCGCGAGATATACGTAGGAGGAGCAATATACTGCTTGACTCTTCGGTGAAGGTATGTTCTCGAAACTGACAAAAGCCCGTACCGAGCTACTGAGCGTCTCTCCTGCAGAGTCTTCCACTGGAGTTTATCTATCATCTCCGTAACGCTTTCGCGATTACTAAATGATCCTGTAACGAAGAGCGCTGCTCTCCGTTGGATCTTCTCTATATCTTCTATCAACCCTATCTGGTACGGATCCCACACTGCTGAGCAGTATTCAAGCAGTGGGCGAACAAGCGTACTGTAACCTACTTCCTTTGTTTTCGGATTGCATTTCCTTAGGATTCTTCCAATGAACCTCAGTCTGGCATCTGCTTTACCGACGATCAACATTATATGATCATTCCATTTTAAATCACTCCTAATGCGTACTCCCAGATAATTTAGGGTATTAACTGCTTCCAGTTGCTGACCTGCTATTTTGTAGCTAAATGATAAAGGATCTATCTTTCTGTGTATTCGCAGCACATTACACTTGTCTACATTGAGATTCAATTGCCATTCCCTGCACCATGCGTCAATTCGCTGCAGATCCTCCTGCATTTCAGTACAATTTTCCATTGTTACAACCTCTCGATACACCACAGCATCATCTGCAAAAAGCCTCAGTGAACTTCCGATGTCATCCACAAGGTCATTTATGTATATTGTGAATAGCAACGGTCCTATGACACTCCCCTGCGGCACACCTGAAATCACTCTTACTTCGGAAGACTTCTCTCCATTGAGAATGACATGCTGCGTCCTGTTATCTAGGAACTCCTCAATCCAATCACAATTGGTCTGATAGTCCATATGCTCTTACTTTGTTCATTAAACGACTGTGGGGAACTGCAGATTTCTAGTCTCCAGAAAAGTCATTATACTCGAACACAATACGTGTTCCAAAATTCTACAACTGATCGACGTTAGAGATATAGGTCTATAGTTCTGCACATCTGCTCGACGTCCCTTCTTGAAAACGGGGATGACCTGTGCCCTTTTCCAATTCTTTGGAACGCTACGCTCTTCTAGAGACCTACGGTACACCGCTGCAAGAAGGGGGGCAAGTTCCTTCGCGTACTCTGTGTAAAATTGAACTGGTATCCCATCAGGTCCAACGGCCTTTCCTCTTTTGAGCGATTTTAATTGTTTCTCTATCCCTCTGTCGTCTATTTCGATATCTACCATTTTGTCATCTGTGCGACAATCTAGAGAAGGAACTACAGTGCAGTCTTCCTCTGTGAAACAGCTTTGGAAAAAGACATTTAGTATTTCGGCCTTTAGTCTGTCATCCTCTGTTTCAGTACCATTTTGGTCACAGAGTGTCTGGACATTTTGTTTTGATCCACCTACCGCTTTGCCATAAGACCAAAATTTCTTAGGATTTTCTGCCAAGTCAGTACACAGAACTTTACTTTCGAATTCATTGAACGCCTCTCGCATAGCCCTCCTCACACTACATTTCGCTTCGCGTAATTTTTGTTTGTCTGCAAGGCTTTGGCTATGTTTATGTTTGCTGTGAAGTTCCCTTTGCTTCCGCAGCAGTTTTCTAACTCGGTTGTTGTACCACGGTGGCTCTTTTCCATCTCTTACGATCTTGCTTGGTACATACTCATCGAACGCATTATGTACGACGGTTTTGAACTTTGTCCACTGATCCTCAACACTATCTGTACTTGAGACAAAACTTTTGTGTTGAGCCAACAGGTACTCTGAAATCTGCTTTTTGTCACTTTTTCTAAACAGAAAAACCTTCCTACCCTTTTTAATATTCCTATTTACGGCTGAAATCATCGATGCCGTAACCGCTTTATGATCGCTGATTCCCTGTTCTTCGTTAACTTTTTCAAATAGTTCGGGTCTGTTTGTCACCAGAATGTCTAATATGTTATCGCCACGAGTTGGTTCTCTGTTTAACTGCTCAAGGTAGTTTTCAGATAAAGCACTTAAAAAAATTTCACTGGATTCTTTGTCCCTGCCACCCGTTATGAACGTCTGAGTCTCCCAGTCTATATCCGGCAAATTAAAATCTCCACCCAGAACTATAACATGGTGGGGAAATCTAGTCGAAATATTTTCCAAATTATCCTTCAGGTGCTCAGCCACAACAGCTGCTGAGCCAGGGGGCCTATAGAGACATCCAATTACCATGTCTGAGCCTGCTTTAACCGTGACCTTCAACCAAATCATTTCACATTTCGGATCTCCGTCAATTTCCTTCGATACTATTGCACTTCTTATCGCTATAAACACGCCTCCCCCTTCACTGTCCAGCCTGTCTCTGCGGTATACATTCCAATCTGAGTTTAGGATTTCATTACTATTTACGTCTGGTTTCAGCCAACTTTCTGTCCCTAGCGTTGTGGCCGTTTATTAATGAGAGCAGTTCTGGGACCTTTCTGTAGACGCTCCTGCAGTTTACTATTAGCACATTAATATTGTTATTCCCTGTTGCATTTTGCCTACTCCTACCTTGCTGCGTCTCAGGAGGCGTCTTGTCGGGCCTAGGGAGGGGATTCTCTAACGTAAAAAACCCCCATGTGCACTCCACACGTACTCCGCTACCCTTGTAGCCGCTTCCGGCGTGTAGTGCACGCCTGACCTATTCAGGGGGCTCCTACATTTCTCCACCCGATAGCGGAGGTCGAGAAATTTGCACCCCAGATCTCCGCAGAATCGTCTGAGCCTCTGGTTTAAGCCTTCCACTCGGCTCCAAACCAGAGGACCGCGATCGGTTCTGGGAACGATACTACAAATAGTTAGCTCTGATTTCACCCCGCGAGCGAGGCTTTCCGCCTTCACCAATTCCGCCAACCGCCTGTACGAACTGAGGATGACCTCTGAACCCAGACGGCAGGAGTCATTGGTGCCGACATGAGCAACAATTTGCAGTCGTGTGCACCCAGTGCTCTCTATCGCCGCCGATAGGGCCTCCTCCACATCTCGGATGAGACCCCCCGGCAAGCAGACAGAGTGAACACTGGCCTTCTTCCCCGACCTTCCCGCTATTTCCCTAAGGGGCTCCATCACCCGCCTAACGTTGGAGCTCCCAATAACTAATAAACCCCTCCCCCCGTGTGCCTGCTCGGACCTTGCTGATGCGATGCCACACGGCCAGCCTCCACATTGACCCTCCGCCTCGTGCGCCGCGAACGCCGCTGAACCCGCCACTCCCCTTGGGGAGAAGGTGGCCCAACCGCGCCCAGTACACGCGAAGATGTCTCGACAGCAGGGACAGTGGGTGAAGCATGTAACACCTGGGGTGTACCTTGCGACGCACCAGACTCCCCACTGCCGCTACACTCCGAGGCAGCAGCCTGAAGACGGCTGACCGCGGCCATCAACACGCTCAGCTGTTCGCGAACAGTGGCCAGCTCCTCCTGCGTCCGTACACAGCAGTCACACATCCTATCCATCCTAAGGAATCAATTTACTGAAGAGAGTTAATCAACCTTTAACTAGACTGCTAATTCACTAAAGGCGGCTGTTTATTCACTAAACTGTGGTTGCTAGCCACTTCTTGTAGAAAACAATGAAAATAGCACTACCTGTTTCTGGACTGTATTGAAAACAAACACTTGCACTACTGGCACTATGGTTGACTAAAGGGACTCTCTCTGACTGTATTCAAAACAAACACGAAATTTATGGAACTATTAATAGCATTCGACAATTAAAGCTTCCTAACAGTAAATACACACGGAAGAAGAAGTGACAAGTAAGAAAAATACAGTTAATACTTAAATTAAGGTAGCTCGCTGCACAGCAGACGTGAAGCAGACGGCAGTTACGACAGCTTACTTCAAATATTTGAACAATCATGAAGATGATACCAGAGAGAAACCCAATGTTAAATTTCCATTCAGTCACCAAGATGACTACGTATATTTCCAAGCTTGTGTGTAGAATTTCGTTCTTAAGGCTTATTTAAACTAGCTAGTTGTTCAACAATATTAAAAATTTTTGTCGTTCGTAAGCGCAATTATTTTCAAACGTAAATGGTTAAAATGAGTACAGAGCAAAAAATGCCGCCTCCCTTAAGGTGCCGCCCCTAGGCCCGTGCCTAGTGGGCATGTATGTAAATCCGCCACTGGACTCAGAGGCAGTTTTAGACAACAGTTTAACACACGGCGGGCCCCTTGCAAGAGAACCATTCACAGGCGGTATGATCTATTTGCATGGGAAATATCAATATCGGAAGCGAAGCTACTTCGGCCGAAGTCTTTTTGTTAGTGAAAGAATATTGAAGCGGCATGAGTTTCTCTACAGCGAAGCCACGGCAAGTCGTGCAGAAAGGAAATAGTACAACTCGGCATATCCAGACGCTCCGTTCAGCAGATTCCTACAAGTGACCTCCGGGTTTACCTGTACAAGATGTCCTCTGCTCAGAAGCTCACTACAGAACGCAAGTGAGAGAGACTACTATATACCGCGCGGAGTGGCCGCGTGGTTTGAGGCGCCATGTCACGGATTGCGCGGCCCCTTCTGCCGGAGGTTCGAGTCCCCCCTTGGGCATGGGTGTGTGTGTTGTTCTTAGCATAAGTTAGTTTAAGTAGTGTGTAAGTCTAGGGAGCGATGAGCTCAGTAGTTTGGTCCTTTAGGAATTCAAGCACATTTGATTTTTGACTACTGTTTGCCCGCTGGGTGGGGGAAAGGGAACAAACTCTTCACGACGTTTGGTTTATAGGAGAGGCGCGTTTTCATTTGGACGGTGTGGTTAACAAACAAAATGTGCGCCTTGACATCCAATCACTAGTCCACGTTCGAAGTCACTCAACTTTCCTGGCAGACCACCTTTTATTGTTATCACTTCTCTACGGGCGCAATACTCGACACTTCGCCTTTAGTGACACCTAGTGGTCAATTCCGAATTAGGTAGGATTGTCGACCAGGTAGTGTATATGCGAAACGGGGTTTTCAGCTCAGGCGTCGACAAAAAATAAGTATCGCTACAGACTTGATGCCAAACCTTTTATTCGAATTCCCCCTTCATTCATAAAGCCTAATATTAAGTACACCTCCGAAAATAAGAATCAGTATCATCTGTCTCATACAAATTTGAATTATATTATGAACTTATGGGTAAATTTTGAAATTGGATAAATTTGGAGCAAATAAAAATTATTTGAAGCAATGGTTATATTTATTTGAAATAATCAATTTACAAAATCTTACATCAGAAAACACTGCCTCAACAAACTAGAGGTTCTACGATAAAAGTGGACAGTAAGAAGGGCCCAATTTACTGAAAAGATTAAGAAACGATATTTTAGGTGGAGGCATTTAAATTGTTATATTATTACATTATTTGCATATGCTGTATTGCTGCTTGGAGTGTCCACACTTCATTTACATATTACTAGTTCTGGACCGAACAGGTATAATTCGGCTGATATGTAATAAATCAGGTAGCTAGTACACTTGGAGTTGTCAATCTTCGTGCTTAAATAAGAATACGAACCAACAAGAAAATGGTTCAAATGGCTCTGAGCACTATGGGACTTAACATGTTAGGTCATCAGTCCCCTAGAACTTAGAACTACTTAAACCTAACTAACCTAAGGACATCACACACATCCATGCCCGAGGCAGGATTTGAACCTGCGACCGTAGCAGTCGCGCGGTTCCAGACTGAAGCGCCTAGAACCGCTTGGCCACACCAACACCTAATGCAGATTGTGGCAACACATGACTTGTCAACACACATGTGTTCACAGCGCTATGCTTATTGACTGTGACGGCATATGCTACAATGTTTTCGTTTTTAAGTAGTAGTTATATTCTTTTAGTTTCCTCTCTATTAAATCAGAGAGACAGTCAGCTGTGAACAGCCGGCCGCGGTGGCCGTGCGGTTCTAGGTGCTACAGTCCGGAACCGCGGGACTGCTGCGGTCGCAAGTTCGAATCCTGCCTCGGGCATGGATGTGTGTGGTGTCCTTAGGTTAGTTAGGTTTAAGTAGTTCTAAGTTCTAGGGGACTGATGGCCTAACATGTTAAGTCCCATAGTGCTCAGAGCCATTTGAACCATTTTTAGCTGTGAACAGATAACAAATGCTAGTGTGTGACAGCAAAGATGTTAAAATATGTATGAATCCCTTCACAAGATTATCGCTTTTCAAAAAGCTGTTTGCATCTTAAAAATCCAAATTTTTACGTTGTCTCAATGTGGAACAGCGTTTCCATGTTCCGCTATATTCGTCGTTTTACTTTTTGAGGCCTCGTTAATTTTCGTATTTTTTCTTGATTTGTCAATGACTTGCGATATCACAAATTTTTGTGTAGGTCGTACAGTGTTGAACAACAACCGTAAAGAAAACTGAGTGCGAGAAATGGACAATTAGCTCCAGATGGCCCAACAACGTTTCCTACGGACAAGCTCCAACATTGATTTCGAACGTTGGGTATGACTCCGTAACACAGTGCAATAATTGAGATGATGTGGTAGCCTTTAGTGCCATTAGGATAGTCTGAATGTTGGAAAATAACTCTCGACGATCACGGCAAAAAAAAAAAAAAAAAAAAAAAAAAAAAAAAAAAAAAAAAAAACCAAACGTGTTTTCAAATCTAGACTACCCAGATACGTAGAGTGGTATATAGAAATAATCTACAACTATAGATCAGTATTTATAGTTCTTATTGCTTCTTGAGGCATGCTCTTCTGGTAGGCGTTAGATGTGCAACGAAATGCGACGTAGGCGTTTTGCAAAAAGCAAGACCGCACGCCCAGTCTGATAATGGAGCCCTGTGCAAATAGGCACGAGACGACGCGGTTGACATCCGCTGTAGCGAGGACAAGGCCACATGTTGTGATGTAATGACCTCAGCTTGCTCGCTCCCTGCGCTTTTAAGAGCTCGCCTTGGGGTCTCTGTCAAGGACGCGTTGCGCAAGCCTGACGCTATTCGTGATCCCCGATCAGGTAAAGGCCTGTTATCCGTCAGCTAGTCCATGGTTCTTTATCGAGTTAGATCTGTCGATTCGAGTCGGTCATCAAAATACTGCCGCCAAGGGAAAACGGAATGAAAGTAAACGTAACAGGTTCGCCGAACGATTCGAAATGTAAATGGTATCGTGTGTTACACACGCGTGCACGTGGCGTGCGCAGAGAGGGACAATTTAACTAGCACTACGTACAGGGTGTTTCAAAAATGACCGGTATATTTGAAACGGCAATAAAAACTAAACGAGCAGCGATAGAAATACACCGTTTGTTGCAATATGCTTGGGACAACAGTACATTTTCAGGCAGACAAAGTTTCGAAATTACAGTAGTTACAATTTTCAACAACAGATGGCGCTGCGGTCTGGGAAAAACTATAGTACGATATTTTCCACATATCCACCATGCGTAGCAATAATATGGCGTAGACTCTGAATGAAATTACCCGAAACCTTTGACAACGTTTCTGGCGGAATGGCTTCACATGCAGATGAGATGTACTGCTTCAGCTGTTCAATTGTTTCTGGATTCTGGCGGTACACCTGGTCTTTCAAGTGTCCCCACAGAAAGAAGTCACAGGGGTTCATGTCTGGCGAATAGGGAGGCCAATCCACGCCGCCTCCTGTACGTTTCGGATAGCCCAAAGCAATCACACGATCATCGAAATATTCATTCAAGAAATTAAATACGTCGGCCGTGCGATGTGGCCGGGCACCATCTTGCATAAACCACGAGGTGTTCGCAGTGTCGTCTAAGGCAGTTTGTACCGCCACAAATTCACGAAGAATGTCCAGATAGCGTGATGCAGTAATCGTTTCGGATCTGAAAAATGGGCCAACGATTCCTTTGGAAGAAATGGCGGCCCAGACCAGTACTTTTTGAGGATGCAGGGACGATGGGACTGCAACATGGGGCTTTTCGGTTCCCCATATGCGCCAGTTCTGTTTATTGACGAAGCCGTCCAGGTAAAAATAAGCTTCGTCAGTAAACCAAATGCTGCCCACATGCATATCGCCGTCATCAATCCTGTGCACTATATCGTTAGCGAATGTCTCTCGTGCAGCAATGGTAGCGGCGCTGAGGGGTTGCCGCGTTTGAATTTTGTATGGATAGAGGTGTACACTCTGGCGCATGAGACGATACGTGGACGTTGGCGTCATTTGGACCGCAGCTGCAACACGGCGAACGGAAACCCGAGGCCGCTGTTGGATCACCTGCTGCACTAGCTGCGCGTTGCCCTCTGTGGTTGCTGTACGCGGTCGCCCTACCTTTCCAGCACGTTCATCCGTCACGTTCCCAGTCCGTTGAAATTTTTCAAACAGATCCTTTATTGTATCGCTTTTCGGTCCTTTAGTTACATTAAACCTCCGTTGAAAACTTCGTCTTGTTGCAACAACACTGTGTTCTAGGCGGTGGAATCCCAACACCAGAAAAATCCTCTGTTCTAAGGAATAAACCATGTTGTCTACAGCACACTTGCACGTTGTGAACAGCACACGCTTACAGCAGAAAGACGACGTACAGAATGGCGCACCCACAGACTGCGTTGTCTTCTATATCTTTCACATCACTTGCAGCGCCATCTGTTGTTGAAAATTGTAACTACTGTAATTTCGAAAGTTTGTCCGCCTGAAAATGTACTGTTGTCCCAAGCATATTGCAACAAACGGTGTATTTCTATCGCTGCTCGTTTAGTTTTTATTGCCGTTTCAAATATACCAGTCATTTTTGAAACACCCTGTATTTACAACGGTCAGCCAGAACATTAAGACGACCGATATGCTACCGATGTAAACGCGTCCAGGCGATAGCAGCGTCACCTGGCGAGGAATGACTGCTAGTCATACACGCACGTTGCATGTCGTATCAGTGAGCATTGTGTCCCTGCATAGAATTGATCAAGCGTGCGATCTATCTGAAATTGACTGCTGAGGGCAGATTCTGATGGCCCCAGAGGCTCGTCACGAGCATTTCGGAAACTACACGACTTGTACGGTGTTTTAGGAGTGGTGTGGTGAGTGCCTTCAATACGTGGCGAAATTAAGGTGAAACCATGTCCAGACGTCGTGGGGTTGGCGGTGACCCCTCATTGCGGATGTTGGACGTCGTAGGCTGGGCAGACTGGTAAAACAGGGCGGCGGCGTGCTGTGGCGCAACATATCAGACTTTAATGCTGGACAAGTGCGTCTGAACACACAGTGCACCGAATTCCCCTCACGATGGGCCTCCGCAGCCGACGACCCATGCATGTGCCAATGTCAACACCATGACACCAGCAGCTACGGCTGAAATGGGCAAATGACTTCCGGCACTGGACGTTGGCGCAGTGGCAGAGGGTTGCATGGTCTGATGAAGCCTGATACCTTCTTCACCATGCCGATGGGAGGGCGCGACTCCGTCTTTTCAAAGGTTACAGCTCCTTGACACGTGTACTGCAAGACGGAGACAAGCTGGCGGAAGGTCCTTTATGCTCTGGGTAACATTCATGTGGTCACCCATTGGTTCAGTGGAGCTCGTGACAGGCACCAGGACGGCAAAGGAGTATCGTACGCTGGTTGCAGACTACGTGCACCCCTTAATGACGATCATTTTTCCCGACTGCAGTGGGATTTTCCAACAAGATAACGCGCCATGTCACAAGGCCAGGAGTGTGATGGAGTGGTTCGAGGAACACAGAGGGGAGTTCTAATGAATGTTCTGACCTCCAACTCGTCGGATGTCAACTTAATCAAACACATCTGGTATGTGATTCAATGTGGCGTCAGGGTCCTTAGTCCCCCTCCCCGGAATTTACGGGAATTAGGTTACTTGTGTGTGCATATGTTGTGCCAGCTCCCTCCGTCGACCTCCCAAGGCCTCATTGCTTCCATGACAAAACGCGTTGTTGCTTTTATCCGTGCCAAAGGTGGACGTACGGGCTGTGACGTAGGTGGTCATAATGTTCTGGCTGATCCTTGTAGATACGGAAATAGAATCTACCAATAAACCCTCCACGCTCGATTACTTTAGTAATTGAATTCCCATGTATAAAACAGCTTCAAACAGTGGATTAACTTACAAATGAGTTAATGTCTTGCACTTGACGTTAAAAACATGTAAGCGAAAAAAAGTTTTAAAAAAGATTTGAAATTATGTTTGAAGTTTGATGAAAATCACTAAGTGCTTTCATTACGAAACATTCGATCCTTATAGTCTGGGTAATATCCGCTCCGTTTCAACCAAAAGCTAGTTCTTAACGCATCTCAGTGTTTATGATGTCATATCTCTTGAACTGCGTATTTTAAAATGATATAATTTTGCAAGTATATGCACTTTCCTTATAATACAGTATCTTCTTGGTATATGGTACTTGAATCGCGATAGCGATAGCTTTTTACTCGACATTTCCAAGTGATGTTTTTACTCATATTAGTAACTTTTAGGAGCTATCGTATCGAATGATTCCGCAAAATTTATTGTGAATAGATCTGGCAGTAAAGCAGTAATAAATTACACCATCACACCTGATACGAATTTCAACCCCATCAACAGCGAAAATGTAGGAAGTGATAAACATTACTCCTTTCACAATTTTGTGGGAGGTGCCAGTGAGAAAAAATTTCTTAAAGTTTGAAGTTACATGTGAAGTTTGTTGGAAATCGCTAAGTGTTCCTACTCTCAAATATTGGAAGAATATGGTCTGGATAATTCGCACACCTTGAGTTACGCTGCGTCAACACATATACACAATTTCTACCTCTAATGCTTGTCTCACTGTGTTCAACCTTTCTTTAATATTATACCTCTTAATGAGCAAATTTTTAGTTCTTGCCCCCGGAGGTCGTTAGATAGGCAACCTGCAACTGTAATGTGCAGCATCAACCACGAACCGAATTTGCCGTTTTAACATAAGGCGCAGTTAAAAGAAAACGAGACATAGATAAAATGAAAATAAACTTTTTATTACTTCAAAAGTAGTCGGTATAACTACTATACTTTTATCACTTTGTAAGACAAAATGGGTGAATACTTTAATCGAAAAAGTTTGCGAGTGCCTACGAAATCATGATTGTACCCAAGCGTGCATCTCCTCTTCTGAAGAAAACCGACGCTCACGAATGTCTCCCTTCGGATCTCCAGAAATAAGGAAATCGCATGGGGAAAGATGGGTATTATATGGAGGATGTGTAAGGGCTTCCCAGCGTAATTTCTGCAGCGTTGTAGAAACAACAGGCATTTCAGCCTCGAGAAAGTCATGCCGGCCTTTTTCTTTGACTGAATGGGCCCGCTGCTCATTCACCTTCTGGAATACGGCGCCACAATTAACGGACAGCGGTACGTACACACTTCGCAAAAACTGAAGCGCACCTTCTACACCTACATGGTTACTCTGCAATTCACACTTAAGTGCCTGGAAGAGGGTTCATCGAACGATGTTCATACTACTTCTCTACCATTCCGCTCTCGAATGGCGCGTGGGAAAAGGAACACCTAAATCTTTCCGTTCGAGCTCTGATTTCTCTTATTTTACACTCCTGGAAATGGAAAAAAGAACACATTGACACCGGTGTGTCAGACCCACCATACTTGCTCCGGACACTGCGAGAGGGCTGTACAAGCAATGATCACACGCACGGCACAGCGGACACACCAGGAACCGCGGTGTTGGCCGTCGAATGGCGCTAGCTGCGCAGCATTTGTGCACCGCCGCCGTCAGTGTCAGCCAGCCTGCCGTGGCATACGGAGCTCCATCGCAGTCTTTAACACTGGTAGCATGCCGCGACAGCGTGGACGTGAACCGTATGTGCAGTTGACGGACTTTGAGCGAGGGCGTATAGTGGGCATGCGGGAGACCGGGTGGACGTACCGCCGAATTGCTCAACACGTGGGGCGTGAGGTCTCCACAGTACATAGATGTTGTCGCCGGTGATCGGCGGAAGGTGCACGTGCCCGTCGACCAGGGACCGGACCGCAGCAACGCACAGATGCACGCCAAGACCGTAGGATCCTACGCAGTGCCGTAGGGGACCGCACCGCCACTTCCCAGCAAATTAGGGACACTGTTGCTCCTGGGGTATCGGCGAGGACCATTCGCAACCGTCTCCATGAAGCTGGGCTACGGTCCCGCACACCGTTAGGCCGTCTTCCGCTCACGCCCCAACATCGTGCAGCCCGCCTCCAGTGGTGTCGCGACAGGCGTGAATGGAGGGACGAATGGAGACGTGTCGTCTTCAGCGATGAGAGTCGCTTCTGCCTTGGTGCCAATGATGGTCGTATGCGTGTTTGGCGCCGTGCAGGTGAGCGCCACAATCAGGACTGCATACGACCGAGGCACACAGGGCCAACACCCGGCATCATGGTGTGGGGAGCGATCTCCTACACTGGCCGTACACCACTGGTGATCGTCGAGGGGACACTGAATAGTGCACGGTACATCCAAACCGTCATCGAACCCATCGTTCTACCATTCCTAGACCGGTAAGGGAACTTGCTGTTCCAACAGGACAATGCACGTCCGCATGTATCCCGTGCCACCCAACGTGTTCTAGAAGGTGTAAGTCAACTACCCTGGCCAGCAAGATCTCCGGATCTGTCCCCCATTGAGCATGTTTGGGACTGGATGAAGCGTCGTCTCACGCGGTCTGCACGTCTAGCACGAACGCTGGTCCAACTGAGGCGCCAGGTGGAAATGGCATGGCAAGCCGTTCCACAGGACTACATCCAGCATCTCTACGATCGTCTCCATGGGAGAATAGCAGCCTGCATTGCTGCGAAAGGTGGATATACACTGTACTAGTGCCGACATTGTGCATGCTCTGTTGCCTGTGTCTATGTGCCTGTGGTTCTGTCAGTGTGATCATGTGATGTATCTGACCCCAGGAATGTGTCAATAAAGTTTCCCCTTCCTGGGACAATGAATTCACGGTGTTCTTATTTCAATTTCCAGGAGTGTATTATGATGATCATTTCTCCCTACGTAGGTAGGTGTCAACAATATATTTTCGCATTCGGAAGAGAAAGTTGGTGATTGAAATTTCGTAAATAGATCTCGCCGCAAAGAAAACCGCCTTTGTTTCAGTGACTGCCACCCCAACTCGCGTATCATATGTGACACTCTCACCGCTGTTGTGCGATAACACGAAATGAGGTGCCCTTCTTTGCACTTTTTCGATGTCCTCCGTCAATCCTACCTGGTAAGGATTCCACACCGGGAAGCAATATTCCAGCAGAGGAAGGACAAGTGTAATTTAGGCTGTCTCTTTGGTGGGTTTGTCGCATCTTCTAAGTGTTCTGCCAACAAAGCGCTGTCTTTGTTTCGCCTTCCCCACAATATTATCTATGTGGTCTTTCCAAAAGCCTAGGAACACAGACGGACGTCGTCATTCTGCTGCCTACTAAAGCCCGCCCACATTTTGGAGAGGTTATTTCGACGATACTGCAGAAGTTTCGCTCGGAAGCCCTTACGCATCCTCCACGTAGTCACGATATCTACCTATGCAATTTCTATGTTTTTGATATCCTGAAGAAAGGCGTGAGTGGTCGTGGGTTTGCGTTGGACAAAGAAGTGCAGGTCTGGTTACAATCGTGGCTCCGCAGACAGCCGCCAACATTTTCTCCATGAAAGTCTCACAATGGGATAAATGTATGTTTAACAGTTACGGTAATTACTTTTGAAATAACATACAGTTTACTTATTTTTTCTGTCTGTCTCGTTTTCTTTTGGCTGCCCCTTGTAATACAGTAACTTCTTGGTGTGTAGTACTTTAATCTCGATAGCGACACTTTTTTACTTGACATTTCCAAATGATACTTTTACTCATATTAGTAGCTTTTAGCAGCTATTGTATCGAATAATCCTAGTAATTACCTATTACATTTTTATTATTTACCCAAAATTTGAGGCTCATGACGCTGCTCCAACACTCAACAACTGAACTCGCCACCACGAAGAGGCCAACAACTGAACGAGCGGTGTGCTTGCGAGCGACAAACTGAGTGTGCGAAAACATTTGTGACGTTTCGTCACGTCTCACAGTACTCGTTTACTTTTGTGTCGTTGTTTAAAACAGTTTAAGTAGAAGACACTTAATCTGCAGACGGAATAGCGAGTAGCAAAAGTGAAATTTGGCAGTATTTTGATAAACTGGATAATAACAAAGTGAGGTGCAAAATCTGTTTCAAAAACTTGGAGTCTTCGTGAAATACTTCACACATGAAAAGTCATTTAAGAAGTCGCCGTACCGCAACAGCGGGATAAAATTATTTACTCAGCAAAATTATAAACGAGTGAATAGAGCGTTACAAGATTGTAGGTGTAAATATATGAGGACAAAGACGGAATAAGAGCATAAAACAAAAATGTGGTTTTGAGACGATTTTAATTTCAAAATTTATGGAATTAAAAAGCCCTCTCAGGAAGACGTATCTTACCAATGCGATTTGTCGTGATGAACTTGATTATCCGAAAAAATTGTAATCCATAATGGAAATATAAACATTGCTTGATTTAAATTTTTTTATTATTCAATTCAAAATCTGTGAAAATCGCCTATTATAGACTTTAAAAACAGAGGTGGAGAGATTGGAGCCAGTAGAGGGAGCTTTCTATCAAAGAAAAGTAAGTATCGAGTCCTCCAGTTACGGATAAAATTTTGGAATGACAACTCGTTTAACTCTTGGAATTAAAGCAAATATAGCCATGGTAACTGTCCATCAGTATACAAAAGAAAAAAAAATATGTTCAGGAAAGAACATATTTAAATGATGAATTCGCACAAGCACGAACATACCCACAACTTACTAGGTTAGCAAAAAAGTACTTTTGTTAAGTGGCTGCATCAGTAATGACGGCCAGTAACGAAAGTAACGAGTAACGAATACTTTGTAACATGAATGTGTCTCGACTGTATCGACTACATACGGTACAAAATTTAGCGGCTACTTTTACAGTTGCAGTGTGAGGCATTCTCTCAAAAATGTCGCCACACTTACATGTTCCAAGCCGTATTGCAGGTGTTCGCTCTAATAATGGCGATCCTACGACTCGAGGTTGTTGCTCGCCGTACTGTTCTCTGTTTGGGTAGGAGGGCGGTTCTTTGGAAGATACAGCCACGCCTCCGTGACGTCAGGGCGAGCCCCCTTTCAGCGGCCATACGCTGACAGGTGTCCACGGTCGCACAGGTTTACACGGGCCGCAGATAACGACAAGAGTTATCGTGTCGTTTGGGGATCAGCCCACTCCGCTGTGTACACTGGATGGGTGGACGGTACTTCCGCGTGGTCGTATGGTTCTAATTATGAAGCTCAACGGATGATAATGTGGGAACACCAGAAGTGTACAGCTTGCGATGGTCCGTTACTTCAGACTCGACAACATAACTGGAGGAAAGATGTCATGAGGTAGATACTAAATTCAAACAGGATAACGTATACGCTTCACAAAGACTGATAAAAAGTAGTGCTAGGAAATACAGACGTAGGATCACAACAATTGGGAACAATAAAGCTAATTGGATGCGGGAAACAATAAATACTATGAGAAGATGGAAGCAATACTTCATGAAAGTTTATTGTTGCAATTGAAAATGTGACACGATGCAGGAGATTCAGTACTTATTCCTGAATTTCGAAACTCTTTGACTTAACTCTGAAAAACAGTTGCCCAAGTATAGATGAGATACCGCAAATCTCTTACGCGCATCAGCCCAATGAACGCAGCAAGAAACATTCAATGAAATTTATAAAACTGGACACGTTTCATCACAGTTTGAGAATAATGCAATTATTCTGTTTTCAGAAAGAGAAAGAGCGGGAGGACGTGAAAATTACAGTGCAGTCAGATTTATTAAAAATACCTGTACTTACAAGAGTAGTTTATCGAAGAATGAAAGAGAATATTGAAAGTATAATAAGACAGAGCGAATTTTGTTTTTGAAAATGGATTATGAAAGGACGAATTTTGTTGAAGTAAAAGTAGATACTCTCGAGATGCAATTTCGCTCCACAGTTAACGAAAGTGGGCAGATTTAGGAAAAACGAGGGAAAAGGCATTGCATTCGTAGATTTGAGGAAACTTTTGACAAAGTCGAAGGGGATAAAATGTTTACAGCTTTTGTGCAGTGGGGTATAAGCGTAATTAGCTTTTGTTATGCTAGCTGACTGAAGTAGTCCGCACTAGAGATGGGAAAACCCCGACCGGTTCAAACCCATACAGGGATTTTAGTTCTGACTAACCGATATTTTTCGCTTTTTATTTGGTCTCGGTTACACAACATCCGAGAACCGAGACTCGGTTAATCCAAGACTCGAAGAGGCCACATCATTTAATGATTGAATTGGCTGATGATGTTGATGATGATGATGATTTGGTCTCGGTTATAACAGGTGTGTTTTATATTTTTTACTAATAACTGGATAAAAAACCGAAATATCAGTTTGTCATGGCAACAGCGTTAAATTTTTTAATAAACCTTTTTTTTTAAAAAAAAAAACGAGTAATTCATTTGTAAAATTTGTATTGCTTTGAAGAATTGAGTTTTTATAGAAAATGGGAAAAGCGATCAGTGCTATGTTAGAAACAATACTGACAGACATAAGCAACAAACACATGTCCTAAGAATTCGTACAGCATTGTTGAGACAATAATGTAGCTGTTACTATGTAGCATGGCTTATTAGATGGTAGGCATGCACATGCAGTGTGCAAGACTTGCCCTCCTTGGTTCAAATGGCTCTGAGCACTATGGGACTTAACTTCTGAGGTCATCAGTCCCCTAGAACTTAGAACTACTTAAACCTAACTAACCTAAGGACATCACACACATCCATGCCCGAGGCAGGATTCGAACCTGCGACCGTAGCGGTCGCGCGGTTCCGGACTGAAGCGCCTAGAACCGCTCGGCTACTCCGGTAGGCAGAAACCTTTGAAATGTGCTGTTACAGGATGCTATTGAGGACCCAAGGGATTTGTTGAATATGAAATGAAGACAAGTAGCAATGACTGAACGAAAAAATTTGCTAATAAAGGAGAATTCCAGAATGAAATTTTCACTCTGCGGCGGAGTGTGCGCTGATATGAAACTTTCGCGGGCAAGTGCCCTGCCGTCTGAGCTACCCAAGCACGACTCACGCCGCGTCCTCACAGCTTCATTTCCGCCAGTATTTCACCTCCTACCTTCCAAACTTCTCAGAAGCTCTCCTTGACAAGGCAAAGGTATCGAGTTCGAGTCTCGGTCCGGCACACAGTTTTAATCTGCCAGGAAGTGTCAAAGGAGAATTAATTGAACGGTTAGAATGGCTGGACATATCTCGTGACATGACTGGTTACTGGCGGAAGGAGACAATCGCGGGGGCAACCCTAAATATGAATTCATAAAGCAGATCGTTTGTACTGAAATGAAGAGAACGGCTCAGAACGATAGGAATTGAGAACTAAATCTTAGGGTGATTACCGAAATAGCGGCTGTGAGAGTGAGGGAAAGTAGAAAGGCCAGCCTGCTTGTTCAAATGTTGTCGATGCACATTTAATGCCAAATTTCGATGGAGGCCCATACAAGCTAAAACAGAGGTGAATTCGTGGTTAACCGTTTATCCTTCTAGTAGTCACATCGACTGACAAAAAATGTGAGGAACAGAGAAGACATTGTCGGATGTCAGTGTAACATCGTAAACCTTCATACCATCGGCTATTATGTAAATTATTAGAGTTGAAATGTCTGTGACGAGTAGAACGATCACATTAGTCCTGTTCGTGTTTAGTGTTGTTACGAGGTCCAGTAGGGTATATAAGGGCGTGAAAAGCGTCACATGTTGAGTGATCATTGTGAAGGACACGGAAATGCCACGTTCTGATACAAGAGCCTTATTCATACCCGGCAAAGTTTGAAAGAGGCCGGCTGATCCAATCGTACAATACCCAGGTCTGTGGTGCACTCAGATGTGTTAAGTGCATGGGAACTGAGGATAGGCATAATCGTCCTCAAGGTTCTCGTCGACCACGTCCGACTACCACATCGTAACCCCTTCACATCTGTCTCTGCCAACCTAGAACAAGTAATGGGCTCCCTGCAACATTCTGTGTCATTCCGCACAAAAATTTACAAAAATCTTCAAAATTATGAAAACAATGGATCCTCGGAAGATGGTTCAAAATGGCTCTAAGCACTATGGGACTTAACATCTGAGGTCATAAGGACATCACATACATCCATGCCCGAGGCAGGATTCGAACCTGCGACCGTAGCAGCAGCGCGGTTCTGGACTGAAGCGCCTAGAACCGCTCTGCCACAGCGGCCGGCCCTCAGAAGATGGATAAACGCTAGGAAAGAGCGAGAGGGAGAGATAGATAGATAGAGAGAGAGAGAGAGAGAGAGAGAGAGAATTTGTAATGAAGAGTTTCTTATAGGCATACGTCGTCAGCTGATTCATTTAAAAAACGGGATGGTGTTGTTATCCCGACACCGATCTGCCATTCAGCAGCGACCAGAAGGGTAATTATTGGTGTTTGCATAAGGTGACTATTTCACTTCGCTAGGCGATAGCGCCGGCCGAAGTGGCCGTGCGGTTAAAGGCGCTGCAGTCTGGAACCGCGCTACCGCTACGGTCGCAGGTTCGAATCCTGCCTCGGGCATGGATGTGTGTGATGTCCTTAGGTTAGTTAGGTTTAAGTAGTTCTAAGTTCTAGGAGACTAATGACCTCAGCAGTTGAGTCCCATAGTGCTCAGAGCCATTTGAACCATTAGGCGATAGCGCTTGAAAAATAAGTGCTCGTCTCGCGGACGAGTATTTTCAGTATCAAACAGTTCAGCACATGTAGTGGTCAGATCGATCCACTGACCCGAATCCCATGTCGCATATTTGCAGTGCTCTCGAGAAGTGCGCTGTTGATCGCAGTCCTCCTCCACAGACCTTCGCCTCGCTGAGAGCAGCTTTGTAAGAAGAAGGGGCATTCACTATGGAAGACTACTCTTTTCGAGCAACTGAGCTACTAATGCAGGTAGTACCATTAAGCCCTCATTTAGTGAGACTATGCCTGACGATATACCGCCAGACTTTCGGAAAAACATCAGCCACGCAGTTCCGAAGATTGCAAGAGTCAACAAGTGCGAGAATTATCGTACAGTCAGCTTAACAGCTCATGCACCCAAGTTGCTGACAACAGTAATATACAGAAGAATGGAAAAGAAAATTGAAGAGCTACTAGATGATGATAAGTTCAGCTTTAGGAAAGGTAAAGGCACCAGAGAGGCAGTTCTGACGTTGCAGTTGATAATGGAAGCAAGACTGAAGAAAAAATACGTTCATAGGATTTGTCGACCTGAAGAAAACATTCGACAATGCAAAATGGTGCAAGATGTTCGAAATTCTGAGAAAAATAGAGGTAAGCTATACGGAAAGAAGGGCAATATACAATAAGTACTAGAGTCAAGAGGGAACAATAAGAGTGGAAGATGAAGAACGAAGTGCTCTGATAAAAAGGGTGTAAAACAGGACTGTAGTATTTCGACCCTACTGTTTAATCTGTATGTCGAAGAAGCAATGATGTAAATAAAAGAAAGTTTCAAGAGATGGATTAAAATTCAAGGTGAAAGGATGTCAATGATAAGATTAGCTGATTGACATTCCTATCCTCAATGAAAGTGAAGAAGACCAGTCTAACGAGAAACGTAACATCGGCGTTGGTCATCACGAAATAGATGAAGTTAAGGAATTCTGCTACCTAGGCAGCAAAATAACCCAAGATGCCGCGCGGGATTAGCCGAGCGGTCTTAGGCGCTGCAGTCATGGACTGTGAGGCTGATCCCGGCGGAGGTTCGAGTCCTCCCTCGGGCATGGGTGTGTGTGTTTGTCCTTAGGATAATTTAGGTTAAGTAGTGTGTAAGCTTAGGGACTGATGATCATAGCAGTTAAGTCCCATAAGACTTTCACACACATTTGAACATTTTTTAACCCAAGATGAAAATAAGGTGGTCCTAGAAAGCAAACAGCACAGGAAAAAAAGCCATTCCTGGACAAGAGAAGTCTTCTAAACATTTTTTGGAAGGTGAGTGTTAACAGCCGTCAAATAATGTACAAAATGCATGTTTGACCATCCGCTGGCGTGTTTATTTAAAACGCATATATCGACTGGTTTCTGTGACTGAAACCTGTGGACACTTGGGTTTTAAATAAAAAAAATAGCTGAGGTCATATGTGCGTTTTATGCAGAAGTCTACTAGTTTCAGACATAGATCGTAATTTGAGGAAGAAATTTCTGCGAATGTACGTTTGGAGCACAGCATTGTGTGACAGTGAGACAGAGACTGTGGGAAAATCGGAAAATGAGAGAACAGAAGCATTTGACATGTTGTGCTACAGAAGAATGTTGAAAATAAGGTGGACTGATAATGTAGGGAATGAGGAGATTCTCCGCAGAATCTGCGAGGAAAGGAATTATGGGCAACGCTAATATGAAGAAGGGATAGGATGATAGGACATCTGTTAAAACATCAGGGAATAACGCCAATAGTACTGGAGTCAGCTGTAAAGGGTAAAAGCCGTAGAGAAAGACAGAAATTTGGATACGTCCGCCAAAAAAATTAAGGACGTGGTTTTCAAGTGCTATTCAGAGATGAAAAGGTTGACACAGGAGAGGAATTCGTGGCGGGCTGCATCAAATCAGTCAGAAGACCGATGACTCAAAAAAAGCCTTGTCCTAACCAAGTTTTGTGACAGTATCTAAGTTCAGTAATGAAAAAGGATATTAACAGTAGCTCACATTTACGTGAATCGCGCAGCTTAATAAATAGCAGGCAAAGTATGAACATTTGAACATTAAAAATACGAAGATTATTCGTGAGATTCTATCAAATACTAAGTGCAATGGTGACCAACTTATCGTCGAGCTCTGTGCAATGGTGGTCGAAACCCTGCTCTGTAATTGCAGTACTGAAATATGAAAAAACTGCTGGCAATGCGTCTCACATCCATTTCAAAAAAGAGCGGTTCGAAAAATTTGAAAGCGCATGTCCGACTAAATAATACTGGATACATCGACTCAAATAACGGAGATTTTATTACTGTTATGTAAATAAGGGGAAACCATTTGACGTGCGGTAGCGTTCTAGCTTCCCACGCCCGGGTTCCCGGGTTCGATTCCCGGCGGGGTCAGGGATTTTCTCTGCCTCGTGATGACTGGGTGTTGCGTGATGTCCTTAGGTTAGTTAGGTTTAAGTAGTTCTAAGTTCTAGGGGACTGATGACCATAGCTGTTAAGTCCCATAGAGCTCAGAGCCATTTGAACCATTTGAAA
The DNA here is from genome assembly GCF_021461385.2 of Schistocerca piceifrons. Taxonomy (NCBI): domain Eukaryota; kingdom Metazoa; phylum Arthropoda; class Insecta; order Orthoptera; family Acrididae; genus Schistocerca; species Schistocerca piceifrons. The sequence continues at coordinate 347,455,813 of NC_060138.1, forward strand.
CCATTTGAGAACTGAAATGCTTCATGAACCTTAAGTACAACAGGTAGGTAGACAATGATGGGAACTTGCCACATACGAACACGAAGGTATGGCAAACAAAGGCCAACTCAAAATGTACTAAATATTCAATAAATAAGACGTGAAAGTGAAAATGCGAAACAGCATATACAATTAGAGCATATAATTGTTTCCAAAATCAAATTAACGTCGAACACAAGCCACTTCGCTTCCGAAGAACGCGTGCACATCAAATGAAAGTACTAGCAGTCACAAGGACTCAAATACGTTGACACGACTTCATGAAAAGCATAAAATGAACTCAACTGATGGGGAAAGTGATTGAGTTGAGGACATAATGTGTTGGACTGAATAATAAGAACTCGATTCTGTAACCAGTTTCAAGCTCAGCGGATTCCGAAGGGCACGGAAACTTCTGTTCATAACAAGTTTATTACACGAAATTAATCAAAATTAAATCGTGGGACACGAATGCCACACGAATGAATTAGTAGCAAAATCTGTCTCTGAGCAATCACTCAGAATAGCAATAAATGAATCGTTCTCACCAATAAATGCAAACACACCTCACCTAGCAAACATGCAACCATAAATGGCTCCTCGATCTAGTGTGTACAAAACTTACCACCGGCTTGACTCTTTACTGCCAGCGCGCTGATACGCTGAACGGGGCCTGAGCTGTCAGAGATTACCACGCCTTCCTCCACAATATTTCTTCTTCTTCGTCTTCTTCTTCTTCTTCTTCTTCTTCTTCTTCTTCAGTTCTCTAATGCTTCCAGACGTCGGGGTAAACTCTTTGCGATTCAGTCCGAAGCTACTATTACTCCTCTGAATCACGTATACTTCCACATAGGCGAATAGCCCAGTGTGGAGTGGTCTCCACATCTCATAGACAGATTCAAAAAATCTGTACTGGATACATCGATACTGCTTTCAGGAATTTCCTTGCGCAGTATCACGGCAGATAAGTTAATGAGTTACTGAATGAAAATTATTGATAGTGTAAAACTGCCATTTAACAGACAAATTTCAGCTTCCCGTGAAAGTATCAAACGCCATCATTCTCAGCATCATACACCGCTGCGTGCGCTATATTGCAACTCGGGGTATTCACGCTTCATTATTAACGTTATCTGTGCTGTATCCAAGTGACACATTCTTTTTGTACATTTAAAACATAATCTGAATAAGAACGTAAATTTTCTGTGTCAAACTGTTTATTACTTTTAACATGCCAGTCCAGCAGACAGTTTCGATCTGCCAGGAAGTTTCATCCCCAGGAAAGTTCTTTCCCAACATTTCCTAACATTCGACGTTCGTCTTTGTGGAGGGAAGTGTTTACCGTTACTCCCATGCAGTTGACCACCTCCCATTTTTCCAGTATGGTTAACAACTGCACTCGAATTTTCTGAGAATGAGATGAAATCCCCGACACCTTCTCCACATTCGAGGGAAGGAAGTTAGAGTTCAATGTCCTGACTACATCGACACCATCAGAGACAGAGCACAAGCTCGGACTGTTGCCACTATGAGGAAGAAAATCGGTCGTGCTCTTCGAAAGGAACCACCCCGGCATTCGGCTGGGTGGCCGGACGCTGATTTCAACTGCCATTCTCTCAAATAGCGAGTCAATCTACATTTTATGTCCTCTCTATCTCTGCCATCATCAGTTATTTTACTGCCCAAATAGCATAACTCATCATTTACGTTAAGTGTCTCGTTTCCTAATCTAATTCTCTCAGCACGCCTAATTTAATTCGACTATATTCCATTTTCCTTTTTTGTTTTGTTGATGCTCATCTTATAGCCTCCTTTCAAGACAGTGTCAATTCCATTCAACTGCTTTTCCAAGTCATTTGCCGCCTCTGAGAGACTTAAATGTCATCGGCAAACCTCAAAGTTTTTATTTCTTAATTCGTACCCAAAATTTTTCTTTGATTTCCTTCACTTCTTGGTCAGTGTACAGCTAGAATAACATCGGCAGTGGGCTACAACCCTGCCTCACTCTTTTCTCAACTACTGCTTCCCTTCATGCCGCTCGACTCTAATAAGAGTCGTGTGGTTTTTGTAGGTGTAGTAAATAGCCTTTCGCTCTCTGTATTTTAGGCCTGCTACCTTCAGAATTTCAAAGAGAGCATTCCAGTCAACATTGTCAAAAGCTTTTTCTAAGTCTACAAACGCTATAAACATAGATTTGCTTGTCCTTAACCTATGTCCTAAGAGAAGACGTAGGGTTAGCATCGCTTCGCGTGGTCTTAAATTTCTCAGAAATCCAATCCGAGGTCGAATTCTTTTCTCCCCTCTTCTGTAAAGAATTCATGTTGGTATTTTACAACCATGACTTATTAAACTGATAGTTCGATAATATTCACACCTGTCAGCACTCGCTTTCTTTGGAATTGTAATTATTACATTCTTCTTGAAGTCTGAGAGTTTTCGCGTCTCTCATACACCTTTTACACCAGCTGAAATAGTTTTGTCACGACTGACTCTACCAAGGATATCGGTAATTCTGTCGTTTACTCCCAGGATCTTGTTTCGAGTTGCGTCTTTCAGTGTTCTGTCAAATTCTTCTCCCAGTATCACATCTCCCATCTCATCTTCATGTTCGTCCTCTTCTGTTTCTATAATACTGCCTGCGAGGTTTTCCCCCTCTACATACTCCTCCCACCTTTTAGTTTTCTCTTATTTACTTAAGACTGGTTTCCCCTCTGAGTTCTTGATGTTCATACCGCTGCTTTTCTTTTCTCCGAAGGCCCCTTTTATTTTCCTGTAGGCGGTATCTATCTTTCCCTTAGTGATATATGCTTCTGAACCCTAAGCAGCCTAAGGGCTGCTCGTTACTTGCGTGTTACAGGCTGCACTAGCCCATTTGCAGCCTGTAACCACGCAAGTAACGAGCAGCCCTTAATGGCTCGCCATCACAATTTTTTATCTTAAATTTCTTTGTGACTAATGCCCTTTTGGAATATTTATTATTTTATAAATGACACGTAAGTACTGCCAATCTTTCACGTTGATTCTGTACTTATACTCTGTATCAGACGTTTTTAATCATAATTCTGTGACCATGTTATAGATCATTCTTTGATTTAAATTCTGAGGAAGACACTCCTATCAGTGGCGAAACCCGGTTAATTCGTTAAAAATAGTGTCCGAGGGCTGTTTTCTTTCAATTATAACTATTCTCGGTCTCTGAACGTGCAGCCATGTACAAGATTTTTCGATCCAACAAGGGTTCCATTTTTACTGATTGAGATCCCGAACCCTCAAAAGAGCCATCTTCGTTTAAGTTACTTTTAGATTTAGTTATTTACTCACTGATTCAGGCTCACGCTGTAGTGGCCGAAACTAGTGTCTAAAGCTGAACATGTTTTTCGGTTGAGCAAAGTGCTTATGTGCGCGTTTCCCAGAATTGCGACCCAAACTAATTGGGCTATGGGGTGAACAGAGTCTGCAGGGCTGCCATTATCTGCTAGTGTACTTTACCTGCGATAAATAATGTTCCCTTGTCGAGTGCCACGGTAGACCGTCGCTGTATCGAGCGGCACCTCCTGCGGTCGTTAGCCACCTCTATTTTTCTCCCGGTAAACAGCGGCCTAGACCTGCCTCGGGAATACAAGAACGACCGGTGAATACAGTATTACTTACACGTAGTGTGAATTAGAAGACCTGGTTTCTTTTTGTTAACTGGGCGATTTGTCTACTCTTCGATTTATGTATTAAAAATTGATGAGATAAGACTTTTAACGCCTGAATTTGAATGTAATTTTTTTTTTGCGTATGAGCAATGATTTTTATTTTCGTCCCACGCAGATACACGTTTCAAGAGATCAGTCTGATCGTTAAGTTCGCCCATGAATACAAGTTGATACCGCGTTTCTTAACTCCAAGAAGACATTCAACACAGTTTCTCACTGACGCCGAATTAACAAAATACGACAGTGCAGAAAGTCAGACCAGCTGTGAATGAAGATTTCCTAGCAGACAGAACACAGCATATCATTCTTAACGGAGAGAAACTTTCAGGTCTAAAATTAACTTCGGTGGCACCCCAACGGTGTGTTACAGGACCGTTGCTTTTCACAGTACGTGCATGGTGTTATGGGTGTAGGTACAGATATTGTGATCATTCATACATTAAAATGTACCAACTTTAGCGTGTTTTTTCTCTGCTTCTAACAGTCTTCCGCAAACACATCACCAAATTTACTACCTTAAGTTTTCTGCATGGTGGTAACTGCACTGCAAAGTTGACCACACCTGTCAGTTAAGACTGTCCTTTTGCCTCTACACATCTCCACTTCGATTCCTGACCTGCTGTCCAGGGGAAATTAAACTTTGATGCCTTGCTTGTGCCGCGCGTATGTGGATGTACTAACCAACCTAAAAACATACTAATCGTAATAGCTACAATTACACAGATCAAAAAAGTTTTTCATCACCACAGTTCCCAGAATTCGTGAAGACAGACGTTGACTGTGGGTACTGTGCCACAGACACAGTCTCTTTGACTGTTCAGAGATGTCACTAAACCCGCCCAAAGATGTAAACAACCATGCACGGACAGCGCCTATTAGACGGAGGGAGTCCGACAGCCGATCCAGGAAGGAGGTACACGGCTCTTGTTTCTGTAGTTCAACAATGCCCAGACGGTTAATACCACGGTTCGATGGCGACCGCATTGTTACTTTGTGCCAGGAAGGGCTCTCAACGAGGGAAACGTCCGGAGGTCTTGGAGTGAACCAAAGCGATGTTGTTCAGACATGGAGGCGATACAGAAACAGGAACTGTCGATGACATGCCTCGCTCAGGCCGCCCAAGGGCTACTACTGCAGTGGATGACCGCTACCTACGGGTTATGGCTCAGAGGAACCCTGACAGCAACGCCACCATGTTGAATAATGCTTTTCGTGCAGCCACAGGAAGTAATACGACTCAAACTGTGCGCAATGGGCTGCATGATGCGCAACTTCATTCCCGACGTCCATGGCGAGGTCCATCTTTGCAACCACGACACCATGCAGTGCGGTGCAGACGGGCCCAGCAACATGCCGAATGGACCGCTCAGGAGTGGCATCACATTCTCTTCACCTATGACAGCTGCATATGCCTTCAACCACACAATCGTCGGAGACGTCTTTCGTCGCAATCCGATCAGGCTGACGCCTTAGACACACTGTCCAGCGAGTGCAGCATGGTGGAGGTTCCCTGCTGTTCTGGGGTGGCATTATGTGGAGCTGGCGTACACCGCTGGTGGTCACGGAAGGCGGCGTAACGGCTGTACGATACGTGAATGCCATCCTTCGACCGATAGTGCAACCATATCGGCAGCATATTGGCGAGGCATTCGTCGTCATGGACGACAATTCGCAACCTCATCATGCACATCTTGTGAATGACTCCCTTCAGGATAACAACATCGCTCGACTAGAGTGTTCTCCAGACATGACATTCAATCCTGACGTGATTTTTGCAATTATCATCTCCTTCTTTTTTGTCGCAGTCCTCTTCAGTGACTGTCTGTCACGATCACCCAACTCACACTCTCGTTTGCGTTGTGGTTTAGCAGATGATGTGTATCCACTTTCCCTGTATGCGATACAACTCCTCGATAAGGTGCCTCTTGGAACATAAAACACTTTGCCTTTCTTGGATAAGGGAGCACCAACCACACGAGCATCAACAATTTGCCCACGTTCGAATTCTCTTACCTCCTACATAACGCATTCAAAACTACGCTGAACACTGTTCTGACCACGATTGACACTTGCAACATATTGAGGACATTATCAGTGCACAGCGCAACCTGCAGGCTTGGCTAGCATCTACTATATTTATGTTCAAGTATGCATTTCTCGCAGTATTTCCAAATTTTCGTCCAACCCCCGTACATGTTTGTAGTCATGGTACATATGAAAATCTCCGCGTCACAGTCCCGCAGCACGTTGCTAGTGGGCCCAAAACGAAATAGCACAGCCCATTGATGAAGTGAAGTATGTGAGGGATTCGTTTTCTGCATCTGAATGGAACAAGGTTGCAAGAGATCAAGCTGATGAGACGGTGCACATGTACGGCAAGAATGCATTCTCGTATGACAGTGTTTAGGTGGCGTAGACCTTTCCAGTGTGGTCAAACGAATCTGAAGCGGTAGACAATTCCTCTGTAAAGAAACAAAAATTGTAACACAGGCAGAGACCCTGGTCCTTGACAAGCGGTTTATGATAGTCGAGGCAGTAGTCGAAAAAGTAAAGACGAGTGATGCATAAGTTCTCAACATCTCGAGCAATAGTCTGAACGTGAGAAATATTGCTTATATGAATGCGTGTTATCTGTTCTTTTGAACATGTTTGAAAAAACACACCATGCATTCACATGACTGATTCCCAGGTTGTATTCCCGGTCCGGCACACAGTTTCACTCGACGCCGCTGTTTCCGCACGAAGTCACGATGCAACTGACATCATTAGTCCTTCCCCTTTCGATTCCTTTCTCCCCTATCCATTTACACAATAAGAGATATCGCTGTCAATCGAGTTGCGCTACTGCCCACACTCATTCAAAAAGTCCACCGAAATGAGGCAGCGGCGGAATTGTTATATTATGAAACGTATTCACAGACTAAAAATACAGTATTACGTCAGCTGTGTGGCTTACGATAGACACATGAAAATTTGTGCCGGACTGGGATTCGAACCTACTGTAGCACAAATTTTCATGTTTCTATATTAAACCACACAGCTGATATATTATCGTATATGCAATCTGCGAATATATTTAATAATTTAATGGTGCTATAGATCGTCAGAAGTCTGTTCCTTCAGACATGCATGCATGTCGGAAGGACATTTGCCTCGAACTATACGGACATTGAACTAACTGGAAATGTTACTGTTGTTTAAGACCATTCCAGATAACGTACTTATCTGCATAATCACCATGGACGATTGCTGGGTGTATCTCCACGACCTCAACGCAAAAAAAAAAAAAAAAACAAAAAAAAAACGAAGCAGCCAGATTTACCACCGACGAGAAAGGTGGAGAGCCAATCACCATTGGGGAAGGTGATTCGGAGTGTTTTTTGGAACTGCCGTGGTGTGGTGCTAACAGAGTATGCTCGCATTGGGCAAAACGTCGAGGAGCATGCTTCTATTGTTCCACAAAAACACCTCAGCGCATTGTACACCGGTTAAAATCGCACATAATTCTACTTTGAGCTATCAAATTGTTTCCATCTCCCCTGCCCCGTTTACCACCCCAAATTCTCTTGACATGGCACCGCCGGCCGCGGTGGCCGAGCGTTTCTACGCACTTCAGTCCGGAACCGAGCGACCTCTAGGGTCGCAGGTTCGAATCCTGCCTCGGGCATGGATGTGTGTGATGTCCTTAGGTTAGTTAGGTGTAAGTAGTTCTAAGTTCCAGGAGACTGATGACCTCAGATGTTAAGTCCCATAGTGCTCAGAGCCATTTGAACCATTTGACATGGCACCCACTGATGTTTTCCTCGGTTCTTGTATAAGAAACCATTGCGAGACAAGTATTTTCCAATGACGACGAGGTGATTTTGGAGGTCGAACATTTTCTGTACTTTGACAACCAGCGTCTCTGCAAAGATACCCTTCACTGGGAAATATGTGACACATTGAAGGGTGAACAAATAGAGAAAGAGTAAACACTGTCACTGAGTTTCATGGTCGCAGTTTGACTTTTTTTTCCAAGATGATAATTAAAAATTTATGATAACCCCTCGAAGAGTCACGATTTAAGCGAAAGTGTATGCATAAAATGCAGACTATTGTAGAATATTAGGACACGGGCTGTAATGTGAACTGGTGTCACGTTATGTTCGAGAGATTCGAGAACCAAATCAACTTAAGTGCGGACGAGGCTGGGGATGACATCTCTGCTATCGTCAGTTTTGTCATGGTGTTACATTAGTATGGTGTTAATTTCCAGGCGGGAAGGAGCGCCGGTCCCCGGCACGAATCCGCCCAGCGGATTTGTGTCGAGGTCCGGTGAGCCGGCCAGTCTGTGGATGGTTTTTAGGCGGTTTTCCATCTGCCTCGGCAAATGCGGGCTGGTTCCCCTTATTCCGCCTCAGCTACACTATGTCGGCGATTGCTGCACAAACAAGTTCTCCACGTACGCGTACTCCATCATTACTCTACCACGCAAACATAGGGGTTACACTCGTCTGGTGCGAGACGTTCCCTGGGAGGGGGGGTCCACCGGGGGCCGAACCGCACATTAACCCTGGGTTCGGTGTGGCGTGGCGGAGGGGTGAAGTGGACTGCGGTAATCATCGTGGGGTTGTGGACCACTGCGGCTGCGGCGGGGACGGAGCCTCTCCGTCGTTTCTAGGTCCCCGGTTAACATAACATAACATGGTGTTATTACACTCTTCAATGTTGTTGTTGTTGTGGTCTTCAGTCCTAAGACTGGTTTGATGCAGCTCTCCATGCTAATCTATCCTGTGCAAGCTCCTTCATCTCCCAGTACCTACTGCAACCTACATCCTTCTGAATCTGCTTAGTGTATTCATCTCTTGGTCTCCCTCTACCATTTTTACCCTCCACACTGCCCTCCAGTGCTAAATTTGTGATCCCTTGATGCCTCAGAACATGTCCTACCAACCGATCCCTTCTTCTAGTGAAGTTGTGCCACAAACTTCTCTTCTCCCCAATCCTATTCAATACCTCCTCATTAGTTACGTGATCTACCCACCTAATCTTCAACATTCTTCTGTAGCACCACATTTCGAAAGCTTCTATTCTCTTCTTGTGCAAACTATTTATTGTCCATGTTTCACTTCCATACATGGCTACACTCCATACAAATACTTTCAGAAACGACTTCCTGACACTTAAATCTATACTCGATGTTAACAAATTTCTCTTCTTCAGAAACGCTTTCCTTGCCATTGCCAGTCTACATTTTATATCCTCTCTACTTCGACCATCATCAGTTATTTTGCTCCCCAAATAGCAAAACTCCTTTACTACTTTAAGTGCCTCATTTCCAAATCTAATTCCCTCAGCATCACCCGACTTAATTAGACTACATTCCATTATCCTTGTTTTGCTTTTGTTGATGTTCATCTTATATCCTCCTTTCAAGACACTGTCCATTCCATTCATCCATTCAACTGCTCTTCCAAGTCCTTTGCTGTCTCTGACAGAATTACAATGTCATCGGCGAACCTCAAAGTTTTTATTTCTTCTCCATGAATTTTAATACCTACTCCGAATTTTTCTTTTGTTTCCTTTACTGCTTGCTCAATATACACATTGAACAACATCGGGGAGAGACTACATCCCTGTCTCACTCCCTTCCCAACCACTGCTTCCCTTTCATGTCCCTCGACTCTTATAACTGCCATCTGGTTTCTGTACAAATTGTAAATAGCCTTTCGCTCCCTGTATTTTACCCCTGCCACCTTTAGAATTTGAAAGAGAGTATTCCAGTCAACATTGTCAAAAGCTTTCTCTAAGTCTACAAATGCTAGAAACGAAGGTTTGCCTTTCCTTAATCTTTCTTCTAAGATAAGTTGTAAGGTCAGTATTGCCTCACGTGTTCAAGTGTTTCTACGGAATCCAAACTGATCTTCCCCGAGGTTGGCTTCTACTAGTTTTTCCATTCGTCTGTAAAGAATTCGTGTTAGTATTTTGCAGCTGTGACTTATTAAACTGATAGTTCGGTAATTTTCACAACTGTCAACACCTGCTTTCTTTGGGATTGGAATTATTATATTCTTCTTGAAGTCTGAGGGTATTTCGCCTGTTTCATACATCTTGCTCACCAGATGGCAGAGTTTTGTCAGGACTGGCTCTCCCACTGCCGTCAGTAGTTCCAATGGAATATTGTCTACTCCGGGGGCCTTGTTTCGACTCAGGTCTTTCAGTGCTCTGTCAAACTCTTCACGCAGTATCATATCTCCCATTTCATCTTCATCTACATCCTCTTCCATTTCCATAATATTGTCCTCAAGTACATCGCCCTTGTATAGACCCTCTATATACTCCTTCCACCTTTCTGCTTTCCCCTCTTTGCTTAGAACTGGGTTTCCATTTGAGCTCTTGATATTCATACATTCTTTAATAACACTTGTAATATACGAGCAGCTCGCCTCGGTGAAACAGCTTACGCAATGTACTCGGTCAGCGTGTGTATATAAATTGCGACGGCGCGTCAACTGACGAGATCTACGCTCTCTCCAAGTGTTAGGAGTGCACTTATCGTTGCGCTTCTGGCATAGGCGTGCACCGACTAGTCTGCATGGCAGACCTGCTAAACGAGAATAATAGCTCTAGAACTGGCCGCGAGGGGCTGGTGAGAACAGCTGCCAAGGCCGTCGCCGGCGCGCCGTTTTTTAATTGAGCGCTGTTCGCGCGCCTGACCTGCGCGTGACGTCACACGCGCCGTGGTTAACGAGCCGCTACTTGAACCGTGATGGATCACACATCGGGATTGGCTCGCCGTGCCCCCGCCGGCCGCTCGTGGCAGTCTATCGGCAGCTGTACGTGCCGGTCGCGACCCCCCGGCGCCTTCTGGATGCTTCGGGCCACGCATCAGCTGATCGCTACTGGCTGGGTCATCGGCCGATTTGGTAGGCGACTACACTGCTAGTTAAGTTCGCTACAACGTTAAAGCAATTTTCTTCCCGTCTTATGATCACTAATCGCGTCCTAGAAGAAATACACTACTGGCCATTAAAATTGCTACACCACGAAGATGACGTGCTACAGACGCGAAATTTAACCGACAGGAAGAAGATGCTGTAATATGCAAATGATTAGCTTTTCAGAGCATTCACACAAGGTCGGCGCCGGTGGCGACACCTACAACGTGCTGACATGAGGAAAGTTTCCAGCCGATTTCTCATACACAGACAGCAGTTGACCGGCGTTGCCTGGTAAAACGTTGTGATGCCTCGTGTAAGGAGGAGAAATGCGTACCATCACGTTTCCGACTTTGATAAAGGTCGGATTGTAGCCTATCGCGATTGCGGTTTATCGTATCGTGATATTGCTGCTCGCGTTGGTCGAGATCCAACGACTGTTAGCAGAATATGGAATCGGTGGGTTCATGAGGGTAATACGGAAAGCCGTGCTGGATCCCAGCGACCTCGTATTACTAGCAGTCGAGATGACTGGCATCTTATGCGCATGGCTGTAACGGATCGTGCAGCCACGTCTCGATCCCTGAGTCAACACATGGGGACGTTTGCAAGACAACAACCATCTGCACGAACAGTTCGACGACGTTTGCAGCAGCATGGACTATCAGCTCGGAGACCATGGCTGTGGTTACCCTCGACGCGGCATCACAGACAGGAGCGCCAGCGATGGTGTACTCAACGACGAACCTGGGTGCACGAATGGCAAAACGTCATTTTTTCGGATGAATTCAGGTTCTGTTTACAGCATCATGACGGTCGCATCCGTGGTTGGCGACATCGCGGTGAACGCACATTGGAAGCGTGTATTCGTCATCGCCATACTGGCGCATTACCCGGCGTGATGGTATGGGGTGCCATTGTTTACACGTCTCGGTCACCTCTTGTTCGAATTGACGGCACTTTGAACAGTGGATGTTACATTTCAGATGTGTTACGACCTGTGGCTCTACCCTTCATTCGATCCCTGCGAAACCCTACATTTCAGCAGGATAATGTTCGACCGCATGTTGCAGGTCCTGTACGGGCCTTTCTGGATAGAGAAGATGTTCGACTCCTGCCCTGGCCAGCACATTCTCCAGATGTCTCACCAATTGAAAACGTCTGGTCAATGGTGGCCGAGCAACTGGTTCGTCACAATACGCCAGTCACTACTCTTGATGAACTGTGGTATCCTGTACCTGTACACGCCATCCAAGCTCTGTTTGACTCAATGCCCAGGCGTACCAATGCCGTTATTACGGCCAGAGGTGGTTGTTCTGGGTAGTGATTTCTCAGGATCTATGCACCCAAATTGCGTGAAAATTTAATCACATATCAGTTCTAGTATAATATATTTGTCCAATGAATACCCGTTTATCATCTGCATTTCTTCTTGGTGTAGCAATTTTAATGGCCAGTAGTGTATATCACTGCCCTAAAGTGCAACACTAGAAGCGATAGCAAAGAACCAAATTTTACATGTTGCTCATTTGCTGTGTAGTAGTAGGAAAAACACGTGATCAAATCTGTAACTGTCTGGCGATATAAACAAGGTTCGAAATGTAATACATAGCTTTAATCCGGCTGGACATAGAGTCCATCTGAGCTCGGCTGACAGAAACGGGTGCGTAATTCCTCGCTGCTTCAACTCAGAGGCAGAATTCATCAGTCGTACTGGCTGGCGAATAGTAGCGCGTCAGTCGCTCAGCAACGCAACGACCAGATGTTTTAAGTGGCTGAGAGACCTGGAGAAAGTGCTGGTCAGTGTAACAGCTGAATACCTCCTATGTCGAGATAGGTCAGGACAGCACAGCCAACTCGTGGTCTTGCGTTGTCTTGTTGAAAGCTGATGTAATGGAGATCGCAAAGATATGGTACAGCCACGAGCCCTAACACATCAGAAATGTAGCGGCTGTTGCTCGATTACCGGCTATCTGATGCAGAGATTTTGGAACATATAGTGTGTTTGACACTATGAATTACCTCAAAGGTAACAGTCTGTTACATATAATCAGCACGAATTCAGAAAATATCGTTCTTGTGAAGCACAAGTAGCCCTGTATTCGCACGAAGTAATGCGTGCTATCGATAGGGAATCTCAAACTGATTCCACATTTCTAGATTCACAGAAGGCTTGCAACTAAACTGCGTGTCTATAGTGGATCATCTAAGTTGTACGACTGGATTCGTGATTTCCTGTCAGAAAAGTCATAGTTCGTAGTAATAGACGGAAAGTTATCAATTAAAACAGAAATAATATCCAGCCTTCTGCAAAGAAGTGTTGTAGGCCTTCTGCTGTTCCCAATCTCTATAAACGGTTGAGGGTACAATCTGAGCTGCCCTCTTAAATTGTTTGCAGGTGAAGCTGTGATTAGAAAACCAAATGCAATTGCAGAATGGCTTAGACATGATAGTTGCATGGTGCGAAAAGTGGGAATTTACTGTAAATAAGGAAAAGTGTGAAGTCATGCACATCATTGCCAAAAGAAATTCGTTAAATTTTGGGTACAAGGTAAGTCACCCAAATCTGAAGGCTGTCAGTCAACTAAATACCTAGGAATTACAATTATGAAGAACTTAAACCGAAACGATCACATAGGTTATGTTGTGCGAAAGGTAATCCAAAGACTGTGTTTTAGTGACACAACGCTTTAAAGATGCAGCAAGTTTGACGAAGAGGCTGCCTACACTACTCTTGTCCGTTCTTTGCTACAGTATTGTTGAGCGGTGTGGGATCCTTGCCTGGTAAGATTGACGGAGGACAGCGTAAAAGTCCAAGAAAGGACAGCTCGTTTTGTATTCTCACGAAGTAGAGTGAATGTCATGGATACGACAAACGAGTTGGGGTGGTAATCATTAAAACAAAGGCATATTTTGTTGCGGCAAGATGCCTTCACGAAATTTCAATCACCAGCTTTCTCCAGATTACTTTCTTGGTCCCGATCTGCATAGGGAGAAACGAGCATCGTCATAAAATAGAGAAATCAGAGCCCTCACGGAAAGATTTAAGTGTTGGTTTTTCCCACCTCTGTTCGAGAGTGCAACATTAGATAAATAGTCTGAGGATGGTTCCATGAACTCTCTGCTATGCACATAGTGTTAATCGTGGAGCAGTAATGTGGATGTAAATGACATGATAGTGTTGTGTGCTCGGATGCCGGATTGTGTAACGCTGACGAATGCAATCTGGCAACGTTTGTTTTCATTTTAGCCTCCACATACAGGTATGTCCATTTTGATTCTGTACTCTGTATCTGGACTCGTCTGAAAGGTGGTGCCACTGCCGTGTCCAGTGTTGCTATTGGGCACACCACTGTCAGTACCCCTCTGTTGTCGCGTCTAGGGAATGCGCAACACTCGTCGTCGTGCTGTCATTCGTCAGTGCACCGGACATCATCGCACTGACCGCATCGATAACTGTCTTGCTGCAGACAAGTCCATTTGCTGACGGAAGATACATGTGACTGTGCGATCCTGCGCGGCCTAACGAACAACATGTCCATTTTCTCGGGTACCATTGCCGAGGGTCAATTAAGATCTTCATGACGCTGAGCATGGCTTTCTGAACTCATCGATTCTATTTTCACAGTCGTAGGATCCCGACCAACATGAGAAGCAATACTGCAGGACGATAAACCGCAGTCTCAGGAGGCCACAAACTGCCACTGCCGAATTCCGATACGTGCTGATAGACGTTTCTGCTTCTTACACGAAACCTAACACAATCATCACACAGGTAACCAACATTTAGATTAGATTTCTGAAAGAGAAACCTGCCGTCTAATCGTTTCTTTAGATAGCGTGACTGCTATCCCCTTTGTGTGGTTACGCTGAAATGCTATTCATTTGCGTGTCGATGCATGAAACACACTCCACGCCTATTTGATGTTTTTTTTTTTAACGTCATGTTCATAGTGTTGCAATTTTAATGGACAGATCTGTGCTTCTTTATTAGTTACACGTTTTTTTTAAGGGCCGAAAGCCACCTCCGTCCAGTTCACTAAATTGAACCCTTTATCCTCACCTCCAGTTCTTTCGTTCCGTTGTCCTCCCTTTGTTGTAAAATTAACTGCTCTTGGGTGACTCAGAGTATCATGCTCCCTTGCTGTCTTTCCCTAGATATTTTCTCGCCCGTCTTCTTGGCACATCGCTGGTTCGTACTTTTTTTGTTGACCACATTCCCAATACGATTGCTGGGAAACTTTCCCTTGTTTGTGGGAGTATGTTAGGGCTCTGCTTTGTCACCTCTGCTGTTTATTCTTTTCTTGGACGTCGCCATAACACTCATTCGACATCTTCTGGAGGATTGCTCGTCGGCCTGGGACATTTACTAGATTGGATTAATAGCAGAGGTAGAAAAGATCTACTGAAAAGCGGCGCGTTCGTCACTGGTCCGTTTAGTAAGCCGAGAGAGCTACGGAGATGCTCAACAAATTACAGCGGCTAACGCTACAAGAGAGGCGCCGTGCATCCTGGACAGGTTTACTGCTGAAATTCCGAGAGGACTCGCGCACCATATTACTTCCTTCCACAGGCATGTCACGAAATGACCACGACAAGAAAATCATCGAAATCACAGCTAATACGGAGGTTCACCGATAATCAGTCTACCCACGCAAAATTTCCGGAATGGGTATGAAGGAGGCGGTGGAGGCGCGGGGGAGGGATAGGGGATAGGAGGGGGAGGGTAGGAGGGGACGAGTTAGAATGATACTCGACCCAGGGGTATATTGTTGAAACCCTGTTTACTGCCGCAACCGGGTAAAACCTACGCCGGCCGATGTGGCCGAGCGGTTCTAGGCGCTTCAGTCCGGAACCCACTGCTGCTGCGATCGCAGGTTTGAATCCTGCCTTGGGCATGTATGTGTGTGATGTCCTTAGGTTTGTTAGGTTTAAGTAATTCTAAGTCTAGGGGACTGATGACCTCAGATGTTAAGTCTCATAGTGCTTAGAACCATTTGTAAAACGTACAACAAGAAACAGACCAATCAAGTCATGAGCAGCACCTGCTTAAAAAAGAGCATAAGGCCAAATAGTTAGGGGGCAGCGCTCCCTCCACATAAAAGTGGTCTTCAAAAATTGAACTCGATCCCTGCTCCGACACACAAACTGACATTAATTCAGTATCATTCTGAAGAGAGGAGGAATATGAAACGATTACTGACTAGTAGCAGGCATACACAGAACCCTTTGTCGCGCTATCTCTAAACTATTTCGCTATTCGTCGTGAAAGTGATAAGAGTTTTCCCCTCGTACCTCAGATCCCGGCTTCGCTATTGTGCACGAGCCAGACTCAAGGGAGCATAGATGAGATGCTAAGAAGTCACAGCGAACCTACGTCACCAAATTAAAGCCCAATTACACTGGACAGTGGTGCGTCCCACCACTATGTATCGCGCAAAGTGTTGAACAATGCAAAAACCACTCGACAGTCGCTCCTTGAAGCGACTTTGTCATATTGAAGTCATTTACCGACAACATTCGAGAGCATCGTCTTCCATGGTGCGATCGTGAACAGAAAGCAGCACTGGGCACAGTCATATAGCGTACATACCGACTCGGTGTCCATGGACGAAAGTCATGTTGAAGAAGAAACAAACAAAAATGTAGAGACACTCAGTGAGAATAAGCTGCCTGACAAAAAAAAAAGGTTAACTACGCAGAAGACAGTCCACGTACACATAATCGGTGGGTATGTCAATGATTCGAGTTGCAATTCTTTGCCACGGGTAGAGCGGCCACTGGAGTGCTTTATGTTGTTCGTGTTCAGCGTTGGTACCAAATCTGTTAGGATATAAACGGGAGCTGCGCTGCATTCCGTTATTAATAGGATTTGTTATCAAATCCTAATATGATGGCTAGTTTTTTGCGAAGTAGTTTAACCACGTGTTCAGGGTACAGCGCACCCAGGGCAAGCTGATATTTTCCGGTAGCCCCTTGAATCTCTGCAACCTGAAGAGCTTCCTTGATATGCTGCTTGCATACAACAAGGACGGTGCGATGTGAGTTTGAAAACGTCAGCAGAGTTAGTGTTGCATAAATGACTTTTAAATATCTAAATAGGATGTGGAACGCAACAGTTGTTTAGAAAAATAACAGTAAATGTGAACTGTATCATTATTTCTTGAGTCCTTACTGTGAAGAAAACTATAACTATTCTCTTCTTCGTAAGCGGAGATCCGGACTGCAACTGATGGCGAATAAAATTTAATTTTTTTAGTCTTCGTGGCAATATCATAATAATAAACTGCTGTCTGCTACTTGAAATAACTTTGTTCACATAGGAAAATTTGTGTCGTATCTTCTTCTGCCAGGAAACGTGGTACTTACAACGAACAAGTCTCTTCAATGTTGTCCTATAAAAATCTGTAATTGCTGATAAATCCAAGAATTCCTCTGCTTGATAGTATAGTGTATACCTGTCCAACCAGTCTGGTAGCATCTTTGAGGCAGTCGTCACCACTCTGAAAGTATTTGTACCACCTGAATGTGGTAGACCGAAGCAGAAACATTTCTTGGAAGCGCTGATCCACTGATAGCGTTCGAGATTCCTTGTTACCGACAGATCCATTAACTGCCGTCAGACGAACAGATGAATCTTGAGTATTTGAATACAGCGCATATAATGACGTAATTTAATAGGCAAAGAAGTAACTGCCACTTTCTCACATGGAGCCTCATGTTGTAGTAGTCTGTATGTTGCAGTACCCGTGTATGATAATACACGGTCTCTTGTAATGCTATCGACGTGTTCCTCTCTCTAGCTGTGTAACACGTTTACCCAGTCCCAGAGCCTTGTTTACTGTCATGAGAGCACAGCGATCCATACTACTGCGACAGCACGTCACTTGCGTGTTTGCCATTAATGACGAAGCGTGACACCCTGACGTACGACGCTTCAATGAAAATCGATAGTACTACGCACCGTTTCACGTAGTGGCCGAGTGGCACACAGAGACGTCTCCCTTAATGTATTTACAATTTACTACTCACTATATGACTCATATGAATCCTGCCGTAGATAATGTTTTGTGTATATAAAAAATACTGAACCGCAACATACACGCGGTTGACTAGATAATAGAAACCTACGCAGTATCAGACAAGAAGCAACACAATGTATAAAGAAAGAATTCGTGTGAGAAGAGACACTGCATAGCATTCATCAATCAACATTTAACCACCAAACTGTGTAATTTATTAAATCATCGGGGATAAATCGATAAGCAAATACAGAAAGATTTATGATATTGTAAATATTGTGTTGGCAGAAGAGCCAACACCGTGTTACTAGAGGAGGCCCAAATGCACGCGTTTTAGCTCACGCAGGCTGGCGTGAGGAGGGAAGAACTATACTGACGTGAGGTCTGGAACATGACAAGGAATTAGAATTCAGAAAGCGGACTTAATTAGTTTGATACTTAACTTTAATCCATTAATGATGAACGTCGCTCTTGACGGTACATGATTCATAATATTATCTGTTCAGGATACATAGTAACTGAATATGGCGCCTTGCTAGGTCGTAGCAAATGACGTAGCTGAAGGCTATGCCAAACTGTCGTTTAGAGCGTATGCAGGCAGTGAACCATCGCTAGCAAAGTCGGCTTTACAACTGGTGCGATTGCTAGGCTGTCTCTCTAGACTAGACCTGCCGTGTGGCGGCGCTCGGTCTGCAATCACTGATAGTGGCGACACGCGGGTCCGACGTATACTAACGGACCGCGGCCGATTTAAAGGCTACCACCTAGCAAGTGTGGTGTCTGGCGGTGACACCACAGTAAAGAATGTGAAAATTCACTTAGAGGAGATACCATAAAAAGTCAACACCAGAGGGGGCAAACTACATTATGAAATAAACTTGATACCTCGTAAATTATCATACAATGTGGCAGTTCTCAAACAACAAACACCGAAAAATAGTAGAGGGAAGTTTTCAGGAATGTTTTAGGGATTGGAAACAGAAAAGCATTTAGATGAACAGGAAATCACAACAAAACTTCCAGATTACAGATGAACTCACAGATGCCATCAGGAAATGACAAATACAGCTATAGTCACACACATATACAGCGCTTAAGAACAGTCAGAAATAAAATTGTAAAAGTTCTTTTCTCTTGAAGAACCGCAGCCACTGGTTACCATAACCATGGTCTAACAGAAATTCGTATTCATTGAAAAAATCACTAAAATCGAACAAAATTCAGCAGCTCAATTACAAAAACGCAAAATATTGAGGAGCCTGCTCAAGAAAATATAATATGAACTGAAGACCACGGAAAGAAAAAGCAAGCGAAACAACGGATACTGCCACAAATAACTGAATGAGAAAGATGATAAATAAGATCACACGTTTTCAGTTGGAAGTACTGTATAAAATAGAAAAAGGTACATCAAAATCATTACATAATTAATTCTTGTATGTGGAGAAAGTCCTAGATTAAAAATACTATTTCTGCAATCCATTTGACAGGTTTCGCCTTGTAACAGGACATTTCGAACATTATGCAAGGAGTTAGCTAACTATCCAAGATACCATGTCCCATCTTCATGGAAATGGCCTATTGAAAATGTAAGCAGTTATCACATTCGCAGATCTCACGGAAAAGCAGAATGTTTACGTTGGGATAGCTTAAAATGTTCACAAATATAATGAGTCTACCATCACAACTGCTTTTATTTTCTACCGTAATTAGAGGCAAGCAGTAATCCGTTTACTGACATCACTAAGTGCTCGTTTGATCCTAAATTTATAAAAACGTGAAAGTAAACGAGCTGATGGCTTAAAATCTACAGTTTCTACTCGGAGAAGTACTAACAGTTGTTACCATATGAAAGGTGACAAATAAAATTGAACAAGCTTTGTAGAAAGAAAGTCTGTCACTTTGGGCTCTATACAAAAGAGAATAGCACTGAATCCGTTTCGAAAGTCGCAAATGTTACCTCATATTCCCTTTTGACTTAATGGGTGGCGCTTGATTTGATAGGACAATGTTGGTTACCCTCACGATAAGGGCAACGGTAAACAAATTTCAGGTCTACGGCAGGATAATCAATGTAGTAAGCAAATTTCAGATTAGATAAGTGGAAGTGTCTTTCCTCGTTTCATAAATTAATTAGGTCCTGTTAGCTTTCACGTATTAATGAGCCTTAGACACCGACTAAATTCACCCTAAACAAATCTAAATGATTTAAAGGCGAGATAATTACAGCATTCGTATACCTAGTGCCAGGTATCAATAACAACGTTTCTTTTTAAAGCATTGTGTACTAGAAATTTTTATTACTTTACTAAGCAATCGCGGCCCTTCTATATTATTTACTTTCAAAACGTTACTTGTAGATACGAAAGTTATAGCTATCGCCAACTTCAGGGACCTCTTGCTACGATCTGAGTTGCTACTTTATTGGAAGCGTATGCGTTACTGTCGGTTTTCTGTTCTTTTAACAGTTCCGATATGTTGCAATATTTCCTTGTAATATTGAAGGGTTGTATTGATGACTTTTTATTATTGCTCTTTTTTAAAGTGCAGCGCGCTAGTTTCTGAGACGGGAGCCAACCTGAATCAGATCCGAGCGGCGGATTAACAACTGTTGGTCTGATATACCGGCCAGCCTGATTGTGGTTCTTAGGCGTTTCCCACATTCATTTAGGCAAATGTTGGGCCGGTTCCCAGTCTCCGCCTTAGAAAATACGACCGACACTCAGCTCAAATACAGAAACACTTACAGAATAAAATTTACACGCTTCACAGACAGGCGGCGCACATGACTTCTCTCCCTTAGGTTAACTGGCGAGTGGAGGGCAGTTTTTCGGATCATAAAAACAGTGGCCACCGCACTACGGAATAAACGCTAGAAAAGAGAGGGAATGTTTATTGTATTTGTTCAAAACTCTTCTAGGCCGCACCAAGAGTCTTTATCAGAGATAAACAAAGTACTGGAATCATAAGCATTAAACTTCTAAGGCAAAGTTTTGTACCACCCTCATGACTTGCATACTTTGTGCATTTTTTTCATCAGGAGCTTTTTCCTCAATACTATTTGCAGCAGAGAAAATCGCTACATACCCTGTGTTAGGGTGAAAGTAAATCTGCATTTCAGTACAGCATGCATGGTCTCCAGTCGTGAATAGAACAATGCGGCGTCTGTACACTATTCAACATTCAGCTGTTGTCGTGAGACCCTCAGCATGGCAGGTCTGCCTTGTAGCGGTTGTCCAGTCATCATCATCATATCATCATCATCATCTGACGACCACTAGCTACAAATTATGGCTTGTAGTCACCCCAAGGAGACTGCAACAGAACTGAACACATCTACTCTGGAGGCAAATGGGGGAGCTGCATTGACTCAGATTCTACACAACCATGTCTACACAATCAATTTAACCCCTAGGGATCCATTAAGAAATGATAGTTCAACCCCTCCACCATTAAGCACCCAGCTGAACAAAGAAGTTGAGCAAGTAAATACCAGAAATGGAAGAAACACTTGGAATGGAACCTGTATTCACCCATGTCTCTTCAGTGCGCCTAGTTGCCTTTGAGGGTATTTTGAGATCTGTAGAAGATGTGATCTTCCAACCTATTATCCAGCCCTGCAATCTACATTTCGGTGATAGACTTGTCTTTGAAAAAGATAGTGCAAGAGCACACAAAGCCCAACTCCTGAACGCCTTACAGCAGGAGGGAGGAAACAACCAAATGTAATGGCCTGTGGTGTTTGCAGACATGAGCATTACTGAACAAGCTTGGAAGCAGTAGGAGTTTGTAATGTGCTGTCAAAGGAATCCTCCTCACACAATGATGAGCTTAGGAGTGCCATAATGTAAGGAGCAAACAGGGTTAGGCGGCATCATATTGACTACCTTGTCAACAATATGTCAAGAATGATCCAAGGATATTACAAACTGGAACAACATGGTGTGGAATGTCACCCAGCTGCAGATTTTCATTTCACATATCGAGTGGTGTTCAATGAGTAATGCAACACATTTTTTCTTGAAGCTGGTTGGTTTTATTCAGGAATCCAATACACTATATTATTCCCAACTCTTTTGGCTATAAACCCTATTTTTCAATATAATCTTCATTCAATGCAACATTCTTATGCCACTTTACTGGGAAGCATGGTACCACCTTGCTGGCCAACGTCAGAGCCAACATCTTGCTGCATCAATAACCTCCCCATCATCCATGTGCTGCTTCCCGTGGAGTGCATCCTTCATAGGGCCAAATGTATGGAAGTCGGAAGATACAATATCAAGGCTGTAGGGTGGATGAGGAAGAACAGTCCAGTGAAGTTTTGCGCCTTCCTATCAGGGTCCACAAACTTGTGTGAGACTTGCATTGTCATAGAGCAGGAGACATTTGTTCACATTTTTGTGGCAATGAGCATGCTGAAGCCAGTTCTTCAATTTCTTGAGAGTAGCACAATAACAAGGGTCGTTTGTGAAGTTCTCAGAATGGAATAGAAAAGAAGTATTTACATCGCTGAAACTTTGGTCCAACGATGTTCCAGTGCCTTGATCCCATCTCGAAAATGAGTTTCCTCTAGGCCTGCACAATAGTTGTCAACTCTGGCTGTCAATTCTTTATTTACAGTGAATCTTCGTCCACCAAGAAAAATTTTCAGTTTTGGGAAGAGATGGAAGTATCACGGAGCCATATCAGGTGAATAAGGCAGGCGTGGCAACAGTTCATACCTTAGTTTCTGTAATTTTCCCATGGCGAAGGCACATGTGTGCAGGCGCGTGTTGTCTTGACGGAAGATGACTTTCTTCCTAGCTGAACCTGACCTTTTTTCGCGTATCTTTTGTTGCAATTTTTTCAAGAGGTTAGCGCAGTATTCTCCAGTAATCATTTGCCCAGATAATCTCAAAACAGAATTCCCTTCGCATCCCAGAACACCAATGCCATGACCTTTCCCACCAAAGGAATTGTCTCTGCTTTCTTTCGTGGTGGAGAATCAGCACGTTTCCACTGCTCTGATTGTTGTTTCGTCTCTGAGTATAGTAGTGAACCCAAGTTTCATCTATGATTACAAACCGGTGTGGAAAATCTTGTTCGTTTCTCCTAAAATGGATCAAACATTGTTCCAATATGTCCATTCTCACGCATTTTTGATTATCTTGCAGATATTTTTTTATTTCTATTTCTTCAGTTCGAATGTGATATACCCTTTCAGAGGACATGGGGCAAGCATGAGCAATTTCATACACTTTCAATCGGCGATCCACCATAACCATTTTATACACTTTTGCAATGATTTCTGGAGTAGTGACAAACCTTAGCCGACCACTCCTCGGATCGTCATCTAAGCACTCCCGACAAAATTTAAATTCATTTGTACACTTGGTAACAGTTGAATATGAGGGAGCAGAGTCTCCCCCTCCCCTCCCCCCTCCCCCGTGTATTCTGGAAATCAGCATGATGACCTTTGCTTTCATACCTTTCTTTACGTAGTACTTAATCACTTCTTGAATCTTGATTTTTTTTTTTTCCTATCTTTGCAAATCAGTACACGGGATCAACAACAGAGCCATGTCACCACCACAGCTGTCTTCCAAGAGCACTGACATGGCACATGTTTACAGGCAACAGTCCAGTGAATATCACGTGAACAACCTGTTGCCGTGGCACTAACCTCTGGTATTGATTCCAAGAACTTTTCAAACCACCCTCATACTTCAGAGTTGACTGTTGCATTATGTGAAAGGACATCAAACAGACTAGTCCCTTCAGAGTCCTGGAAGACCACCACCATGACTTCACCAGCTAAGGGTGCAGGTTTGAACTTTTTCTTCAGAGGAAAGATGATGTAGTGCCACTTTATGGATTGTCATTTTGTTTCCAGTTCAAAATGATGAACCAGTGTTTCATCACCTGTGATGATGATCAATAGAAAAATTGCCACGATCAGCCACATAACATGCAAGCAATTCCAAAAAGATGGTCCTTTGCTGCTCTTTATGGTCTTCTGTCAAGTGGCAAGGAATTCACCTTTGAATACCCCAACCAGTGAATGAGTGTGTCAGCACTACCAACAGAGACGTCCAGTTGAGCAGCAAGGTGTGTGATTGTGATCCACTGATTACTTCGAATGAGAGTGTCCACATATTCTAGCATTGCATGTATATGGCTGGCTGACACACAGGAGGTCGGATAGGTTTATGTGATCTTGTTCTGATGATGACAGATGCCTTGCCCAATAACTTACTGTGCTTTTGTTCACTGCTCATTCTCCGTAGACATTCTGTAGATGCCTATGAACGTCTGTGATGCTCTGGTTTTCCGCCGAAAGAGACTCAATTACAGCCCTCTGCATGGCAGGCAGCTGTGTTACAGTCACCATTCTGGAAGCTATGTAAAGTTCCACCACCAATTGGAGCTTCATGAAACTATAGCGGCTGAAGTGGGAATATTCCATGATGTCCTACAAAAAATTTCGCATTTTTTAACCAAAATTGGCTGAAAAAGAAAGTATTGCGTTACTTATGGAATGCCTCTGATATGTGCAAAGCTGTGCTCTTTTGCACAGATTGCCTTTCTTTGTGTTATTGTTTGGCTTTTATTTCATGGTAAGATATATTTTTTCAGATTCATAAAGCTTAGTCTTTCATTACCTGCACCCCTTGTATCTAGACCTACACACACACACACACAGATATGCAAGTGGCGCTGGTGCAAAACTTTTCTTTTTTTTTAGCACTTTATATACTTCTATATATACTTATATACTAGCAGTTTATATACTTCTTCTTTACTTACGAGGATACCATTATAGTGCTGGTAAAATAAGCAGTATAGAAATTTAAAAATGTATTTATTTTATTCTTCTGGAACTAATTTAGACTGTTTTAGGTTTAGACTGTTTTAGGCTATTTAAGGCATGGTACTAGGATTCAGCTCTGAGAGTTGGGTGGTCAGCTTCTTAATGTCTCCTCCCCTCCCCCATCCTCCCACCCACCAAATATAACATGCTGACATTCTCATTTTCACACTTGCAGAGTGCCATAGATTTTAATAGTAACAAAAACATAATACATAAAATGTAATAATAATAATAATAATAATGTCTGAGAAAGGAAAGAAATAATAATAATAATAACAAATTTTTTAAAATAAGTGCTTTACTATAAAATAAAAAAAAAATTCAGTTTAGAGAAATACAGTATTTGAAAACATTTGTCCAAAAATTTAAGAACTACAATCATCATAAATCAATTTCAGAGCCCTAATAATAATAGTCTCCCCCCAACTTCAACAAGGCCATATGTTAGACAATATAAAATTAAAGTGTGTGCTTGCCATTATCTGTGTTTCACTTGGCACTATGATTATGAACACAGGTCTGCAGCTTATGGCTATGTGAGAGTGTAAGGTGCTTGTTGACTCTGTTGGAGTTCATCCATGTACAGGAAGGCAGTCTTCCTGTTGTCTTTCTTTTTTTATTTTGTTAGTGATGGTTCTTTCCCTTTCTGTCTTGCCTTGCTTAAGTTCCTGTGGTTTTTCAGTCCTACCCACATACTTAGAGACCACATTAGATTGTTGGTAACAACAGGTACAGTCAAACATGAGAATATGTGCCTTTACCCAGCTGAAATGTTACTGCTCAGACCGAAACCCATCCACATAGACAGGTGCTCACTGGTGCTGCAAATTCTCCTGTGTTAAATGTACCTTCTTGCCATTTCCACTTCTATAATTCTCATTTCTTTCACCGTCCCCACCCCCCACCCTCGCCCCCTTTGGATCTCAACTTGGTTTATTTGCTAAGTATGTTACTGGTGTTAATGCCATGGAAGATGTGAGGGATGGGGATGATACACCATGATTTGGTAACAATATCTGCAAGTTACTGCAAATTCAGATTGTCCTATATGGTAGATTAACATGATGCGAAAATAGTTACAGAAATAAGTGAATGGTGAATTTTTCTTCTTTAGTGCCAGCAGCATAATATATGTCTGATAAAGACATGATAATTTGAGTAGATGCACCAAATAGCTGCTTATAATAAATACTCTTTATTTATGACAGACTGTTTTGACTTCATCACCATTTTCAAGTATGTCTAGATTGATGTGACGTCCATATTACATCATTAGTGGACTGTCTTATAACTGTCACTGTTTTAATAAGATGGTAAATGTTATCAATATGTTGAAAATGAAAAGTTAATTACAATGTGATGGTAGTTTGACAGTTCCACTCTTATGCTGTTGTGTCGTAACAGTGGAATTGCCAAACTACTGTCACATCGTAATTAACATTGCATTTTCAACATATTGACATCATTTACCATCTTATTAAAATTGTGACAATTATAAGACAGTCCACCAATGATGTAATATGGATGACACATCAATCTAGACATACTTGAAAATGGTGATGAATTCAAAACAGTCTGTCATAAATAAAGATTACCTATTACAAGCAGCTTTTTGCTACACCATTGCCTTCTGCTAGTACTAAAAACATCTTGTTACGCTCTCTTCTATTGCTCACTCTGTTTCATCAATGTTGCACTCTGAATTTAAAAAAAAAAAGATGATTTCCAGAAGTAAGAAGAGACATGGATGAACATACCTCAAAATCACAGTACTGACTGCATTCACATATTATGCAGAGGAAATCTTGCTGAGATTGAATGGTGTATACATTGAAAGTATTTGCTACTGTGTCTTTAATTAGATATATTAAAGTACTGTCATCAGTTTGTGGCAGAAAGTTGCTATGACAGGTATGAAACTCTGCAAAAGCATGCTAGTACCACTGAAGCAATACCTTGAGTGCAGTTTTGCAAGTTTTGTTGAATGCTGAAAATGAGGTACATACTTCATCTTCTCTGTCATGCCAGAGTTTACAAAATAGTACTCACTAAGACAGCATTAGACAATTAAACTGTCGCAGTTCAAAATGTAGCTTAGGTGAAAAGTGTCCCCTGTATTTTCGAAGTTGCAGAGGATAGAAAACACAAGCTTCACCATTTTTAGCTTATGAGACAATGGTCAATAGCTTCACAGAAAAATGTTTGCAATTGTCTATGGAATCATGATTGTACCTGGGCATGCACCTGTTCATATGGAACAAATTGATGGCCATGAACATCTTCCTTCAGGACTCAATAAAGTAAAAAAAAAATACAGTCCCAATCTCTTCTCATTTGATTTCTATTTGTTTGGAGCTCTGAAGTCAGACAGCCATTCCACTCACATTGCTTGGGACAGAGAGACGCATGCCTGAGTAAAATCATGGTTCCACAGGAAACTCAAAACATTTGTCCATGAAGGCACTGGCTATCTAGTCTCACTGCAGGACAAATGTACTAACAATTATGGTGATTACTTTTGAAATAACAGTTTACTTTTTTTTCCATTCATCTCATTTTCATTTGACTGCCCCTTATAGCACTGTCATAGTACATATATTCTGATCCTAAAGTATCTAAACCACTCACATTCTTTGACTGTTGTCAGTGTGCAGTCATTTGCAAAAAGCAGTAGTAGATAACATCAGCTCTGTGTATTACAGGGGAATTTGTCTGCAACTCGTGATCGTGCGGTAGCGTTCTCGCTTCCCACGCCCGGGTTCGATTCCCGGCGGGGTCAGGGATTTTTTCTGCCTCGTGATGACTGGGTGTTGTGTGATGTCCTTAGGTTAGTTAGGTTTAAGTAGTTCTAAGTTTTAGGGGACTGATGACCATAGATGTTAAGTCCCATAGTGCTCAGAGCCATTTGAACCATTTTTGAACAGGGGAATTTCTTTGTAAAGCTGGCTGCTTCTTCTAATTTAACTATGTTAATTTATATTTTATGGGAGCATAATTCAAATACAGCAATTTATGGACAGTTAATTGTTAACAGAGCTTATAGAATCAAATTCAAAAGGCTATTTCTCTCGGTTAATGTATGTATTGACTCATACCATATCCTTAAAGATAATCCTTCATGACAGGATCTGCAGTACATGAATGACTGGGTAAATAGTTGTCTCGTGGTAGCTGTTAATATGTAAATTGTCAGTCTTCACCATTTTACAATGTATAAATACTAACTGGTAAGTAACTTAAGAAATAAGCCCTTTTGCTAAGAGCACAACATGGTCTTGTCTATATAGTAAGTAGATATGAACAAAATCATATATAGTAAGTATTGATATTCTTTGATAACCCATGACTTGCTACCAACAGAGGACAGTGCACCTGTTATGGATACTCTTACAAGTACTGTGAACTATTTTCAGCAAAAACAATCTGTAACACCTTTAGTTAGGTTTCCGAGTGTAATGGTACAGAGCTTAAGGTCCTGCTGGAGGGCAGGATTAAAAAGCTTACTCTGTCATCCAGATTTAGGGTTCCCATTGTTTTCTCCATTACATCAAATATATATCAATAAAGCCATGGCCCATTTCCTTTCCTTTCCTTCTCCAATTAAATTAGTGCTCCATCTCTATCACCTAACGTTTATAGGACAGTAAATTCAAGCTGCCGAACTTCCCTTTGAAGCATTTTGTAGTTTTGATTTTTTTTATATACAAGGTTAATAATGATATTATGGTAGCATGGTTAAAATTTATTATTAAAATAAGATGTGACTCATTAACGATATGCATTTTCAGATTGAAGCTGCATTGTGTGAGCTCCAGTTCACAATGGAAACTGTGAAGAAAATAGGCCGAGTCTTTGAAAGTGAACTTGAAAAGGGAATACATGAGGAACCATCTTCTCTTCAGATGGAAAATACATACATACCAGAACTTCCTGATGGAACGGGTAACTAGACAAAAACCGTAGCACTCTTTGGTTATTAGTTGTATGTTTGAGTCTGGATAAAATCTAAATTCACTTTTTGTGCACACTTTGTTTCAGAAAAAGGGAAGTTTTTAGCCCTGGACTTGGGAGGTACTAATTTTCGTGTAATTCTTCTTGAACTGGATGATGGTAAAGTCACTGATGAAAAGGTCAAGCACTACCATCTTGATGATGAATTAAAAGTAGGATGTGGTGACAGACTATTTGGATTTCTGGCAGAATGCATAAGTGATTTCGTAAAAGAACAAAATCTGACTGGAGCAAGACTACCATTGGGTAATGTATGAAACAATGACAAGAAATATTAGTGTTTATTACATTCACCATTTACATTTAAGATAGTCTGCTGGTCTGAAAGAAAAAGTAGTAAAGTATTATGCAGATATGCCATTAATACTTCTAAAATTTTGTTGGTGAAAATTAATTTTCTTCTAATTCAACTCTGATAATAACCTTAAAAAGGCTCATATCAGTGCAACCAGGTGTAAATGCCCAAATTACCAGATACTGAGGCCTAAATATTGACCATGTCCCACACAAATTCTCTTTTTACTGAATCATTTACTGTATCTTATATACTGATCCAATTTTCAAAGTGGTTCAATTAATCATACTTGACAATAATTTTTATGATAAATAAGTTTTGTATGGGGGTACACTTAAATGCATAATATCACTGTCAGTATGAAAAGTTATCAACAAAAAACACAAAATATGTATGTGAAAATAACTAGACTCTGAATAGAAGAGCTACTGATATCATGATATCAGGAAACCATGCACAAAAAGATGATAAGTAGTAGATGAAATAACAGAGAGAGTCCTCCTTCTGAGTGACCAAGTGTACAAAATCCACTCCCCCCCCCCCCCCCCCCCACACACATACACTCTTAGATAACATTCTTTCAGCATTGTGTTCCAAATGGTGTAAGTAATG